>NW_027508964.1:295000-547500 GCF_051911475.1 Siphateles boraxobius | reverse complement strand
CGTTACGCCGTCATGCCTGTGTGTTTTGTAGCAGACTGCACACACACGAGCTTGGTGACGTACATAGTGCGAGACGAGAGATGTAGTTCATGGAGCGATTTTCACATAAAACTAAATGTTACTCTTCTGTTTTATGACAAACTGTGACTTTCCTGACTTTCATAATTATCTTTTAAATTGACAAACATCATATGTGTAATTCAGGGCACAGTTCAGACGGAATAAAAAGATAAGTTGTCTCTCGCCATTGACTACCATACATATTTTTTCCGAAATAAGGTCCGATGAGCCGGAAGCGGAGGGGCGGGGCTTAGGCTCTCTATGACACAAGCAATAAACAAACCCAATCTTCATCCTACAAAAAAAGAGCTATTCGAATCATACATAAAACTACATACAGAGAACCACTGGTCATTAAACTCCAAATATGAAAGTTTAAATATTTGATTGACTACAAAACTATTCAAATAGTTTTAGAGCACATGACAACCAATTGCCTAGAAATATCCAACAGCTTTTTCAACTGAGAGAAAACATGCAATTTCAGAGGAATATCAGTGTTTAGTAAACCGTTAATTCGAACAAATAGTAAGTTCCACTGTTTAAAAACTGAACAACAGTAATAATGATTTAAAGTTATGTAAAAACTTATTGCAACTGAAATTTCTATTTAAAAAAGAATCGTAGATGGATATGAGCTGGAACAGTGATTTTATTTTTTTGTTGATTTTTATTTAGCTTGAATATCTCAGTGACCCAAACTATTTAAGTAGCTAAAATATATAATTGAAGTGGGGGTACGACAAGAAAAGTTACACTAACTTCTTCCTATCCGCTTTGAACATGACTGTTTTTTTTTTTGTTGATTGATTGATTGATTTAGTTTTTGTTGTTGTCTTTTAACATGTTCAATAAAGAATAAAAAAGAAGCAGAACTGAGAAAGATTAAACCGAGCATTGATCGTACCTCATTCTTGATTGGGTAGGTGGAGTCCTGCTGCTTCTTGGATTTCTTGTCCGGTCGGCTGACATCCAGGTTCTTCATGTAGGTGGTGAGGACCTGAGAAACGCCGATGCCAGACAGGATGCACATGACGGGGGCCAGGACCAACATGAGCCGCACCTGAGCAGAACAGATCAAACTAGAGTCAGAGCTATATCAATAAACCAATTGAAATACCAAAATGAAGTAAAAGTGTTTTACCATTACTGGTGGAAAAAATCAATTCTGTTCAGTATAGCGATATTATATTGATACAGTAGCGCAAAGTATAGCAATATTTTATTATAAAATGGTTTTCTCAGAGTTTACTCTGATCATTTACACTAGCGTATTACATCCACAAGGTGGCGCTTGTTGCGGTGAACAGCAAATTCAAATGAAAATGGCTTCACTATTACAACCGGTTGTACACGACGCTCTGTCTTCTTTCAAATCGAAAGTGTGGGTAAATTTCGGTTTTATGATTATTCTCAGGTTTATGTTACTCTATTGTATTTAAATAATTTTAAGTTATGTGCTGGGAGCTCATCATTCATGTGAGATGTCTCCTATTCTATCACAGGTTCACGTTTAAAGTCTGTTTAGAGAGAACGGTGTCGTCTTAGCGGCCCCTAATTTAAGAACAAATGATCATTTAGACGGAAATGAATCAATCAAAACTAACTTTAGCTGGAAAAAACATTTTTCAAGAGCCACTATAAAACTAAACCAATCTCTGTTACCTTAAATTATATGTTTATCTCTGTAAAGCTGCAATCTACATTGTTAAAAGCGCTATATAAATGAGGATGACTTGACTTGACTATTCAGAGAATAATTACGTCCTGTCCTGTAATAAGGTCCTGTGTCCTGAATGTTCAAGAACAAGTTTTCAAGTTTTTGCACTTCAGTTAATGTGTAGAAGATCATGTTTACAGGATTAAATGTGACATTTGAAGTGAGTTGGCATTTTTTGTAATGCCTTTAAAAAAATATGATAGACATGAATCGCAATATCGCAGAATCGAATCGCAATACTTGCTGTATCGCAATATGTTAAGAATCGCAATAATATTGAATCGTGGCCCTAATATCGCAATACTATCGAATCGTCACATTTTTGCCAATTCCCACCCCTACTTACCATGACAGCTGAGAAGTACATGCTGGTGACGCCGTACATGATGATGAAAATAGTGGCGTCAGAGAGGTTGTTAAAGCAGTAATAAAGGCCAACTGGAGAAACAAGAGATGACAGATTTAACATCTGATGCAGTGTTATTTTAATATAATAAAAAAACTACACATTTTCTATTAGAAACAGCATGTTCTATTGGGTATAATGGCCTGTTCACACCTGGATGACAAATAACTCCCTGCAACTGAATGAAAATAAAACCGAAGTACTTCTACTGGGTCCTGCTGCTAACAACAACTCCATTAAAACACAGCTAGGTCCCTTAAGTAACAACCTACACAATCATACAAACAATCTTGGAGTCTATTTGATCCCCTTTCCAATTTGACAAGCATGTGAATGCAGTTGTAAAGAGTAGCTTTTTTCAACTCTGATCTATAGCAAAAGTGTAAAACTTGAAACTTTGATTCATGCACTAATTTCCTCTCGATTTGGACCACTGTAATTCTCTAAATGTTGGCCTACCTCAAACTACACCGTCTCGGGTACAGACGGTTCAAAATTCAGCACCAGATTGTTGACAGGAACTAAGAAAAGGGATCATATCTCCCCTGTTCTGGCCTCATTGCATTGGCTACCAATATAATTTAGAGTCGACTTTAAGATCCTTCTTTTTGCATACAAGGCTCAACATAGTTCGGCCCCAGATTATATCTGTGATCTTATTAGCCCTTACACCGCTTCTAGGTCACTAAGATGTTGTGATCAGTCACTTTTATATGTCCCTCGCTCTCTGTGTAAATCAAAAGGTGATCGAGCTTTCTCTGTAGTCGCGCCAAAGCTCTGGACAATTTACCTTTAAACATCAGGACCTCTTTATCTCTGGTTGCTTTAAATTCAGCTTATTTCAACATATTTTTACTCTCTTGCATCCAAGTAATGTGTATGTATTTTAAATTAGTATGTATGTATGCATGTATGTATATACACTGAATGATTTTGATACTTGACTTTTATCTCCTTTTTTTCCTATTATTTTTCACTTTATTTTTATTTGATTGATTGATTTTATTGTACTGGAAAGCACTTTGGATCAACTACGGTTGTGTTAAACTTGTGCTCTATAAATAAAACTTGACTTGCGAGTGAACACAAAGATTTCTCGGGGGAATGCAAAATATTTGCGATACAATGCAAAAGCATTGCCAAATAATTATTCATCCCATCTTATATTTTTTTTCTTCACCTTGTCCCTTTAGGCAAAAAGTTACATATTAAAAAAAGAAACTCAGGAAGCTGCTGTACCTGGAAACATGAAGACCAGAAGCTGCAGGTCGAAGTAGTAGGAGGACCAGGTGGTGGGCTGGTGCTCCGACACAGAGGCGATGATGGGGATGTTGTTCTTGGCGTATGAAGGATCCAGCAGAGAGTAAAACCGGCCAGTCCAAGGTGAGATTGTCCCTAACATAAGCAAATACAAAAACAAACTATTTAAAAAGAATATTTAAATGACCCCAACAAAAACCCATTTAATTATTATTAAATTCAGGAATGTAATTATTTGATTTAATTACCTGTTAGCATGAGCACACCGCCTGCAGAGAGCAGGATGATACCGACCAGCGAAATGACACTCTTGAACAACACTTCGAACTGTTGCGTGTTCAGCTTGCTCCGGAGGTAATCCACGAAAGCGTGAATCTGACACAGGCCAAACACTCCGAATGCAGCCATGTGTTCAGAGGACTGGACCGGCTACAGGAAGAGCAGGAGAGATTACTTCTCTATTTGGACGTTTATAATGAAAGCAATTGACCCTTTGCTTAAGCCACGCCCGAAAACCGCCACTGGCCAATCGTGTCTTTGCAACCGTAACTAGGCGCGGGAGGTCTGGCAAGCTTTCGAGCGAGGGACACATGCCGAAGCGTTGTGCGTATGGATCGTGCAAATCTGATATCCGGGATCCTAAAAGTTCGGACGGGGAAGTGGATTAGGGATGGGACTATTACCGGTTTCACTATAAACCACGATAAAATGTACTGACGGTTAGTAATATCGTTTAAAATTCAATTATCATTAAAACCGTGTTTGATTATCGCGATTTTAATAACTCACTATAAATCCTGTCCAGCCAGCAACAGTCTGACGCAGGCGCGCAATGTTGGGGTTTTTTTTATTCGGGAAGGAATGGCGGAAGGCGGTGAGCGTGCTCGGGAGATTTTTCAGCCTTTTAAGAGGAAAAAAATCTGAGGTGTGGTCATATTTTGGCATTTACAAAAATCCTGAGGGAAACTTAATCGAGGATGGTCACTCTGTCTGCAGAACATGCACAAAAAGAGTCGCTGTGATAACACTTCAAATCTGCCGAGTCGTCCTGTGACCATCACACACTGTTGTAGCGAACGCAAGGCAAATTAACTTTGATCTCAATATTTAAAACTACGTCTAGGAAATAATTGTGCACAAAATGTTGTTTTGAGTTGAAATATTTTATCTCACTCACTTGAAATAAACTTGAAGAAAAGTTTGCAGCAAGTGGCTTTGAGCCAAAGACGAACGAACAAGTTCAAACAAGACTATTAAGAGTGACATTTAAGAGATAATAATGTATATTCATTCTACACTTATTACACCGATTTTTTTTATCACATAATTACAGGGACATATCGAATAGAGATTAATGTCTCTATTATTACCTGTTAAATCCATTTTGTACAGCGTACAAAACTCGTCCAGACAAGATGATCACAACAATATTATCAAATTCTGTAAACAATAAATCAACTACTGGGCCTACTAACGTTACCCCTGACTGAGTAACTTTAACCCAATCCGATCGCGGCTCTCCCGGTGTTAGTGTTATTCCACAAGATTTATGGATAAGCTGTTTGATTTATGATTATTAGATTATTTTCACATTTCTCTTACCCTGCTGTGCACGAACACAGCTGTTCCTCGATGTGTGTGTTTCCCATGTGAATGGTCAGCGTATGAGGCGCGGGAGCTGGGACTATACGCTTTAGCTTCAATTATTATGAAATGATTCTCTAATCGGTTGCATATTCTGTCGTGGATATATCCCTTGAATGCACACTGCAGTCCCTTTAGTCTTGCTCTCTCAGATATTTCACATGTTCGCCGAAAATTACTAATTCTCTCATTGGGAATGTCAGACACCGGTGCACACACACTGTAATAGACGTGCCAGCGCGAAAGCTTGTCAGGCGTAGCAACAGTAACTAGGGAGGGCGGGGCTTAGCGAAGGGTCAATTACTCGTATTTAGTAGCTGATGTTCAGCTCCTCACCTGGAATCCAACAAAAGAGATCTGCATGGAGAGGACGGTGCCCAGGCAGTAGACTGTGCAATACGCCACATAGATGCGATGCGAGAAACGGCCGGTCAGCATCAGCACCAGCACGTGCAGCGGGATGAGGTTAATCAGAAACACGTAACCACCCCAGGAGGACACCTGATGCCAACACACAGAATTAGCGTTAATGAAATCACTTGTTTGTGTATTTAAATAAAATGATTCAACTGAAAACATATATTAAATTATCTGCTCTAAAAAGAAAAATGGGTCTGAAATTTGGCTCACCATGTAGAAATAAGCCAGCGCACACATGGATGACCAGTAAATGGAGCCCGTCTTCACTGCTTTGATCCACATGTAGTACGTCAGCAGCATGCAGAAAATGGCGATTCCTTTATTTCCCAAAGGAAACAAAATTATATATTTTTTAAATATATATACACACATTCATATACACTGCTGTTCAAAAGTTTGGGGTCTGTAAGATTTTTAATGTTTTTAAAAGAAGTCTCTTCTGCTCACCAATGCTGCATTTATTTGATTAAAAATACAAAACAAACCCAGTAATATTGTGAACAGTAATACTGTTTTCTATGTGAATATATAGAAAAGTGTAATTTATTCCTGTGATCAAAGCTGAATTTTCAGCATCATTACTCCAGTCTTCAGTGTCACATGATCCTTCAGAAATCATTATAATATGATGATCTGATGCTCAAGAATCATTTATGATCATTATCACAGTTGAAAACAGTTATGCTGCTTCATATTTTTGTGCAAACCACGATTCATTTTTTTCAGGATTCTTTAAAAATTCAAGAGAAAAGCATTTAATTAAAAAAGGTTTTGACAGAAATTTTAAACCTTCTTGATGACTACTATTAAAAAAACATAACATTATACACAATACCTCTGAAACAAGACTGTACCTTCATTATCATAAGAGCCAGCCACAGAACGAGAGATGTATCCAGGAACGACTGCGATCATGGCGGCAGCCAGAAGCCCTGCGCCCGCATCCTGGAACACAGCGTTACTTCAGTTAGATTGAGCCGTTAGTTGATAATCCGGGCAATTTTGGGCCCAACTCTACCCTTCCCACAATCCCCGGTGAAGTCACGATTATCTGGATGGTTCTACAGATTATCGTACCAGATTTTCCTGTGGTGTGAGGTGTTAAGAGGCCATACCGATCTCAAATCATAAATATCCAACATAGGGTTGTAGCTATCGATTATTTTAGTAATCGAGTATTCTACAGATTATTCCATCGATTAATCGGATTAAAATGTGTGGTAAAAAATAGATCCAAGTTAACAAAAGCTTTTAAAATAACTTAAAATACAAATATAATAACAAGCAATAATAATTGGTTCAAATAAAGTATCGAAGTAAGTAATTATATGGGTTTTATTGAACAACACTGTTAAAATACACCCATGTAAAATAAATGATATAAACATAATTTATGTAAGTAACAAATGCCTGTAGAAGGCGCCAGCGGTCTGGTGTGAATTGTTGTTACTCTAACGCCGGGTTCACACCGGACGCTGAAGCGACGCGGAACGGAAAATCACGCGCGGTCCGGCGCTTGCCTGTTCACACCAGACGCTTATTCTTCGGAGGTCGACAAGCGCTTCTGCTCAGTTGTTGTTTATTCAGAGCTATTTTTTTACATCATGGGTAAGTAAATAACCTCATAATATAAATACACCATGTTTCTGTAACCAAGAAGGTTGTACACTTCTTTTATTAATCCGTTGTCGAGACACACACGCAGCCAGAGAGAGAATATGGTAGACAGTTATAGTAGTGTATATATACCGTTGAAATATACATCCTCTCTTCAAATTTATCACATCTATTTTCCTCTTCCTGTTTCCCAGTGCGAGTAGACAGGAGGAGAGCCTTTGCCCTATATCTTTTGATTATAGGGTATTATAGGGTATTTTAATTTGAAAATTGCTTATATTTTGAAAATTAACCGGATGGTCAGGTGTTTCTTGGTGTAACTTCCTGCCGGAATTGACGCGAATCACTCGCGGAAAAAATAGACCAGACGCCGAAACTGGCGCTTCACGTGTGAACGACACTATAGGTTAACATGGGCGCCGAAAGGAAGCGGCCTCCGTTCCGCGTCCGGTCTGAACCCGGCGTAAGGCATGATCAAATCCTTGTTTAAGATTGGCCAAACAACATTTAATTCAAATGTCAACTTAACCTTTAATATTTGGTCACGTCTTTACGATAGAAATGCTACAGCCACCGTAATTTCTTGAACAAGAACATTTGCACATCAAAACGTGCAAAATTTGTAAGAACTTAAACGAGAATTCTTCTCAATTTTATCTTTGTAGACGAGAGTTTAAACTTTTATTTTGAAATCGCAATGAACAACAATGTGCATATTTAGAAACATATTTCTGTATTCTCCTGTGACGGCGTAGATTTACAAATTAGTTATGTTACAAATCTAGTGAGATGGCACACACTGCGTTTCCAAGTGAACATTACAAGGCACACACACTCACAGCATGCAGAGATGCAGTTTGCGAAACACGAGGCGCGCTCATATAAACGATAGCAGTGCAACTATGAAACACAAACCGCGTCCGACTTGCGTTCTCAAATGCACGTTATTGGAAACCTAAACAAACAGCACAGCAGAGACTGAGTGTGTGTGAGCAGCGTTTACTGTGAACGGAGCTGAGGTACTTTTAACATGTAATCTGCACGCATGTAAAGCGTCATGCTTCTCTGTGGGAAAAATCCTCAGAGGATTTATTTATTTAACTGAATCGCAGCCTTCAGATTTCACAAGAGCACTAAGCTATATTATGATTGTAAATGGTTTTAAATATATCACACAGCCTTAGAAAACGGTGTAATAATGCTCGTCTGTGGGACGCGCCACTGCCGGTTACTCGACACGGGTAAATTGCAATCGAGGATTTTTTTCTTAATCGAGTACTCGACTTTAATCGAGGAATCGTTACAGCCCTAATCCAACATGTTGAATATTTACGATCAGAATCCTGTTGTGTGGGGAACCCTGAGGACAAACGCACACACACTCTGTAGATTGTCACATGGAAAGAAAACGATACCAAATAAGAAAGTGTATAACAACCACAGTCTTGGTGCGGCAGGCCAAGCACAAACCTTTTTCTTTCTTTTTCTTTGAATTTTCTATAAAAAGCAGTCCAAGCATTATTATCGGCATTTCTTTTTGTCCGTCGTCCTCCATGTTTATTTACTCTAGAGTCACATTTGACTCTAAGATATTTTGCGAGATTTCTCATGGTCACAGTCGGGACTCTGGTTGTTTGTGAATGGAATAGTGTGTGGTGTGTGTTCTTGATCATATCGTGACACTCCACACACTATAAGGAACAAAACTGTTAAAGGTGCAGTGTGTGATTTTTAGCGGCATCTAGTGGTGAGGTTACGAATTGCAACCAACAGAAGTTACGGTGGCCGACAGGAAGTGATGTCATCGTCTGAGACAGCAGAGAGTAGCAGTTCAGCAATGAGGTTTCTTTACAAGGATAAATTAAGAAATTATGTTTACTTGATTATTCAGTAAAACTATATGTTATTGCGAATATTATTGTTACTTGTTCATCATGTGTCAGTGTTTTATTCGCTGAACTAAGCTTGCTTCCTTGCACGAAGAGCAACATAGTAACGAAACGCGTTTGTCCGTTTAGGGCCACCGTAGAAACATGTCGGCACATTTCAATGATCGGGAACCCGCGGTGTGTGTAGACAGAAACTGCTCATTCTAAGCTAATACAAATATAATGGTTCATTAAGTAAGGTCTTTATACACCACTGAAAACTTCTTTTTCAAGGTAGTGAGGAAACGCGCTCTGTAGCGCTGTGTGTTCGCTGTCGGCTACGCTAGAAACATGACCACACAATATGTCGACCTCCATAGAAGGGGGCGCCCGCGGTTATGGAGATATAAATGTCTCATTCTAAGCTAATAAAAACATAACGGTTCATTATGCAAGGTCTTTATACACCACTGTAAACATAGTTATGGATCTTATCCACCTTATTCCTGATGGGCTTACTACGTTTTGAATTATGGGCGGCACTTCCGGTTTTGGGAGCTCCCATTCAAAAAGACTGAAACGAATCATTTCAAATCATAAGGTTGCCCTACAAATAAAGCTGATCCGTCAGTTTGACTTAAGCTATCAGTTTTCTTTCATTTTTTATCTAAGAATAACATGAGAATAACGTAACACTTGGTATTTTAACGTGACATGTTATAAGAATATCTATAGTAAGAGCTCTGCATTCTTTTCCCTCATGATTATTTTCTTTTTTACTTTTGAATTTCGCTGTAATGATGAAGGTAAACATATGATAAAGGTCAACATATATACTGCACATTTGTGGTCTGATCTCCCGATTTAATTTACGATGTACACCATTAATAAGTCACTGGAATCCTCACGTCTCTTTCCAGGTTTGGTTTCACAGGTAAATACAATTTATTATCTGTCAAAATGACTGAAATCACTTTAAAATAGTATCACGCAATGCTGAAGTAAAACATTTTTTTATTATTAAGGCAACGTATGTTACATAATACAGATTACCATAGTGATATTTAACCGACCGATTTTGCGGTGGAAAGTTGCTTTTTCAGAGATTTTTCACGGCCTGTTGAAAGTACCTTGTTTATGCTTTTACACTTTTAAATGTCCTTTTAAATGTTCAGTGGTTGAAGGGTGAGTAGAATAATATATGTCGTCGTACACGGTTTTAAAAAAATATATTATTGCGTCCATAGAGCTAGTCTTTCACTGATTGTTTACAGCTCACCGGAAGTTACACCCATAATTCGCACAAAGCGTCATGGGGCGCAGGAATACGGTGGATATTGCATTTCTGTCAATAGATCCTCAGAAATATTACACAATGCACCTTTAAATCCGTGACTTTATTTACCACCAGGTTTGAGGTCTTCTACATTTTGAAAATGTTATAATATTTTTAAAATCTTTCAGTGTGGGCTAGGCTTTAGATGAATTATGAGCAGGAAGCAGTGATCAGGGCGTGATGGGGTTCAGCTCACCTTGAGCTCTTTGGTGAAGTGGTAGGTGACTATAGCGGTGAAGGAGGAGAACAGAGGGGCAAGAAACACACACACATTGCGGATGTCGATTGTGATGTGGAAGAAGTGCAGCACGTGATACAGAGCCGCAGATGTAATCATCAACCCTGCAGACAAAAAAGAAGAAACATGACATTTCATTTGGCAAAAGGAGCTGTATTCTATACTGTGATGTATAGGTTTTAAATGGATGCAAAAGTCACCAACAAAATGACGGTGGTTGCTATACCGAAGCTAGTGTTTAAAGTGGTTTTAGCCTGTTGCTATGAGGATGCCAAGCTCTCTGGCTGGTTGCTAGGGTGTTGCTAGTCAGAATCCCGAAATATGGTTCATGTTTATGAGATCTCTGCTAGTTTTGATGTTCATTAGGCAAAAAAAGTCCAATCAAGTACATTAAAGTAATGATACTAAACAATTTAATGTATCTGTTACACATTAAAGTTTAAATGCCAGATATACTTATTAGGAGTGTAAATATTAATCGATTCGTATCGATGCATCGATTATACAGCCGACGATTCGATGCATCGATGCGTCCGCAAGAGTATCGATTAATGTGTTTGTTTTCCCGCCTGTCTATTTTCAGCATCCGTTCATATGCGTACAAACGCTTGTTGTTATGCACTGGGCTAACGTTAGTTAGTCACCGAACTAAACTGCCAGTGTGAAAGCACCGTCAGTCACTTAGTCGGCGAATTCCAAGCTAGCAGTTACTAACGTAAGTTAAACAAACAAGCGCTAACGTGTACAAAAGGCTACTTCAACAGCTTACTAGAAAAGTCTAGGGTGCTTTCACACCAACTCGGAACGGAACGGGCACGGTTCGCAGGAAAAATCCCTAATTATGTAAACGCTGTCTGTCATGCGGACCCGGGTGCACACTGGGTACCGAACCCGAGACTGCCTGGAGGAGGTGCGCTGAGTTCGGTTGCACTCGAACCGTGTCGCGGCTCGCGTGAATGTGAAAACATCACGGACTCGGGTGCGCACTTGTTCAGGAAGTAAGTGACCTGCGCATGCTTTTCAGCTGATTATGATGTATTTAGTTAAATAAAACACATGTAATGGATGATAGTGTTGTTATTTACCTTGGATAAGAGCGAGAGAGAGTCTGCAGTGTATTCACACACACATAGCGCGTGGACTCAGGGCGACACATTAATGGAAATTCACTGTCTCCCGCGTTTGCAATCAGCAAAAAGCCAAATGCGACACACAGTAAACCGGTGTTGTTCACTCAGCTGTGCATAATAGCAGCAAATAAAATAAAAAAACACAATATATTGACCCGCGTTCTGTTTTCTATCATGCGTCGTGCACGTTTGCGATGACGTAAGATGCACGGAAACGCACCAGGATTCGATAGAATCAAGTTTTGAACTGTATGCAGTAACTGTTATAATTGCTGTTCTACTTGCAGTGCATTGAGCACAACATACACATTATGTGAATAGAATACGGTTCCTGTATTCTCTATAAAAGGCAAATTATAAACATTTTTGTTGATTTATTTGAAACTTAATAGATATCATGTAAAAATATCGATTATTGAATCGAATCGTATCGCGGGGAATTCTGAAGTATCGAAAATAATCGAATCGTAGGCTTAAGAAATCGGTATCGAATCGTCATGTAGGCTCCGATTTACACCCCTAATACTTAAAGGACAATTCCGGCCATACACTAGCATTATAAGCTAATCTGTGGTTAAACTAAAACTAAAGTTAAAACTGGGTACATTCAATTATCATGAAAACGCATCCCAGAGAACGTTTGACTCGGTACCCATGTGTTATTTAGCACTAGGTTCATTTTTGCCCGGAATTGTCCTTTAAAGCTAAATCTATAAACAAACTGGTGTGACGTCATTTCAAACTAACTGGAGAGCTTCTTTATAGTAGAAATCGAAGTTGTTATTGTAACAAAAGCAACACTGACACTATTTTTTCCTGTTTAATACCGCGAAGCTGCTTGCTTTAAAGCAATCTATTATATAAAGTGGTAAATAAATAAATGTCACTGGAGTAACAAACTGCCGTCAACTGTTTGGTTACCAACATTCTTCAAAATATCTTATTTTGTGTTCAACGGAAGAAAGAAACGCATACAGGTTTGGAACAACAGGGTGAGTAAATGATGACAGTTTTCTTTTTTGACTGAACTATCCTATTAATCCAAATGGTTAGAGGTCTCTTTAATGTTTGTGCAATAATAATATAAAGGAAGTGACATCAGCACTGCCAACAGGAATTCCTCTCTACTGGAAATATTATTTTCCAGGGCAACATTTAATTAAATAAAATGCCATTGTTGCAGCATGATGACTAAAGCATTCTCAGATTTGGTACTTGGCTCAAAAAAACACAGAAACCTTATGTTGCTTTAAATTTAGAAATGAGTGTCCGTCTGCTGTACCGGGATAGATGGTGCCTCCTATAATCCTCCCAAGTGGATACCAAGCCCGATCATCAAACCAGTTGTGGAATTTGTAAAAACCCTCTTCTGTCAAGAAGCGAGTGGTCCGGTAATTGAAATACCTGTCATTAAACAAACAGAAAACTCAGTTAAACAGGTTCTTGGGATGCTGTTAAAATAACAACCCGAAAGCTGTACTTACGGATCAAACTCATGGATGACGCTCTCGAACCGCAACACGGAGAACAATCTGGTGGAGAACGCTGGAGGAAAATGAGCAGGATTAGAGGACAGTACGCATCCAGTCAGGAGATCTGATATAAAGGCACATTATCCACTCACACAGGACGGCTGCCATAGACAGGATGAGCAGCTTCAGCAGGGTGTCCTGTTTCTCATAGGACAGTCGCAGGAAGCCCATCTTCGTCATCTTAACACACAGGAGGCAGAACTAACTCTTGATACCTGACAAAAGGGACAACAACAGCATGTTGAATTGTAACTTAAAATATAACACTTCAGGAGGGAGAAAATGCGAGACCGGTGTAGGATAGGACTAACTATGGACAAGCTATAATCACATTTTTCCAGATTTAAACTTCTAAATGATTATGCAGTTCTGTTATTTATTTACTTTACCTGATGAAAGAGGTTTTTCTAAATCCATTAAGCGTCAAATACGAATTTTAGAGGTAAAGAAGTTCGATCAATCTGCACATTTTATCATCTATTAAAGTGTAAAGTCTCTGTGAAATCAGGAAGAGTCAGTATGTGCACGATTCCTATGCATAATCCTAATAACTCATACTTAAACTCATACGTACAGGCAGATAAATCAATTCAGAGAGCATCAACGTGCACGTTAACACTGTGTTTTCCTGACAAACTATTCGTGAAAATTAACTAACAAAGTCTTCATTAGCTTATTAGCTGCTAGCTAATATCACACCTATGTCACACTTTCACAAGCTATTTTGTCATATGTAAATGTTTTATTTAATGCATACGAGTAAGTATAATGACGACAAACCCGTATAGTTGCGATAAATGAGCTTAAAAATTATAAATTTGCACAATTACCAGTCTTATTCATCGGCGGTTCACTCACTCCAGCCTTTCTACACTCTCACACACAACCCTCTCTGCGTTCAAGTCCCGCCCATCCACGTAGAGAAGGCGCTAATTGGCTCAGCGTCGTAATTCCACAAGAACGGCTTCCGCTGATTGGTCTTCGAGATGTCATTCAAGTGTGTCAAGAGGACGAGTTCCGCATGGCGCTCCACATATGACGTGTCCTAATGCGAGAAAGACAGTCAGCACTGTGGAGTCCATGCTGCACTCAAGTCAACTTCAAAACTTGGAGTTTAACTTTCAAGTTTCATGTCAAGTATCAAGTATCATAATATATTTATGTTATTTTAATCATTAGATAACATTTCACGTACACGTTCATAATGTCAAGAAGGGAAAAAGTATTTTCATGAAGCTTTGTATAATTCTAAAGCAAAGTGTTGATTTAGGATAGTTGTCTTGCAACAGAAAGTGACTTGAGTCGTCTGATGTATTGTGACTGATACATGAAATTATAATGCATCAATTATATAGACAAACTTCTATGTTAGATGCGATTACTCGATTTGACGGCACTATATAATAAAACATTACTGTAGCTCAAACAGCAGAGCAAAAGTCATGGGTCACTTTTGTTAGGAACATCTGCAAAATGCATAAACGTAAAATGTAATAAGTCCACTCTAAACAAGTACTGTATACAGACCAAATTTATTGAAATAAATGTAATACTTTTACAAAATGTCACTCACAAATATCTGTCTGTAGGTGTAACACTATGGACTCCTGACAATAATTACAACCCTTTTAAAATACACACACCCCCCCCCCACAGATACAATGACATCAAAACAGGCGTTTATCATGTGCTTCAGTTTCAAATGTTCAAAAACATGTTTCAGGTACTGAACTCCAGGAACACACACCACAGTAGATATCCACTTGACATGCCAGAATTCATCGGGAACTGGATCCGTGATCATTAAAAGAACAGTTTCTCGCGTGTCACACAGTTTGGCAGTGTCACCTGACAGCAGCAGAGGAATAACACTTGTGCATACTGTTGAAAATCATCCCCGAACCATTACAGATGACACTGGATCATGTTGACATGGTATTCCCGAAATAAAAACACATTATAAAAGAAGTGAAATAAAAAGCAGCTCCCTTTTGAGTTTTACATTATTAGAATATTTTAACCAAAAAACAAAATTCTGTCATCAATTATTCACTCTCCTGTAATTCCAAATGTTATTCATCTGTGGAACACAAAACGTTTACACGGCTCTTTTTCATACAACAAAAGTATATAGTGATTGAACAGCATGAACACTCTGCAAAATCTCTTTTTATGTGTTCCACAGATAACAGAATAAATGATGCAATTTTCATTTTTGGCTGAACTATTCCATTAAGATGATGTCTAGTCAATAAAGTAATGAGCTTTAAAAAGTTTAGCAGATAACGTTTTAGATCAAGAAACATCTCTTACATAAAGATGCCTTTCAATTTGATCGTTTCTTTTTTTAATTTTTGATCATCTAGTTCAGTTTTCAGTGCAGAAAAACAAACCATTGGGGGAAGTTGGGGCCCTTTCATTAACTAAAGCATGTCATAGAGCTTAGTGTTAACTGATAATCACATTATCATTTGTCTGGGCCACACAAGGCAGAAAAAGTCATTACATAAAATTAAAAAGAAGGCCATAAATAGATAAAATGAGGAAAGATAGAAACTACAGGGCCTAAAAGAAGAGGGTGGGCCAGTTCACAGGAAATGTGCATGCTGAGGTCTTTGTGCTGTCTCTACAAATCTCCCAAATGGCACATCATGGGTACAAAAATAGTCCAAAAAAACAAATCACACAGAGAATCATGACCTTGTGTGTATCCAGTCTTGAACACCAGCCAATTACAACACTAACCCGTCCGATTCATCCCACAGAAGAACATCGACACACACTTTCAAATTCAGATGATGCGAACCTAATCGTTTTCCTATCCGCCCGACTCTCTCAACCTGAACAAACTGAGGAATCCTGAAAGAGGTCGGGGGGGGGCAGAGTCACTGGGGGGGCAGAGGTCACTGGGGGGGGGTAGAGGTCGCGGGGGGGGTTAGGGGGGGTTAGAGGTCAATGGGGGGGGTTTAGAGGTCACTGGGGGGGTAGAGGTCACTGGGGGGGTAGAGGGCGCGTTGGGGACACGTGAGGCGAGGGCAGAGGTCACTGGGGGGGCAGAGGTCACTGGGGGGCAGAGGTCACTGGGGGGGTAGAGGGCGCGTTGGGGACACGTGAGGCGAGGGCAGAGGTCACTGGGGGGGCAGAGGTCACTGGGGGGGTAGAGGTCATTGGGGGGGTAGAGGGCGCGTTGGGGACACGTGAGGCGAGGGCAGAGGTCACTGGGGGGGCAGAGGTCACTGGGGGGGTTTAGAGGTCATTGGGGGGGTAGAGGTCACTGGGGGGTAGAGGGCGCGTTGGGGACACGTGAGGCGAGGGCAGAGGTCACTGGGGGGTAGAGGTCGCTGGGGGGTAGAGGTCACTGGGGGGGTAGAGGGCGCGTTGGGGACACGTGAGGCGAGGGCAGAGGTCACTGGGGGGGTAGAGGTCGCTGGGGGGCAGAGGTCACTGGGGGGGTAGAGGTCACTGGGGGGGTAGAGGTCACTGGGGGGGTAGAGGTCACTGGGGGGGTAGAGGGCGCATTGGGGACACGTGAGGCGAGGGCAGTTTCTCTGTGGACGTGGACGTCGTGATGGAGCTCTGCATGTGAACTGTCTTGTGGAACAGTTTGTTACTGATGAGGACGACCAGGGAAAAGAGGCGGAGCTGGAAGTGGCTGCGACGTTGGAAAAAACAATGATGTAGAACATTAAAATCGCTGCTTTTTCGTAAATAATATTCAAAACAAAAACATGCAAATACTTACTAGAGTTTGACTGGGGTTTTTGCTTCATTAGCACTGATGATGAAAAGCGGGAAGAGAATGGAGAACAAACAGCCGCTGGAGGAAAAGAGAGCAAGATACAAATGATACATTATCCATGCTGCTATAATACTAAACATTTTAGCAGAGGAAAACACTAGGGATGTCTCAGAAATACAATAATGAAACAAAAAATTCAGACGTTTGTCTCACAGGGTACGTTCACACGATAACTAAAACTAAAAGTGGAAGTTTTTCGCGTACAGACGACATCATTGTCAAAACGATACCGTTTCACACGGACCTGCAAAAACTACAAAAACGCTGTATTCTGCTGCCTGGCCAGTAGTTGGCGATGTCACTTTGTAAAGGAAAAACTATACGCCTAAAGACTGAACACGTAATACGCATGTGCATGGCGTCGCCGTCACAAATTCACATTTTTGTATTTTTCATGGAGACAGTAACGGTATCTTTTCAAAAACTTGCACTTTGAAACCCGTTTTCAAAAGTTTGTGTTTTCAGGCCCCCAAAACACTGTTGTCCTGTACATTAATGGAACGCATAAAAAGTTCAGATTTTAGTTGAAACCAGTGTCGTGTAAAAAGCCCCATAGAATGGCAATACAGAGTGGTTGAAAACATAAAAATAAAATAAAAACTATAAATAATTGAAGATAAATCATACAGCATTGAGGACCCCACCAGCAGAGTTAGTATTAGTTGAAATAGACTCTGACTGTACCTTATGATGTATGAAGAGGGCAGCGCAGTCAGAAGTGCCATGGGCAAACCAAAACCAAAATAATACGGCCAGTTTCTCTCAATGTTTGACAGCCTTTGGTGCATCTCAATCCCTTCAGAAGAAATAAAAAAACAAAGTTTAGACAGAAAGCTGATCTGATGTAAAATTGATTAGATGAGCAAAGCTTACCATGATTAAACCAGCGATATTCAAAGCAGTAAAGCGAGTAGAGCAGAGACATGTGCAGGAGACTGACCAGCTGACCAATGGCATCAATGGGGAAGAGACTCACAATCCATCCCTAAAAAAGAATAAGATCAACAAGCGCAGGAGGCGAGTTTGAAAAAGGCAGAGAGAAAAATGGCCAAGTTGAGTGAATCGCATCACGGTTTCAGCGATCTTCTACCTGTATGAGGAACAGCGCCTGGAGCAGGAGATTGAAGAGCATGTCTGCAATGATCTTACTGACGCTGGGAAAAGACTGAGCTTTACGTCCAGACACTTCAAACGCCAGATCAGCAATGTCCTGCCCAACACAACATAACAAAACTCACAACTCTACATTCTAAATGTTATAAAACATACATACATATATATATATATACACCGCCGTTCAAAAGTTTGGGGTCGGTAAGATTATTAATGTTTTTAAAAGAAGTCTCTTCTGCTCACCAAAGCTGCATTTATTAGATTAAAAATACAAAACGAACCCAGTAATATTGTGAAATATTATCTCAATGTAAATCAGCTGTTTTCTATGTGAATATATAGTTAAGTGTAATTTATTCCTGTGATCAAAGCTGAATTTTTAGCATCATTACTCCAGTCTTCAGTGTCACATGATCCTTCAGAAATCACTATAATATGATGATTTGATGATCAAGAAACATTTATGATTATTATCAATGTTGAAAACAGTTATTTACATTTTTATTTCAGGATTCTTTGATGAACAGAAAGTTCAGAAGAACAGCATTTATCTGGAATAGAATCTTTTGTAACATTAAACACCGTTCAAAACTTTTTATTTTATTTTTGGGGGGAAATAAATTAAATAAATCAATACTTTTATTCATCGAGGAGGAATTAAATTGATCAAAAGTGACAGTAAAGACATTTATAATGTTACAAAAGATTCTATTTCAAATAAATGCTGTTGTTTTGAACTTTCTGTTCATCAAAGAATCCTGAAAAAAATGTTTTCAACATTGATAATAATCATAAATGTTTCTTGATCATCAAATCATCATATTATAGTGATTTCTGAAGGATCATGTGACACTGAAGACTGGAGTAATGATGCTGAAAATTCAGCTTTGATCACAGGAATAAATTACACTTTACTATATATTCACATAGAAAACAGCTGATTTACATTGAAATAATATTTCATATTTGTTTTGTAATTTTATAATCTAATAAATGCAGCCTTGGTGAGCAGAAGAGACTTCTTTTAAAAACATTAAATATCTTACCGACCCCAAACTTTTGAACGGCGGTGTGTATATATATATCTAGACCAGGGGTTTCCACTTTCCTGCAGAGTTTAGCTCCAACTTGCCTCAACTCACTTATCTGGAAGTGTCCAGTATGCCTACTAGATTGTGTTTTGCTCTACTAAACTGCTTGATTAAAAGAATTCTGGTTTCTACACAATACAGGATCAAAACCATGTGTGAAAAATACTCTCACCTGGAACCAAATGGCGTTGACTATCTTGCTAAGCACAAAGAGAGGCAGAACCCAGAGAGCGCTGAACACAGACGTCAGAATGAACTCCAGCCAGGACCAAACATTACCGTGCAGAGAAGGGTCACCTGACAACAGATCAGCAGGAGAAGCTTAAAAACAAAGAAATATCTGGAGTATATGGCATGAAACTTCTATAAAAGAGGCGTGTACCTATGATTCTAGCGGTGATGGACTGCAGCAGTGGGATAAACACGCGATAAAACAGGAACAGACTTAGCTGTGAGATAAAAGAAATGAGATTTATATTAATATAATAGTGAAACACACATATCAAAACATGGCTGACCAACAAGAGACAGAGAAACGTACCCAAAATACGCCTCCATTCCAGGCACAGCACTGGAAAATTCGACTTGCTAGTTTCGGTTCACTGTTAAAGAAAAAAGTGAAGAAACATTTTATCAGGACCTCTCATGTTAAAGGGATAGTTCACCCAAAAATGGTAATTACTCTCCCTCATGTTGTTCAACCCCGTAAGACCTTCGTTCATCTTCGGAACACGAATTAAGATATTTTTGATAAAATCTGAGAGCTGGATCACTCCTCCATAGGCTTCTAAGGGATTGAAACTTGTTCCCCGAAAAGTTATTAAAGACATCGTTAAAATAGTCCAAGTGACTACAGTGGCTCAATCTTAAGTTTATCAAGCGACGAGAATACTTTTTGTGCGCAAAAACAAACAAAAATAACGACTTTATTTCAACTATTGATGTCCTTCTCTGTGGGCGACGAGTGAGTTCACTAGTGTAACAGCGCAGCGCTTCTGTGTTGTACGTCACACGCAGGCTCACTATTGGCCGACGCTGGTCATGTGTGTGTGATGTGTGTGTGATGTGTGTGACGTACAACACAGAAGCGCTGCGCTTCTCATCGCTTGATAAACTTAAGATTGAGCCACTGTAGTCACTTGTCACATCTCTATACCCCACACTTTGAGAACCGCTGGCATAGACTGGCACATTTACCTGTCCTGTTTTCGTTCCTCGCTCTGAGCCCGCCTCATCGCCAGAACCCCGCATGTCCTGCGCCTCCTCTGCTCCTCCCTCTTCTGCTGGATCCGAGCATCGAGCTTGGAAATGGTTCCAATGCCCAGGATGGAGTCCTTGATCCCCTGAGATTAAACAATAAGATTGCCACTTAGATTGACAGAAACTTGTGTGAATGACGTTAAAAATCGATCGAATTATGTTATTTGATTATAAATATAATGAATACAGTAATATTGTGAGATATTATTACAGCTTAAAACAACCGTTTTCTATTTTAATATTTTTAAAATGTCATTTATTCCTGTGATCAAAGCTGAATTTTCAGCATCATTACTCCAGTCTTCAGTGTCACATGATCCTTCAGAAATCACTATAATATGATGATCAAGACACATTTCTGACTATTATAGATGTTGAAAAAACTTGTGGAAACAGTGATTATTTTTACAGGATTTTTGATGAATAGATCTAAATATATTCTCAATAATTAATATTTGTAATTATTTATTAAACTTTTAGAAACTTTCTGTTTCTAAATATATATAAATTAGTATTTTATTATATTTAGAATGTAATGTTTTTATGTAATTTTGTACAGAACACTGCTGATCTTAATGTAAAACAAAAAACGTTCTGTTTTGAACCAAATGCAAACTTATAATGTAGATATCATTCAAGTCATGAGACATTAAAGTGGTGGTTCAGGATTTTGGACATCGGACCTCATTTCCAAGTTAGCCTGGGTGTTATTTATGAGCGGAGACACTTTTCAAAAATGTTCTTCCAGTGTCATAGTTCGCCGGTGCTAGGCTAGCGCGAGTCAACGGTATCTGCTAGCCTGCCATTAAACACAGTTTTACTCACTCCACAGCACACCTAAAGCAAATACATTATAACGCCAGACTATCGATGTAAATGTCTGTTGAGAGAATAATGTTAGAAATCAAACTACTCTTGCATCTCAATGATCGCATTACATTTACAGGAACTAGTTTCTCAGCAGCGGCGGAAGTTTACTTTGCTCCGGTTAGTAGTACTGCGCCCAAAAGAAAACACAGAACAGAAGCGCACTACAGTCCGGACGTCTAGCTAGCAAGTAGTAGCCTTGAACAACGATATTGAAACATTTGATTGTAAACGAAGGAATTGCCAACATGGTGATTCAGGTGTGCATTTCCAAATTGTAAAAATAAACCAAATAGATGGTCACCAAAAAGTTTCCACTCTCTCAGTTGTCTAGATAACTAAATATCACTCCGCCGCTGCTGTAGAAGGTGCTAATAAACACAGGGAACAAAGTATAACTATTGCAATGCGATGCAAGAGTAGTTTGATTACTAACATTATTCTCTCAACAAACATTTACATCGATAGTCTGGCGTTATAATGTATTTGCTTTTGGATATGTGGAGTGAGTAAAACTGTGTCTAATGGACGGCTAGCGGATACCGTTGACTTGTGCTAGCCTAGCACCGGCGAACTATGACACTGGAAGAACATTTTTGAAAAGTGTCTCCACTGATAAATAACACCCAGGCTAACTTGGAAATGAGGTCCGATGTCCAAAACCCTGAACCACCACTTTAACTCATAACGTTTATTAGAAATAAAATTAGGTGCTGACCGTCGCAACACTGCGGAGAAACGCTCTGACACTGTCCGTCATCTCCACACCGGCTGCAGAGTCATCAACTGCAGGAGGGGCACGCAGGGGCCGGCCAAGATCTCATGACAGGACCAGGACACGTCTGCAAACTGTACAGAGAAAAGAACTCTTTATCGCTGTGGCTTCATATCATTTTCATGCTTTAATTTTAGTGTAAAACCATTTGATCTACAAATTTGATCCAGCAGCTTGTGAAAACAAACTGAAAAACAAAGTAAAAGAAAGCAATTAAATAAAGTTTCTTTAATTTTAATGGATGGAATTTAGAGGTCCACGTCTGAAATTACATGACATGTACTTTGAAAACATCACCTAATAGAACTCTACGTGATAAAGGTCAAGGGTCACGCATATATACTAACAAACATGTTTTTGTAAGAAAATTTGATTAGAACTAAAGGTGTGTGCAAAAAAACTCTCCATATCTCTAAAACACCGCTTGATATTTCAGGTCAAATTAGATTGATATCATTTTGATTATCAGAGAACACTGTCACGAAGCAGTTTGATGGACCAGATTTTTAGTAAACAACAAAACCAGCAGCATTAGCCAGTAGATCATTAGCTGAGCAGCTAACTACAACAAATAAAACATTATCTGACTATTATCGGATACATATTACCATAGAAAACATATATGCACATAAATTCAGCACATCGTACCTCATGTGCCTATGTAGGCTAAAATCTTCTCTTCACCTGAAGCCTTGAAGTTTCACTCTCTGTTCTCAAGCTCTCAACAAAACAGCATCAGGCCAGTGCTGCTGCGCATGCGCGGAGCGATCTGACACATGATGGGATTTGTAGTTTTTAGACCGCTCTGATTGAGTGGAACTACACCGTAGATACCCAAGCGACGCTTTCTGTTTGCTTCCAAGAAACTTGCGACATGAATATCACTCCCTTTTACCGGAACTTGGCGGGCACTTATTTATTGTAGCATTACCATAGCTCTTAAATCAGAAAAGCATGGCTGTTTTCAGTATAAGAAACAATCACAGGAGGCGATTTGTTGTTCTGTTATTTAGTCTTGCGTGCTTTATTATATACCGACACTTCAGGTAAGACAATATTTTGTTCAAAACTTATCTTGGAAGGTATAAAAGTCTTTAATGTTTATATATATATATATATATATATATATATATATATATATATATATATATATATATATATATATATATATATATATATATAATTCACTAGGTATATTCATCGCAGCATAAGCTGGTGGTAATTATTTTGGTAAAATTGTTTTAACTCTCTATGTAACTGTGCTTCTTTACGAATTCCAACGTTTATTTGTTTGTTTATTGGTGTATGTTAAATGCTTTTATTATTAAAACGGCAATAATTCATTTCTAAATAATTAGCTTCTTTATGAATTCCAACTTCCTATTTTTTGTTTCTTTGTTAAATGATTTAACTAATAAAATAATAAGAAAGTGTTTTATTTTCTCCATGTGTTTCTCTTGTGTGTCCAGAGGTCCGACAGGGAAGATGAGGATAAATCGATCGATGGGTCTACGAGTAAACCATTCCCAGTTCTCTCTGGGAGGAGAGCCGTTCCGTATTCTGGGTGGCTCTTTACACTACTTCCGCTTGCCCAGAGCCTACTGGGAGGACCGGATGGTGAAACTGAAAGCCTGTGGTCTCAACACTCTCACTGTGTAGGTTTGAAATTGGCAATCACAGTCTATGAGCTGAGGAGTGTGCAATAATCAGACTGTGTTTATCTTGCAGTGATGTGCCATGGTCTCTCCATCAGCCAGAGAATGGAGAATTTCGCTTTCAGGGAGGCCTTGATATAGAGTAAGAATTCCTCCCTTTCTCTTGAATCCCCACATGTGAGAAAATCAGCACTATATGAGATCTGTGTATTTTGATCCTGGAAGGATCTCGCCTCTATTTAATGCCTTGTTAGACAAACATTTAGAGAGCTCCTGTTGCCGGTCCTCTGACAATACCGCCGTGTGCTGTTGTTAGGAGGGAATTTGTTCTCGTTCTTGTTTCACCGTGGTTCGTATCATTATCTGCACACCACTGGGAATACGTCATTAAAGTAGATCCAAGCTCTCCCATAGCAACACAACTAAATGATGAGACCAATAACATTGCAAAATTTAGAGACCTTTCAAAATAAAGGCTGTAAAAGGCATTCAAGTCGTGATCAAGTGGTTAGAGAAAATGTTTTGTTTAATGCTTTAAATATTAAATGTCACTAAATCATTCATGAATAATTTACTGTGCTTCTTTACGATGTTCCCATTTTCAAGTATTACAAAGTATTTTATTGGGGGTTCAAGCACAAAGTGCTGAAACGTAATGGTAAGGATTTGTATTTTTGATCTTGCAGCCCAAACCGTAAGGCCTGAGACTTGAATCTTGGCCAGATGGTAGTCCTCAATTTGGGGAGAACTTATCTAAGTATGACCCCGATTGGCCAATAGGTGGCGCTACAGCAAGCAAAAGTATAAAATTGCTCATAACTCCTAGACCGTTTGTCCTAGACTCAAGTGTGATGAGTCACCAAGTGCTTTACACCTCTTGCGATCCTTGGCCAAAGACAGATAAAATGTTTATTCGCCGATTTCAATTTTGGACAGAACATTTTTCTTGCATCTTGGATTATTCCTAGGTTTTTCGCCCGATCGGAACCAAACTGGTACAGAAATGTTCTCTGGAGTCTGGGAATCAATAATTTTGCATTGGGTTGGCTATAACAGGGTCATTTAGAAAATGGTCAGTGGCAAAATACAGTCAAAAGCCTATAAACCTAAACGAAAACTCAGAACTTCACCAAACTTGGTGAGCACATGTGTCATAACATCCTTAACAAGCATGCCAAATTTCATGGAGATTGGACCATAGGTGGCGCTATAACTGTCAAAAACCTTTAAAAAACATATTTCTTATGGTAAATTGCCTGCATTGGTGTAAATTATATCAGTGGTTAAATGCTTGCCAAATAAAACTTAATGTCTTTAATGCTTAAGTGCTTAAAGGCCTTAAATGCTTGAACCCCGATAAATGCTGCTTGCAGCTTTAATTTTATTTATATTTGTGTTAAATACTTTCATTATTAAAATTACAATAATACATTTCTAAATAAATAAATGTGCTTATTTATTGTAGCTGTATATTTGTTTTTGTTTTTTATAGCTCAGTGTGACTTCAGTATGATCATTTTTAGGTATCTAATTTTTTTTTTTGCCCATCCAATTCAGAGCTTTCCTTCACTTGGCTGCAGAGGTGGGACTCTGGGTAATTTTACGGCCGGGACCTTACATAGGCTCTGACCTTGACCTTGGAGGCTTGCCCAGGTAATTTCTGCTGTTAAATAGAACAAAAATGGCTCTCCTGTAGCATAGCTTTTAAGTCGACTTCTGCAAATTCCAGAGGAAATGTGATTAAAGTTGTGAGGCAGCAAACAAAGGAAGTATTTGATCGAACTGACATTATGTGCCACACTTTTTGGTAATGTGTGTCATGAGGGGAATGAAAGAACTACCCTTAAGTTAAGTTAAGCATTAACGAAACAAAACCTAAAGTATGTTGTTCCTGCCACAGATGTGTGACATAGATCTACTGATACTGGGTCTTCACACTAAAAGATAAATTTGTAACCATTTTTTACCACCCCAAACAAACCACTTCCCTCTACAGCTGGCTTTTGCGTGATAGAGAGATGCTGCTGAGAACCACTTACCCAGGATTCATAGCGGCTGTAAACAAGTACTTTGACAAGCTCATTCCGAAAGTGGTGCCTTTCCAGGTAGGATTCTTTTTAAAACACAAAACGTACCCAAAAACATACTCTGAGTAATCTCTGATTTTGGGTTATATGTTGTCAGTTCAAGAAAGGTGGGCCTATCATTGCCATTCAAGTGGAAAACAAATATGGATCATATGCAAAAGATGGAAACTACATGTCATATATCAAAGAGGTACCAGTGAACATTGTACACTTTTCCTTGATACTTATTAAAGTTTACAGACTGGCAGATGTTTTAATATAATTTCTATCAGGCTCTCCAAGAAAGGGGCATCAGTGAAGTTCTCCTAACATCAGACGACCATGAGGGTCTAAAATATGGTGGAATCAAAGGAGGTACAAACACAACACAGCAACTGAACTCGACATGCAAAAATGATTTTTGCAGTTTGTGGTCAGTAAGATATTTGTTTATGTTTTTGAACAAAGTCTCTTATGTTCACCAAGGCTGGAAAAAGCTGAATTTTTACTCTTTGATTAGGGTGACCACCATCAAACAAACCAAATGTGGGACGATTATAAGTTTATGTGGGACATGTTACCAACACTAAAACATAACCTGAAACTGTTCTATAATGTTTATCTAACTTAATAAAAACATTTGTATTCTGCCTTTCAGCTGATAAAAATACTTTGTTCTTTAGTCCCTTCCAGAAAACAGCATCACAATGTAACATAACATGTCTTTATTTTACATGACATTTAAATTCAGCATCACTGAGGCCAAAGGCAGCCGCATCATGCAGATCACTATTTATGACACAGTTCTGACCAAGTCCAACTGAAATCCAACAAAATAAATAATGAACAAAACAAATATAAACCAACATGAATTTAGATCATTGACAGTCTTATATATTAAGAATATATTAAACCAAAAACGCTAATTTTTTTTTTTAGAAAGGATGCGAATTAAAACAACCACAGCAGCAACAAGTTGATCAATTCTGTTAGATTGACATTTAATTGACCGAATTATCCATTTGTTTTCTGACAGAAACACGGAACGAATCACCGCTCCACATTTTGATTGACAGCGTCACAACCCACTAGTGTCCGTGTTTACTCCTGCGCTTTCAACCACTGGATAGGATTTTAGAAACTGCTGTTGTATTTGTACTTCTGACGAAGCGCTGTTAAATATAGCAGATAAACTACGCCGCAAAGAGAATAAATAAAATGCTTTAAAAAGGCAAAATAACGCATGCTCGTTTTCTTAATATGATCATTAAAAACCAGCAGACTGATGAAAATGCGGGACATTTTCTCAATATGCGCCGTGCGGGACACGCGGTGAAAGTGCTGTGCGGTGACGCAACGCGGGACGGGTGTCACACTATCTTTGATCCTTCAGAAATTTGCTGCGGAAGAAACATTTCTTATTATTATTATCAATGTTGAAAACTGCTCAGTATTTTTGTCGGAAATGTGATGGAAAGTTGAAAAAAGCAGTATTTATTTGAAAAAAAATTTTTTGGATTAATTTAATGTGTCATTGCTGAATAAAAGTATTGATTTATTTTAAAAAAATCTTACTGAGCCCAAATTTTGAATGGTGTAAAAAAATGCCTTCTGTCACACATTCTTTCCTCCAACACAGCTTTAAGGACTCTAAATCTACAGAAAATGAATCATGATGACATCAAATATTTGGAAGCAGTCCAGGTAGACAGTGTCTTTTTTGTAGATGTAAATATTAGATTAAATATTTTAAATGACTTTAATTTTGGACTTTGCATGAAGCCCAACAGTCCTGTGCTGGTGATGGAGCTCTGGACGGGGAGGTGTGACGGATGGGGCGGTTTACACCATAGTTTTCCTGCAGAGGGTAAGATGTTATCATATGGCTCTATCTATCTATCTATCTATCTATCTGTCTGTCTGTCTGTCTGTCTGTCTGTCTGTCTGTCTGTCTGTCTATCTATCTATCTATCTATCTATCTATCTATCTATCTATCTATCTATCTATCTATCTATCTATCTGTCTGTCTGTCTGTCTGTCTATCTATCTATCTATCTATCTATCTATCTATCTATCTATCTATCTATCTATCTATCTATTTAAAAAAACTAAGGGGTCTTTTGTATACTCAAATGTCATTTACCATGAGGAATATGAAAGGCCAAAGCACTGATGTGAAATTTCCTTCTAATGTTAGACCTGATTGCTGTGGTGAGAGAGATACTGAGACGAGGAATGTCCATCAACCTGTACATGTTCTACGGAGGGACAAACTTCGGCTTTATGAATGGAGCGCTGGCCAACCCTTCTTTCAAAGCTCTGGTCACAAGCTATGGTTTGTGTTCCTGTCATCTTAATGGTGACGGCATATGAAACTAAAGTATTTAACTTTAAAATTATATCAATTTTAAAGGGATAGTTCACCCCAAAAATGAAAATTCTGTCATCATTTGCTTACCCTCATCTTGTTTCAAACCTGTATGATTTTTGAAGAACGCTGGAGACTGTTGAATTCCATTGTATACTTTAGACAAATATAACACTGATTGATTTCTCAAAATAGCTTCTTTTTATGTTTCACAGAAGAAAGAATGTCATACAGGTTTGGATCAACATGAGGGTGAGTAAATAATGATAGAGTTTTCATTTTTGGGTGAACTGATGATGTACTTCACAATATGGCCAGTGTGTGGAGCTATCAAACCTAGCGTACTAGCATTTCATGTAGAACTGAAAAAGCTGCAAAACACAATGGCTATGTTTAACTCCAGTTTCAGACATACTCGCAAATCGCTCGCGACTTCGTCAAGTAGACAGACCTCTACTCATATGTCCACTTCAGGCAGATCCATAAACCACAATGCAACGCTATTATTATGTTACAACAGCAACTTGCAGTGCTCACACTTAATTTCTACACAAGTGATCAAGGGGTTAGGGTATTTCATTTAAAGGAACACGCCACCATTTTTTGAAATAGGGCTTATTCACCGTCTCCCCTACATTTAGACGGATTTCAGGTGTTGTGTGATATCTCTGCGCTCTAGTTGCAGTGCTTCACCCCAATATAGTCCCAAGTCAATCTCTGCCTAGGAAATCGCCTAGTCTTAATCTGCATTGCTATTTGTACTCGTTGTGAATGCAGGCCACAAAAAGTAATTAGGTTTTCTTTTCTTTCTTTTTTTTTGGATCACTTTTAATCATGACATGCTAGCTGGCAACAAAGGATTCCATTCATTATGCTAAGCTAAGCTAGCGGCGGTGCTGCCAAACTAAAACAATGCATGCACTGAGACAAAAATGCGTTTGGCCACCTATCTAAATGTAGGGGAGACGGTGAATAAGCCCTATTTCAAAAAACAGTGGAGTGTTCCTTTAAACCCATTGCAAGGGTACAGCCAGAAGTGGTCACTCGTGCTACGCAAGCAATCACGTACTGTACATCCGAGTGAACGAGATGGAAGGAAGTTAGCGAGGGAAGGGCATAAAAAAAGTGAAAAGTAAAAAAGTATTTCAACCAAATTTGAACCATTTTTTATTAAAGCCAAAACATTTTGATCTCCCCATGGTGGGTGGCTGCACTGTAAGTCATAAAGCCCGCCCTCTTTATTTTATCAAATGGGACACGAGCCAAACTAAAAAATACAATTACACTTCAAATTATTTATTTACAAAGATGGTTTCTGGTATTTTATAGTTCTTATCACATTGACGTATGTTCAAATGTCCAATAAGTTTGCTTTTAGTTCATTATTGGATGCTTTAATCTAGCATTGTGTATAACACAAGCCTTTCTATCTTTCTTTTAGATTATGATGCTCCTCTGTCAGAAGCAGGAGATTACACACCTAAATACCATCTTCTCAGAGATCTTCTCAGCACTTTTAACAGTTTGTGATCCCTTCCTCTACTGACATATTTATGAATGAAACAGAATATTCAGTGAAAAATAATTAAAGTGACCCAATTATGCTATTTTAAAGCTTCCTAATTCTGTTTTGAGATTTCGTACAATAGGTTTACAGCATTCAAGTTCATAAAACATGTATTTCAGTGTCTGAAACAGTTCGATCAAGGATTCGGTCTCTCTAAACCCCTCCTCTCCAAGAGCCTGCTTTGCTCTGATTGGTCAGATGGCCCAGTCTGCTGTGATTGGTCTACCGCTTACAGCTCGTGTTGGAAAAAGAGTGCAGAGAGCCAAACATTTAACTGGTGGCAAAGAAATGATTCCCAGTAGTTCCTCTCACAAACGCAAGAGGCCTGATGAGTCGATCAGGTCTCCAAGTTCTGACATGCTTCAAGATAAACGGGAGAGGGCCACGGTAGTGCAAGAGCCCAAGGATGATACTCAGTTACAAATATTGGCAGCATTACGTGACTTAGCTGGTAAGCTTGAAACACGTAACACTTCAATAAGCACGCAGCCATCTGCATGCAAATAATTCCCTTTTTGGTAGTGAGGAGGATATTGGCGAAAATGAGGAAGATGAATCCAGGTCCGAAGTTTCAGAAGGAAGCCTGACAACAGACAGTGTTTGTGGGAATTTCGCTGGATTCCCAACTGATGACTGCATCTTTGTCACCCCAGAGGGTGGAACAGTTGGTCAGTCTAGCTCAGTCATTTCGTCTGAACAAGAGAATGAATTTAATTCCATTTCAGCGATTATTGGGCATGATTACAGCGGCAGAGACTGGGGTCCCACTCGGCCTTCGCAGAGCCCGTCCACTACAACGTTGGTTGAACAACTTCCACTTGCATCCCAAATTACACAGGCAAGTGAAGATAAAGGTTACACGAAGATGTATCCAAATGTTACGCCCTTGGAATACAAAGACGTTACCATCACAAGGGGTTCCTCTAGGCAACATCCCAGCAAGGCGATCTGTGATAACGACAGATGCTTCTCTAACGGGGTGGGGAGCAGTTTGGGAAGGCAGGTCCATCAGGGGACTCTGGGAATCCCCTTGGACCTCGGAGCACATCAATGTGCTGGAACTCAAGGCAGTCCATCTCTCCTTGAGGACTTTTCTCCCGTTGTTGCAGAACAAACATGTTTTGGTGAGAACAGACAACATGTCTGCAAGGTACCACATCAATCAACAAGGCGGCACCAGATCAGCGCGATGTCTCCAGGTGACAAAGAACTACTCTCTTGGGCATTTCTGAATCTCTCATCACTCAGAGCAGTATACATACCGGTAGTAGCAAACAGAGCAGCAGACCTGCTGTCTCGAACTGGACCTCTCCCTGAAGAGTGGCGTCTCCATCCCGAAGTGGTAAGAATCATATGGAGTCAGTTCGGAATGTCGAGGGTCGATCTGTTTGCGACTACAGAGACAACTCATTGCGATCTATGGTATTCCCTGAACAGCCAGGGAGGTCCCTTGGGGATAGATGCACTATCTCAAGAATGGCCGGAGGGATTGTTGTACGCTTTTCTTCCCCTACCTCTGATTCACCTGGTGCTCAACAGGGTAGTGTTGGGTCATCACAAGGTTTTACTTGTGGCCCCCAGGTGGCCAAAAAAGCATTGGTTTCCGAACCTTGTACGTTTGGTCCAAGGTCAACCTTGGCAGTTACCAAAGAGAGCCGATCTTCCCTTCCAAGCAGAGGGCCAAATCTGGCACCCAAAACCAGAGATACTACAACTGTGGGTATGGCCCTTGCTCAGCCCCTCTCTAAAGACTTAGACAAAGCTGTATTGAGGACAATAAATAGTTCTAAGGCACCATCTACGTGGAGTAACTATTCTAGCAAGTGGCGGATATTCTCAACGTGGTGTCAAGACCAACAACTAGATCCAGCCAAGTGTGACACCAGTTTGGTTCTTCGTTTTCTTCAATCATTGATGGATTCGGGGAAGTCAGTTAATACCATAAAGGTCTACATTAAAGCCATCTCCCACTTTCATGTATCAGTGGATGGTGCAAATATTGGCAAACACCCTTTGGTGTCTCAATTTCTTAAGGGTGCACACCGTTTACATCCAAGGAGAAGTATGAGAGCACCTGCTTGGGACCTTTCTATTGTCTTACACTCACTGACAAAAGCACCTTTTTAACCTCTGGAGCAAGACGATCTCAAGTTCTTGACATGGAAGACAGTCTTCCTACTGGCCATTTGTTCAGCCAAGAGAGTTGGTGAATTACACTCTTTATCAGTCAGTGAAGAATGCTTGAGATGGAAGGCGGAAAAAACGGGGGGTTTTCTTTGGCCAAACCCGTCATTTCTACCCAAAGTCCTTAAACCTATTACAATAAATCAAGTGATTGAGCTTGTTGCTTTCCGTCCAGATCCCCTTTGTTCGGGTGCTGGGTTAGATAATTCTTCTCTATGTCCTATTAGAGCATTGCACACATACATTGAGCGTACTCATCAATTACGGCAGCCACACATGCAACTATTCATATGCTTTGACAAGAGGTGTGCAGGCAAACCTGTGTCTAAGCAACGATTGTATCATTGGGTTGTGGATACAATTTCACAAGCTTATGTCAACCAAAATCTACCTTTCCCTGGTGATCTGGTGGCTCACTCTACCAGGAGAATGGCTACTTCCTGGGCGGCACTAATGGCTACTTCCAGGGGGTAGCGCTCTCAGACATTCGTGCAGCAGCCTCTTGGAGCAGCCCATACACGTTCACTAGATTTTATAGGATTAATGTGGCAAATCCAAATTCTTTGGGGTCTGCTGTGTTATCTGTGACTAAATGAATCCCTCGTGACCCTGGTGGTATAAGTCATCCAAGGTAAGACCGTGGTGACGGTCTGAGTGAGGTCGAAGTAGATCGTAAGTTATGACCATAACTATGAATCTATGAGACGGAATGATGACCGTCACCATCCCTTGTCACTCGGGACGAACTGGGCGTTCCAGGCAAGAGGAAGTGGTTGGTTCACCTGGATGTTATATAGCCAACCCCTAAGGTCAGTCACCTGACATTGTTGATATTAGGTCTCGAGGATAGGCGTAAGAATGGCATCATTCAAGGTAAGACCGTGGTGACGGTCATCGTTCGGTCTCATAGATCCATAGTTATGGTCATAACTTACGTTTTACCGTGTTAATTTGAGTCCTCGTCCTTTTGAAGTGCATGCAAAGTAGATTTGCTTTCCGCAGCACAGAAAACAACGTCTTCTCAGCATGTTGACAACACAAACCAAACTCTTCCAGGCCTCTGCTACAATTATAGTGTTCGCTGATAGCCAATAAAGAGATCTGGCATCATGCAAATTTGTTACAAACTACATAGGATTGTGCAGGAAGTAAGACTGGAATTACTAATGATTCATTTCAGGCAGTTCAGATCAGTTCTTTCTTTTTAGAGACAATAACTTCATTTGTCGTGCACTTTGATCTTTTAAACTGTGCAGACCTTTTACATTCACAAACATCTATATTACACACTACATGAAAGGTGATATCCAAAAAAGCATAATAGTGCCATTATGAGGGAAAGCCTAGATTTTATCCATTAGGATTTGATTGGATCATGGAAAGTGTACTAAGATATTACTGGTTAATATTATTTTCCCCCTGCTCATCTGGCCTTTGTTTGAAAGTTATTTCAGAGGAGAAAGTTACAGTTTATTTTAGTAATAATATGCTCACGTGTTCTGAGCCATGTGCTCATGTGTTGAGTTTCTGTGGTTCTCTTCAGATGAAATCCTCCCTGAGATGCCCGGTCTCCGCCGGAAAGAAGAATACGAGGCGGCTATTTTGTTTCAGCACCTTCCACTGTGGGAAGCTCTGCCATACACACACAAGGTAAGAAGTCTACTTTACGGTGGAGAAATACTAACTCAAGAAATGAATCTAAAAATCTTTTTCCCCTCAAGCCTTTCAAATCTCAGTTTCCTGTTAATATGGAGAATCTGCCTTTGAATAACGGTAATGGCCAGGCGTATGGATACACCCTCTATGAAACCACCATCACCAGAGGAGGCTCTTTAAAATCAAAACACAACATCCAAGACAGAGCCATGGTTAGTGCTGATAAACAGTAGAGATGCGCGGTTGGCGGTTATAGCCGCGGATCCGCGGATAAACCGCGGATCGGGCGGATGACGTGACGAAAAAAAAAATGTAAATTCAATTCGGGCGGGTGGCGGGCGGTTTCTAGTCTCGCGGTTGTCATCAGCAGCGCCTTGTATCAGCGGATAGCGGGCGGGAAAATTGGTCAAAAACGTTGGTGCGGATGGATGGCGGACGGATGATGAGTTTTGTGATGCGTTTGCGGATGAAATAATAGCCCATCCGCGCATCTCTAATAAACAGTCAAGCTGTGCTGTTGTGCATGAATTTGCATCTGCTTTAATTCTATTTTAATCAGGATTTTTTCCCTAGGTTTTTGTGAACCAAAGTTTCATTGGCATATTTCACCACAGGAATTTAGAATTAGCTGTTCCTGATGGAAAGGTAGGATCTTATTTCATTTTTTAATCTGCAAAATTTTTTTCTGGCAATATTGAGTCTCTTTTTTTAATATATCATCTTATAATTGTATTAATAATATATATTTATTCCATTTTCTATCTTATCTTAATTTTATCATAATTAGTAATATATATATATATATATATATACATACATACAGTCACCGGCCACTTTAGGTACACCTGTTCTGCTGTTTGTTAACACAAAAATTTAATCAGCCAATCTTGGCAGCAACTCAATGCATTTATGCCCGGTACACATTGAACGATTTTGGGGTGTCCCAGACGACGATGACTAATCGTCGTGATTTCTGTGGTCATGGCTCCTAAATGGTGGCCCTATGTCGCACAGTGTGAGAGGTTCAAAAACGGTCGTTGTGACGGTCTTGCAACCAAAGATAGCCTGCAATAATTTTCTGACAGTGTCAGAAATTTAGCGTGATTATCTCACAGTGTGTTTGCTGCAAGGATCTAGGTCTAATGCCTAGCCAAAAAAATACAACATGAAATGGTTTATTGATCAACGGGACATGGCGCTAAAACTTAAAACTACTTACCTCAAGTACTTACCTTTTCCATTTGAAAAATTGTAATAGAGCACCTTTTGGATGTGTGACTGGTGGAATGGGTGATTCGCATCATGAATGTGCAGCCAACTGTGGCCAGCCTAAGGCACACCTGTGCAAAAATCATGCTGTCTTATCAGCATCTTGATATGCCACACCTGTGAGGTGGATGGATTATCTTGCCAAAGAAGAAGTGCTCACTAACACAGATTTAGACAGATTTGTGAACAATATTTGAGAGAAATAGGCCTTTTTGTACATAGAAAAAGTCTTAGATCTTTGAGTTCAGCTCATGAAAAATGGGGGTAAAAACGAAAGTGTTGCGTTTATAATTTTCTTCAGTGTATATATAGCCGCTCTGGAGTAAACGTGATGCCATCGTCCAGCTCAGTTTAGTTCTTGTGAAATAGTGTCAATGCAGGCAGATCAATATTATTGTTGAATATTAAGTTAAATGTTGAATTAAATGTCCCCAACTAAGCAAGCCAATGGCAACAAAGGTGGAAAAAGGCGTCAGTGGCAAAGAACCAAAACTCCATCAGGGCAGAATGGAGGAAAAAACCTTTGGAGAACCCAGGTTCAGTCGGGGGGGGCAGTTCTCCTCTGGCCAATGAACGAACAGTGTATGATTATGATTCAGGACGCATTATAGGTCAGAAGTCAAGGTTTGGAACAATCAGAATATTATCTAGTTCCATCTGGTTTAAGATCAGAGTCATCACACCGGGATGGAGACGGGTTTGTTGAGGACCAGTGCTGATGGCTAGTTGAGTCTAGTTGACACAATCTCTGCTGACACTTCAGGGATGCGTTGTGGCCGTGTCTAGGTGCAGGTCCTCCATCTGGTCTGGATACGGCTCGGATCCGGCTGACTACTTCATGCGTTGTATGGAACACGTTCTAATGATCAAACAATCAAGTCATTCCAACCAGCTGTCAGCAATCAGTAATCAACAGGTCCACTCAATCAACATGAGTAAGGCCTATAAATATACGCAGTCGACTCACCCTTATTCCTCGACAGTTTTCAGCATCCCTCCACCACCCCATCTCCTCACACTTGCCTGGTTATATTCCTAACCAGAGATACGGGGGGAGTACTTTGGGTTCAGGCCCAATTTCCGAGCTCGGAGCCCTCCCCCCGGACAGCACGCCAAATACGCATAACCATTTACTCTCTGATCATTCGTAAGTGTGAACTCGTGAACAATGTCTAAAAAGATTTTTTGTGCTAACATTTTGAGAACATTATTAAAGATCAGAAAACTTTGAGTAAACATTCTATTAACGTTTCTGGAAGAACGTTTGCTCATAACTTTAAGAACCTTGCCAGAACATTAGCCAAAGTTATGAGAGCGTTCCTTCTTAGCTGGGTACTTTAATTCAACAAGGACACATTAAATTGATCAAAGGTTACAGTAAAGGCATAAAATGTTACTTAAATGTTTCTTTTTTTTACTTTCTGTTCATCAAAGTACCCTATAAAAAAAGGTTTCCACAAAAACATTAATCAGCACAACTGTTTTCAACATTGATTATGATAATAAATGTTTCTTGAGTACCAAATCATCATAATAAGAATGATCATGTGAGACTGGAGATGATTCAGCTTTGCCATTACTGAAATAAATTAAATATTAAATATATGCCAATAGAAAAGTTGTTTTAAATTGCAATCATATTATCATCATACAATATTACTGTCTTACAGTACTTTTAATGAAATAAATGTCCTGACTAATTGGTTTTCTGTAGGAGAAACGCACTCTGAGTCTACTGGTGGAGAACTGTGGCCGTGTGCATTACGGTAAAGACATGGATGACCAGCGCAAAGGTACAGTATCATGTCTTTAAGTTTTTGCCCATCAGTGCTTTCTGTTTTAACATGTCACAGCCTCTCAAACATTATAACCATCACCATCAGAGTCAAAATCTGTTTTCAGGTATTGTTGGGGACATTTTATTAAATCATACACCTCTTAGAGACTTCACAATATATAGCCTGGATATGACTCCTGGCTTTATTGACAGGTGAGTAAAATCTCACATGATGAGACAGGCCATAAAAGAAAAAAAACTTCAAGAATCATCAGTGTTTTTATTTCAGCTTGTATAGGGCACCTTGGAAATCCGTCACTAACAAACCAAGCTTCCCAGGCTTTTTCCAGGGCAGGTTATTCGTGAATGGGTATCCTAGTGACACTTTCATGAAGCTGCCAGTGAGTGTAATGAATCTGGACAAAATTTGAACACTTAAATATGGTCAGAAATAATGTATGATTATTATGTCCCCATGCAGGGTTGGAGTAAGGGTGTAGTCTTCGTTAATGGGCAAAACATCGGACGGTACTGGGATGCTGGACCACAGCAAGCTCTGCTTCTGCCAGGACCCTTCCTCAACAGTGGAATGAACCAAGTCAGTTTATATAAATTATGACTTATTTGGCTCCTAAGAACTGGTGGTTGTTTTTTGCTTTTTTCTGAAGAATTACTGCAAATATCAGCCTTGAATCCATGTAAAATTATATAGAATCTTGAATAGAATGTTCAGAATGCTGGATTTAGGTTCACTGACAAGAAATAAACACTGAAGTCTGAAAGATCTGTTGTTCTTTTATTATTTTTCAACAGGTGATTGTGTTTGAAGAAGCAGAAGCGGATTTTAAAATCCAGTTTGAAGACTCTCCTGATCTGGGAATGACAGTTGACATTTAATCAAGACTGACATTAAAGACATGAACACTATCAAAGTGCCTGAACAAAAAGTTATATCACTGATGGATTGTTAAACAATTATTAGAAACATTTTATTATTTGCAAATTGCATGGCTCTCATTCAAAAGTTTTCATGAAAAAGTGCTGTCTTGTAGCAATTGAGGAAAATTACACAAGTTGTGTATACTATTGTTCAAATGCAAAATTTGTATTTACACTGCCAGTTGAGTGTGTTTTTGAGCTTCATTTGTTAGCAAAAAATAAGCTAGATTGTACTTTTTTACCGTTTACCAGCTGATATTAATTGTATTAGTGCAGTTTGATTTGACTTTTTTTATAAAAACTTGAATATTGCATTGGCATAAGGCAACAGGAAGTCAAGTTACTGATTTTTCTTTCAACAATTTCCACAGGCACCCAATTGTTTACATTAGTGAATTTATTCCAGCATTATCATGTTTTCCCATTTTGCAAACACTGAGAATGATTTCATGCTGAAATGGTATTTATGGCTTGAGTTTTTTTCAAATTAAACTTCAACTAGCATTGTGCATTGAGCAGTTTAATTGAGGAAATCACATCTAGGGTCAGAATAGGACAGAGATTTGGGAGTGTGAATCTTTTTTGAGAGATATCCAACACATCCATCAATCCCCGTTCACAACTCTGTATCATCATAGCAATGCTTTAACAAAAACTTAGAACATGTTTGCATCACTGCAAATACTATTTCCATCCAAATTGTATCTGAACTCCCAAATCAAATCAGCATAGTAAAGCTCTGTCAGAATGGAAGTTTTCCAGAGCATTGTTCTGTAAGTTGTTAGAGACATATATGTACGCCCGCCATCTTGGAACAGTCAGTGTATCGTCATTCACAGTATAATCAGTGATGCTACAACATTGCACAGCTTTTGGTTCTTAAACCACTGAGATTTAAATTCCTAAAGAAATGGGATAACCTTTCACAGGGGAGTGCGTTTTTATATGCATTAACTCAATATTACAGTTTTTATACTATGGTAACATTTTAATGTCGTGTTAGCTCACGCCTTCATCTTGTATTGTCTTAGTTTAGCAAAATCCTCTGCTGAAGTCTATTGCAGATATAGATATTCACACACGCATCTAACTACGGTTGCTGACACTTAGTCAACTTTCTCTTGAGTGTTCAAGTGGATGGCTTCGGCCCATAAAAACAGCCACTAATGAGGAATCTATATTTATATATATCTATGGTTCCAACACAACAACTCTTGACTCTTTACATTTCCTTTAAATTCCTTTAGTGAGGGTGTCTTAGTCAAATACTGCAGTCTGTCTTTGACAAGGAGACAGTTTAAATTCAGTAATACTTTCTTGCTGTCGGTCCAGTTGACAGGATACTTCAGTATTGAAAAAAACAGCAGTTCATCATACTTCCACGCTGGCATTTGTGAATCCCTTTTCCCCTTCATTCACAAGCAAGGGTCTTTCTGTCCGGGTGTGCCAAACCAGTACCTGAAACCAGAACCCATTTTTCTTTTACAACCCTTGTAATTTCCAAAAACAAAAAAGGGACTGAAATGATTTGGAAGGTTATGAAGGTTCAGGTTTAGGACTCGACTCACCTTTGTGCAGTTGGAGGCTTTGGGTTCCAGGTCACTGAGAGTGATCAGATCCTGGAGCAAACTACTCTCCTGGTATCCACCTTTTACCCCTTTTAACTTAAAGTAGGCCTGAGGTTTGCTGAAGATAAGCTGAAGGTTCACTGCAAACCCAGCCATGTCAATGGCGAAAGGTCGACGAGGGTCAAACACAGTCCTCCATCCGAAAACTTTGCCTTGAGAGTTGATTTTGGGGGACTCGTACCGGAGACCTCCGACGAAGGCGACCGGCCAGACAGATGCTTTACGAGTCCAGCGCATCTGCGGTACAAAGAGGACGGAATAGGAAATATGAAAGGACACAAACTATGAACAGCAGATCAAATGTACTGTACCTCCTCAAACAGCTCCAAGCTGTAAGTGTTGTCATCATCTGCAAAATACACGACTCCTTTATGACCCGAGCTGTGGTTGATGTTCTCTCTCAGCCAGTGGAGAGCCAGGTTCCTCTGCATGGTGCCACGAGGAATACGACCACGTCTGGGCTTCTTTAGCGCTGTGAGATTCTGAGGCGTCTCTATGTTCAAGTGCGTGTAGTTCAATCCAGTGTTCTCCAGCAGTCTGGACACCAGTGCCGTCCTCTCCGCCGCGTCCTCCACCACTAGCCAGTGAAGGTTGGGGACGTGTAGGAGAGTGTTGGTGAGGCGGGTCAACTCTGCCTTCTGGACGGGCCTCCTGTAGGTTGGAGTTATTACGTGAAGAGTTGGCAATGCATCAGACCAGGGTGGAGAGCGGCTGTGGACGTACTTCATCTGGGTGACCTCAGTGATGTGCTTGTTTTTTAAGATGCAGGGCTCATGAAGTTTTAAGCTTCTTTGGTGAGCTTTACTGACCCCAGTTCTGTTATCTGTCCATCAAAAAGAGTTTATAGGGACGCACAATATACAGGTACCACATTATCAGCTGATGTATCTTTTTATCTCTCAAGTGTCACGCACAGTCACTCATTTCGGTCTTTTGTCACGCACTCCCGCCACACATTGTATTTCTCACGCGGAAAAACTATTTATAATATATTTAATATGCCGCAGTGCCCAAAATTTCTCTGGCCGCGCCACTCTCACTTAGCCTGGCTCCGCCCTACTACGTACTTCCACTCAATTTTCATTTTCCTTCAGTACTAGGTCTGGGATTGTGCTGTAGTCTTTGGTTTTCCCCGGACAATTTTTTACCGGGCCAATCAGCGAATAGAGGGAGTGGCTGAGAACGGTGAGATGATGTTGTGCGTTATTTTGAGTTGTAGTTCTGTAATGGCGGCGGAGAAAGATGCGAGCGAAGCCATTCGTGCCGTTGTGGTAACGCTGCCGAATATCAAGAAGTTAAAGCCGGCGCAAGAACAATCTTTGCTTAGTTTTGTTGGTGGCCATGATGTTGGTGCCCTCCTCCCCACGGGGTTCGGGAAAAGTTTGATTTTCCAGCTCGCTCTGTTAGTGGTGAATGAGTTGGCTAAGGCGAACGCTAGGCATACGTCACGACCAAACGTTAGCGATTGGTTATGGCAGATCCAGAGTGACTCTGGGCAGATCCAATAGTTTTGGACTTCATTAGAGTACCCGCCTACAAGGAAGTTAACGCTTGTCAATGGAGCGGTGCCAGACTCTATGTACAAATGAAATGTACGAGAGTCTGGTGGGACCAGGCTAACTCTCACTGTGGAGCCTACAGGAATCAAGCGCGTCTCCTCTGGAGTTCTTAGTCGAGCCCGCCACTTATCAGCCAATAAAAAAAAGAAAGGGGCTACACAATAGCTAATCAGAAAATAGCACTATTGTATCTGGGTTAGATTTAACGCAACAACCAATGATAAAAAACATATCCTGTTATTGTTAACGGAATTCTGCAAAAACATCTTCCGAAAGTTTTGTTCAACCCCCACCGGAGCTCCGAGCATCACTTTGAGCACAGAGTAACTCATGATCTCTTACAACAAATTCACAGCTTGTTTAACACAAACAATAACAACTTGATTGCTGTTAATGTTTCCCAGATAATTAGCATCAGTATTTCATGAGTGTCTAACTTAGCCAACAGTTTTACAGCCTGTTCACTGACAACACTGCTCAGAACAAGTAGTCTAGGCTAAGTCATATGGTGCGTTCAAGTCCTCCTGGGAAGTTCGCATGTACGAGGTGGGAAGTCGTGTTCACATCGTGATGCGTTCAAGTTAGTTTAGTCGAAACAAGATGGCGGTGTGTAGCCTACCTTCTTTTAATGAATAACACGAAAATACATAAAGGTTTGTTAACTCTGCTTATAGAAAATGAAGAACAAAGAATGCGCATCAGATGTGTTTTTCTTTTTATGTTTTTAATTAGCTTATGATGCCAATGTAAACTGTAAGCAGTTTTTGTTGTAATTCATTAACTTGCTGCTTATAACAAGATTAATAATTATCATGATAAATGACAGTTTCTAGGACGAGTAAACATTGAAATTCAATTTAAAATTACAGTCAACTAACGTTTCAGACGTTGCATCCTTGCTTCCGCCATGTTTCTCACTTACACGCCCCAACTCGTAAAGCTCCCCACTGGTGTTTACGACATTGTGGTGGCGTTCAAGTGCAATCAACTTTTACGATCTATACGAGATGACTTGAACGCATCAATATATTCGTTACCACACGATGACTGACATATTGTCATGAAACAACCCCATTCCCGCGACCAGTTCCAGGTAAGCCTATTGACAGAAAAAAATGATACGTTTCATAAAAGGTATCGCGCTAATGTTTGTGAGCTAATCTGTTAAATGCGACCACATCGCTACTATCGTAACGCCCATCCACAAAGCTTGACACTAGACATCAGCATATGCCACACTCGCAACAGCTGAGCCACAATGATCTAGACACCAACACGTTAGATTACACACCACTAAATTCCTAAATCAATCTGTAGCATTTAAAACGTAAGATCTTAGTATTTACCCCTCGGAACTGGAGGCAACGGGTTGCCAGGACGCTGGACCCAAAGCGTGAGGAGTAAAGTCCATGTTAACACAACAAAAACGAGCTCCTGGAGGACGTCCTTTCTCGTCGGCATATTTTACTGCCTTCAAAAAAAAAAAGTGTCTTTTGGGGGGTTGGCTATTATCAAATTTAGACTTCCAACCGATTATGAAAACAGGATTATTGAGAGAACGATTATTGTTACACATTCCGTTAAAAACAATTCTGATGTTGAATTAGAATTTAATTAGGTTAATTAACTCTAACTATAAGCAATAGCCTACCCATTGGGATTAATCAGACGAAAGCAATATAATTGCAGCTGCACAAAATGACGTGAACGCACTTAAATCATGTTGCTAACATGCTCTTTCCCTATTAAAACTCGGGAAATGTTTTAACTGAATTAGTTCACAATGTTCTACGGTAAGTGTTCTGTTGCAACTTGCCATTGTTTAAGCAGTTCAGGTTTTCACAACTTTTAAATTAATTTAATACACAACCCCTTTTCCAGAAAAGTTGGGACATTTTGTAAAATACAATAAAATTAAGAATCCACGATTTGTTAATTATATTAGCCTACTTTACTGACAAAAGCACAAAGAAAAGATTTGTAATGAGTTCACTTACCAACTTGTGAATAAACACATTTTATTTTGATGGCTGCAACACAATCCAAAAAAGTCGGGGCAGAAGCATGTTTACCACTGTGTCTATCACCTTCCCTTTTAATTACACCTTTTATTCATTTGACGCCGGTTTCACACTGCACGCGTTAGCAGCGCAGGAGCAGTGCGTACGGTGAGCGGAAGCAGGACACGCGCGTTTTGCTTTCACACACTGGCAGCGTTTGACGCGCGCGGCTGAACCGCGGCGTGTGTATAGATAGAGTAGCCCACTCGCATTTCTTTATTTCGTTTTCAAATACATTTAAGAAAAAAGACTTGTCAAGAAGCTTATTTTATTAATTAATATATTATATAACGATTGGTTCATCTTCATGTTTTTGAAGTTTGTTTTTGGACATTTGTTTTCTTTTTAAATTGATGAAGGACATTTGATTGACTGTTTAAAACACAATAGATATCATCAATGTGATTTTTGGGTAAAGCTGCTGTGTATTTTGGCCATGATCAATGCATTGTCACTTTAATTCAGCGTAAGCGGCGCGGCAAAAATAGACTGGGCGCCGAATCTATCGTGGCACTGCTGCTCCTGCTCCGCTCCTTACCCCTAAAATCCACTGGATCCGTCAACAGCGCGGAACGTCAGCGCCACGTTTTTGATGCGTCCCTAGCTCGGCGTCAAAGTCCACTGGAAGCGTCTCAGACGCGTTTCAGCAGCGGAGCGTTGGTGACGTCTTCATTTTTCCTCAGAATCGGAGCGTTGTTTATTTGTTGTTCATTTGTCTTATTTTGGCTCAGGAGCAGAGAGTTAATTGTGCTACCTTATTGATTTTTTTCTTCAATTTTCCTCTTTGTGCTTCTACAATGGGTAAGTGGGTTACTTAATTAAGTGAATTCTTTCTATTAGTTTTTTCTGTTGTTATTTCCTACTTGGTATCCAATCAGAGGCATTGTTGTCCAAACTGTAGGGATGCGGAGTCTCCACAGGGTGTTTATTTTGAAATTGTGTTTTTTGACTTATTTTGTATTCACGGTGCGGCTTGGACGCGGGTCCGTCAAAAATAGACTAGGCGCCTATCTTTAGCGAAGCGGAGCGGAGAGCCGCTTCTGGGCCGCTTCTGAGACGCGCTGCGTCCGCAGCTGGTGGACTTTAGACCATTGACTATAATGGCTGCGATTAGCTGCGGCATCCGCGATGCTGACGTTCCGCGCCGTAGACGGATCCAGTGGATTTTAGGGGTGAGACCGTCGTGAGAATTGAGGATAGGCTACTAATTGTTGCAAAGTTTTGCAAGTGGAATTTTTGCCAAATCTTGCCTGATTCAGGACAGCTGCTAGTCTATGATGTCGTTGTCTAATTATCCTGTTCATGATGGGCCGAGACAGATCTGGGTTTTCGCGGGTGGTCGAGTAGTCGAAGGAGTTTTGGCGGGTTAGCATCAACTGTGCTGAGACTGGAGAAGATGGATGCAGGTAGTATGGATGATGAAGATGATTCTTCAGTAATTGATAGTGAGGGATGGTCACAGATTACTGATGCATCAAACAAAAGGAAAAATAGAGATTCTGAGTCAGATGACAACATTACAAGAGTAGTAGGAATAAACAAAACAAGGAAAATGGAGGTAGAATACAAAGTAATGGTTGCATTTTCTGGAACAGTCGAAAACATCAATAATCCAATGAAGCTTACAAAAATAATCAAAAAATCGATTGGAAATATTAAATCAGCAAGGTATCTATCAAACAACCATGTCCTCCTTTTTTGTGTTGACAAAAAGGAACAAGAGATTGCATTGATGATTAAAGAGCTAGGAGGTAAAGCAGTCAAATGTTATGTACCGGGAGAACTTGCTAATCTTAAAGGAGTGATCATGGGGGTGCCTTTATGTTTATCTGATGAGATTTTAAAGGGACAGATTACAAACGAAATGGTGACAGAAGTGAAGTGTCTGCTTGCCAGTAGAAATAGTACAAAAGAAAGTAGTACTACTGTTGTACTAACTTTCAATTGTAAAAACTTACCGGAACGTGTTAAGATTGGATATATGTGCTATACGGTCCGGCCGTTTGTGAGACCAGCATTGAGATGTTTTAATTGCCAAAGATTGGGTCATGTGGCAACAGTATGTAAGGGGAAAATAAAGATGCTGCAAATGTGGTGGAGAACATGACTATGTGCAATGTGGAGAGCGGATCGAACCCAAATGTTGTAATTGTGGAGGACCACACAGTGCAGCGTTTCTAGGTTGTAAAGCTCAAAAAGAAGCGACGGAAGCAATGAAACTCAGTACAGAACATATCATATGCTCAAGCAGTCAAGCAAGTACAAGTGACTAATGGAACTTTGAGGGAAAATAACATAACCCAATCTAAAGATACTTGTAGTCATAAGTGTCTTGAGGACGGAAACATGCTTGTGGTAAACAAAATTAATTTTGTTGCTTTTATAGCAGAGGTCATTAGTTGTTCAGCTCAAACAGACAAAAGAACAGAAAAGCTGAAAATTCTTATATCTGCAGCTGCCCGACATCTGGGTATTATTGAAGTTTCAGTTGAACAGATTCAAACAATACTTGGACAAACTGAAGGAACAGCAGGGATGGGTGATCCTTTGGGAAGTCAAAGAGGTAAAAATAAAATATGAAAATTTTACAGTGGAATGCCTGAAGTTTGATTGCGAATGGACAAGAATTTAAAAGATTTGTTTATCAGCTAGCAGTCTTACCAGATATTATACAGTATGTATTCAGGAGACTTGGCTCCGTCCGCAATTAAATTTTAGCATTCCTGGCTACAAGTTGGTTAGAAAGGATAGAGTTGGTACAAACAGTGGAGGATGTGGGACATTTTTTAAAGATGGGGTGGCTTTTAGAGAAATAATAGATGCTCCAGGGGAATGTGTGATTGTGGAAGTGTGGACACAGAGTGATAAACTTTTATAATCCTTGCGAGCAGTTAATATTAGATGAACTAAACACAATAAGAATCAAGGCTGGGGACAAGATGATATGGTGTGGGGATTTTAATGCACATAATTCACTTTGGGGAAGTTTATGCACAGATAATAATGGTAGAATAGTAGAAGATTTTATGGAGAAATATGCTTGTCTGTGTTTAAAGGGTTACTTCAGGATTTAGCATTAAGATTTGTATTAGTAGAAAACCAGTAGTATTTTCGAATTACCTTGCTTCCCCCCCTCATTTCCCCCTGATATGAGAGATTTATGTATTTTTAGTCTGGAAAAAATCCTCCGATGACGCAAAAATCGTCATTTTGCGTCATCGGAGGATTTTTGGGCCAGAGGCTTAAAACTACAGCCAGTACTAGTAGCTAGTTCCGCATGTTTTCACTACGCCCATATGATCTCACTCACAGAAAGTAAGATATTGTCAGCCATCTTTCTGTAGAAGCTAAGCTAACAGGCTCTTGCTCTGTGTATAAAGTTTGTATAGTGGGCTAATCACGATAGCGGAAGGTAACGTTAGTTTAGAAGTTGAAATGACAGAAGGGGATTTCGAAGATCAGTTGCGCGAATCTGATGCTCGCGGCTACCTGTACGAGCCGCAATACAGCGATGAACAGTTTCGGGAGATGGAGGAACAAGAGGCGGCCGGAGCAGCTGCTGCAGCAGGGGAGCAAGACCTGACTCGAGCCCGGCCAGACTCCAGCTGGGGCGGACTGGAGCTGTCAGTGCTCACGCTGTGCGCCTATGGAAACAGATAGAGAGTCCTATTGCTGTCGCGAATTTCAACGATCCCATTTTCTTCTGGACGAGATAAATTGGAAACGCCAGCCAAAGCCCGCAGGGACAAACGGACGGCTTAGTGTAAAGTGAGTAACGTTATTTGGTTTGTTTTTCTTTTTTTTACCAAGACGTAATGTACAGAGTTTGGACACCCGGCATTATCACAATGTTCTTCCCTCGTAACGTTAGTCAGCTGAGCTATTGTTGTTATATTTACATCTATGATAGTATACTGTGTGCAAATAGTTCGCATTGCTAACGTTGTGCTTACTGTTTTGTAGACAATATCGCCTAACAGCCTATCGTCACTTTATGGAATGGTTCCAGCAAGGCGAGCGACTTGGTAAAGACTATCGTCTCGTTTTGCCCACCTGTGTTGTCCAGGACATCAGACGGAAATATCCAGCTCCTGACTGACAATACTGTGAATGAATATAAGGAAACAGCTGAAGCTCTGGAAGAGCTTTGAGTGTAAAAGTGTTAATATTAATTTTAAGTTAATATAAAAGTTATAACTCCCATCGGTTGTGGTTCTTTTTATAAACCTTTAAACCTTTACTGTTAATAGAGTATGTATTAGCCTAGAGAATGTGTGGAGAAATTTTTCGGATACTGCCGCCTGTAACCGGTAGGCGTGGTTTGGGAGTGGCCTGGCCTCGTAAGGGCAGCAAAGCAAGTGCATTCTGGGAGTTGTTGTCTTTCAGCCACATGAGTAAAAAATACATTTTCTGCCTTTTCTCAGTCTAGAATGCTTCAATTTAAAAAATAATTTCACATTTCTACTATATAAATGATCACTATTAAATACACATTCATGTTCCCAGAGCTGAAGTATCCCTTTAAATAATGGGAAGGGTACTAGATAGAATATAAGGGATTCATCAACTTCTTGTATAGATCTTACTATAGTCTCTGGAGCTATAGCTTTATAATGTCAATGGGAATTTTTAGAGCAATCAACATTGGGAAGTGATCACTTTCCAATAACAAGTGATGTTGGATTGGAAATTTATCAACAAAATAAAATAATGCAAAATAGATGGAGGTATGATAAAGCTGATTGGGATAAATTGAACAGTTTTTGTATTGATGGAATGGAGAATTATAGCTTAGACGATGATATAGACTTGAGTTTTGACAGATTAAATGCAATTATTATGAATGCAGCTGAAAAATCCATTCCTAAATAAGAAGGGAAAGGCAGGTTGAAAATTGTTCCATGGTGGAAGGATGAATGCACTAAAGCCGTTAAAGTTAGAAATAAGGCTTTTAGAGATCTAAAGAAAACCTTAATACCTATTACTTTAATTATATATCAGAGGAAACGGGCTTAGGCAAGGAAGATAATAAAGCAAGCTAAAAGGAAATATTGGCAATCATTCTGTTCCACGGGAAACCCAACTAGGAGAAGTATGGAGGGTCCTTAAAAAGATGGTTGGTGTTTATAGAACTCAGAATATTCCAGTCTTAGGAGATGAAGGGAAAACAGCAGTGACGCAAGAAGATAAAGCGGAAATGTTAGCTTCTACCTTTCAAAAGGCACACAGTTCAGATAACCTAGGAACTAATTATAAGAGAAGGAGAGAAGAAATTCTACATCTACATCAAGATATTTATTTAAAAAAAAACCTGATAGTCGAACAGCTTTGGATGCTGCCTTTAATATGTGGGAACTTAGAGTATTAATGAGGGTAAGAAGTACTGCTCCTGGAAAAGATAGAATTAGCTATATTATGATTAAAAAGATGGATGAATTAATACTTAAAGTAATATTGGATCTTTTAAACAAAATTTGGATTGAAGGACAACTACCGTTATCATGGAAACAAGCTATAGTAATCCCTATTCCCAAACCAGGGAAAGATCCTGCAATAGCTGGAAATTATAGGCCGATTGCTCTCACTTCTAACCTCTAAAGAAATGGAAAAAATTATTGTTAATCGACTTTATTACGTGTTAGAAAGCAAAGGATTAACAGAATCCGAGTATCATTCGTTCAGTCGTGTTTTGATTTAATATTGAAAGTAGAAAAATGAGAAAACAGTTCCTTTTTTGTTTTTTTGTTTTTTCCAAAGAAACGAAAAACACAAATTCAGCTTGATTTTCGTTTTTCGTTCTGAGGTATAAAAATGAATAAACAGCTTGAATATTCGATTTCTACACGTGGGTGAGAATGAAACGCCCGTTTCCTCTGATTTGTCAGCCGAAGATCAAACTGTGTCGTCATCAGTCCTCCCTCGGTAGCGCACAGCAGAATAAGAGTCCTCCGTTGCTGATAGTGTGCGGATTCTTAACTCGTTTATTGCAACTACATTTAATCTTTTTCTCATCAAGCAACCAGACTAACGAATGGCTCGACACAACCCGTACCGGGGAAGAGCCTTTCTTCTGTGTAGACCAGCAACTCTCAAGTGCCAGGGGGTCCTTGAAATAATTAGCTATTTTCCTATTTTCTGGACTGTAAAGTCACGTTTTTTTTTATCATAAGCACACTGTGATTTATTCCTAAGTGATTTAGGCTTATATAATTAATTTTACTTCAGATAATCTAAATGTTGACTTTCAAAAGTAGGCGCGCCAAAAAGGCTATTCGCTGTATTTTTGGTTTAAGCCTATTTTATGGTGTAGAAAGATGTTCAATGAGACGGAGACGTGCTTAAGCAGCGCATCATGTTGTTTTCTTTATTTTTCAAAGGCATGACATTTTTTAGTCATTTTGAATGTACACAAATTAAAACATACATTTTACTGTTTGGAATGACAAAGTATTAAACGACAGAGTATTAAGTTATTTCCCCAGCCGAAAAACAAACGGCGCCGGCGCATCGCGCTCACACCACATATCAGTTCACTTCTGGCATCACAAACTTGACGCAGCCTGTTCATTATTAAAATAAAACAGTCAACCAATTTACATATAAAAGGTTATTCTGGCTAATTTAATTCGTCTTTTGTACAATATAAAGGGTGTGCCGGTCAGTCATAACTTGCTGTTCTTCCAAACTCATTTCCCTTAAAGATGCTGATTTAGCCTTGTCTATATGGACTCGACTGAAGTATAAAGCCTTCTTTAAATTAATAGTTAGTTAGCATCCAAATGTTACATTGCAAATATGGAAACGTTGGACCAAATGAGAGAAGCGCAAACCCAACGTCAGTACAGTTTCAGTTTTGAATCAAATAAATTTGTTTAAGCTTCGTGTTTAAAATAGGCTAAATGTTGCTTGTAATAAACATAATAGTCCGGCCACAATAGGCTATTTTGATAGGCTACTAGTACAATGTATATTTTTTTATACGGCAAATTTTTTTTTATTCTTGTTGTTTTCTGAATAGGCTACCATTCATTTAAAGATTTGATATAGGCTAGGCCTACAGTAAGGGGAAGTATAATACATATAGCATGTTATTAATAGTGTTTATAATGTTCGTTTTGTATATTATTTACCATTCTTTTACACTATTTCTGAATAGGCTAATAATAAAATGCGTATTTTTACAACGTGACGCACGCGTGTTTTAGCCTACTCCTAACATGACCCAGTGCGCCGCGCACAAGCGCGCATCCTTCAGATTATAGGCTAATACATTTTAATAAAACACAAGGCCTACATCATAAAACTCAGAAGAGTAAGTATTTTAATATCTCTGTTGTTCTCTGTTCTCTGGTTGTTAGATAGTCAGGCTGAATGACAGTTAATGCGTGAACGTTAGGCCTATTTAATATTAAAAGGAAAGAATAATTCATTGCCTAGCATATATGTGTTTAAAATATGTAATTTACAATTAATTATATCATTTTTTTTAAACTTTCTGGGCGAGGGCGACCATGATCCGTCACTTAGCCTGCCATAGGTGAATTGATATCTACACAGAAGAAAGCCCTGTAGGCTCATCCCCGGTACGGGTTGTGTCGAGCCATTCGTTAGTCTGGTTGCTTGATGAGAAAAAGATTAAATGTAGTTGCAATAAACGAGTTAAGAATCCGCACACTATCAGCAACGGAGGACTCTTATTCTGCTGTGTGCTACCGAGGGAGGACTGATGACGACACAGTTTGATCTTCGGCTGACAAATCAGAGGAAAGGGGCGTTTCATTCTCACCCACGTGTAGAAATCGAATATTCAAGCTGTTTATTCATTTTTCTACCTCAGAACGAAAAACGAAAATCAAGCTGAATTTGTGTTTTTCGTTTCTTTGGAAAAAAAGAAAAGAAAAAAAAGAACTGTTTTCTCATTTTTCTACTTTCAATATTAAATCAAAACACGACTGAACGAATGATACACGGATTTAACAGCTCCTTATCAGTTTGGTTTTCGACCAGGTAGATCCACCTTAGACGCACTAATAAGATTAGAAACTCATGTTAAAAAGGCTCGAGCAATGACAGAGGTGTTAGTGGTAGTATACTTTGACATTGAAAAAGCTTACGATGTGATGTGGAGAGAAGGATTGCTATTAAACTTGCAAAGAATTGAAGGAAGATTTTATAATTGGGTTTTAAGTTTCTTATTTGGATGATCGATCGATTCAAGTCAAGGTAGGCAATACATGATCTCAGATGGTGAATGTAGAAAATGGAACACCGCAGGGAAGTGTCATAAGTCCTGTATTATTTAACATAATGATCAATGATATATATGAAGGAATTCATCCAGGAATTAAAACAGCATTATATGCAGATGATGGAGCAATGTGGAAGAGGGGAAGAAATGTTAAATATATAGTGAAAAAAATTCAAGAAGCAATTGAGAATGTAGAGAAATGGTCAGTGGAATGGGGATTCAGATTCTCTATATCCAAAACGTGTTGTCAGTTTTTTACTAAAAAAAAGATTTCAGAAAATATTAAACTTTATTTATATAAACAGCCACTAGAAAGGGTAACACATTTTAAATATTTAGGTTTATGGTTTGACTCCAAATTAACTTATGTCAAATATATTGAAGAGAAATGTAGCAAAGTACTAAATCTAATGAGATTTATAGTAGGCCAAGAATGGGGGACTGATAAACAATCTATAATCAACATATACTGTGCTCTTTTACGATCCGTTTTGGATTATGAATGCATTATATATGGATCTGCATCAACTAGTATGCTAAAAAGGTTCGATTTAATTCAAGCACGAGCTTTGAGATCACAGGAGCAATTAAGACTCCAATCTCAGCAATGCAAGTGGAAACAGGAGAGTCCCCATTAGAAATAAGACGACAAAAATGATCTGTTGCTTAATGGATCAATTTGCTAGGGCATAAACAGGAACATTTTACTAAAGCAATTATTGAGGGAAGTTGGGAAACAATTAACTTAACAGGAACAGGATTTGCATGGAATGCAAAGGAATGGGCTACAGAAATGTTGCTAAATAATATAGTATTTTCATTAACGACTACCATTTCAGAGATAGGTCGTACTGGGTCACCATTTTATTGGTGGCAATTCAGATGGCTCTTAGTTGGGTGGACGAAGTGATGCCTAATAAAGTTGTGATATGTTCAGATTCAATGGCATCACTTATAAGCCTACAAACATATCAAACAGTTAGATATATCTATATAGAAATATTGAATATTTTGTATAGATTAAGACAAGCTGGAACAATAATACAATTTGTTTGGGTACCTGCACATGCTGATATACCAGGAAATGAAAGATCTGATAAAATGGCTAAAGAGTCACTTAAACTAAACATCCCTACTATTACAGTTGCATTAAGTAGGATGGAAGGAAAAAGTATCATTAAAGAAGCTTGCTACTAGAAATGGCAAAGAAATTGGAATGAATGTAAAACAGGAAGAAATTTCTATAATATACGGTAAGTCAAAGTATATTAACACAAAATTTAAATCGAGACGATCAGGTTATTTTAACAAGACTAAGGATGGGACATACTAAACTTAATTCTACACTTCATATTATAGGGAAACATGGTACAGGATCATGCGAAATAGGCCAAGTAAAGGAAACAGTTGAGCATGTGTTGTTATTTTGTCCTAGGTATGAACAGGAAATAAGAAAATTACAGGAAATGGGATGCAACGAATTTACAATCAATAACATATTGAACACAAAACAAGGATCCGGGGAAATTGTAAGTTCAGTTTTAAAATTCATTAAGCATAGTGGTCTTAGGATATATAGTGTCTTAGGTCTATATAGAATATAGACATCTTTTAACATGCATCTAGACTGAAATCACTTCACACTCCAGCACAGGTGGTGGCGGTATGCACCATAAAGTTGGTATGCAACCCGCCAATAAATCCATAGAAGAAGAAGAAGAAGAGACAGATCTGGGGCTGTAATCAGAAAACATCTTAGCTCCTAACTTGCCAATTTAGTTAGGACTCCTACATTTTTGCTCTAAGAGTAGCCTATTTCACAAAGCATTTTAGCGCTAAAACCTATGAAAGCTTGTTTCCGCCACAGAATAAAACATTTTAAAAGATAATTGTGACTTTATTTCTCAGAATTGCGAGATATAAAGTCAACATTGTGTGATATAAAGTAGCAATTACGTGTTTTAAAGTCAGAATTGCGTGAAATGAAGTCTCAATTACGTGTTATAGACTAAAGTCAGAATTGCGAGAGAAAAAACTAACAATTCTGACTTTTTTTCTTGCAATTCCGACTTTATATCTCGCAATTCTGACATATTTTCTCAGATATAAACTCGCAATTGCGAGTTACATAGTCCAATTATATGAAAAAAAGACCTCAGAATAGTCTCACAATTCTGACTTTATAACACGCAATTGCGACTTTATATCATGCAATTCTGACTTTATATCTCCCAAATGTGTATTATTAAGTCATAATTGCGAGATATAAACATGCAATTTTGAGAGAAAAAGTCAGAATTTCAAGTATATTTCTCCTAATTGCGAGTTTATTTCATGCAATTCTGACTCAATATCTCGCAATTGTGAGAAAAAAAAGTCACAATTACCTTTTTTATTTTTCATTCTGTGGCGGAATAAGCTTCCATAAAAAACAGCTCCTTAATCAGTGAAAAGGGATATAGTGGACTCCTAAGTGACTAAAACCAATTAACAAACATTCCTAAAATGGCGTTTTCCTCAGCAATCCACCCCAAAGGCACTGTAGCCTACACCATTGAGGCAATAGGCGATAGGTGCCCTTTTCTTCATAAATGCAATAAATATTTTGATTTATAGATTTTTATCTGCGATGACATACCATAAAAATGTCAATTTATGTAGCCTACAGGCAAAATGCGTTGAATAAGGGAGAATAAAACATTGTGGTCAAGTTGAAAATAATGTCCCATGGTCTGCACCGATAGCCTTGTGTGCAGCTCGGGTGAGCCGAGTTCAGTTCCGGCTCTTGGACCTTTCCCAATCCCGTCCCTCTTTTCTCTCTTCCACTTTGCTTTCTTTCACTGTCCTATGATAATAAAAGGGCAAAAACACCCAAAATAAATCTTTAATAAATAAATAATGTCCGATTACATGTGGGAGTTGTTTTCACGAGTTCACATTTACAAATGATAGAATAGAGTAAAAGAGTAAAATAAGCGTATTTGGGACTGAGGGCTCAGAGCTCGGTATTTAGCCCATATCCAGAGTATTTCCCCGTGTCCCTGGCTGGGAAAAGGAGCCAGCCGAGAGTGAGGAGTTAGGGTGGCGGAGGGAGGCAGAAGATTTGTTGAGGTAACTAGGTGACTCGGCTGTATATATATATGCCTCCTCTCAAACTGATTAGACGGCTAATCTATGGCTCGTGAGCCATTTATGGCTCTCCAATTTTTAAATGTTGACTGAAAATACACCCTCGAACATGATGATAAAATTATTTTTAAACTATTAGCATATTTGATTAATGTATAATTATGATTGTGTAAAATTAAATTAAATATGTTCATAATATTTAGGTAAGAGACTCGCAGCTTAATATGATTGACAGCGGCGTTTGGCCTGTAGCTTGCCTACCTTTGAGAGCTGGATTTTAATTGGCCGACGTGTTAGGCCTGCGTCAAGTCAAGATCAAGTTAAACAACTACCTAGCTGGCTAAATTAAAAATCATTATCAACGAGAGGAAAATGGCGAAAAGAAAAAAAGACGACGATTACCGTTCATTTCAGCCCGAATGGACGGATCAATTTGCATTTGTGGAGAAGTTGGGGTCCGCAGTGTGTCTCATTTGCAATGAAGGTATTGCGTCGCTCAAAAGAGACGCACCATGCAGCATTCGCCGCAAAATATCCCGATGGGGAATGCAGGAGAAAAGCTTGCGCTGAGCTTTAGCGGAGAATGGAAACCGAACAGCAGCAGCTGCTAGCATGGACTCAGGGCCGGCCCGTGGCATAGGCAGTATAGGCAAATGCAAAGGGCGCCGGCGCCTTATACCCTAGGGGGGGCGCCAGAGCCGCGTAAGGAACTTTCCGCTTTTATTGTAGGCTACTTCATTAACACTGCAACGAGTGAAGCAATTACATAAGCCTGCCAGTGGCACAAAAAGTGGGTATACCGGTATGTGTAGCGGAGTAGGCGCCCTCATAAGATTTCATCATAGAATTTTGCCCTCCAATAATATCGCGAGCGGGCGCGGGCGCCGTGAGCGCTGAGCGAACAGGCACGAGTAGTGAGTTGTCGTCGAAAAAGATGGATAAAGCAAAAAAGCGGCCGGGGGCTAAAATACAAATAGCCCAATCGTTTTGTTTTGTTTTGCTTAATCGGCGGCGCTGGGTTAGTGCTGGTGTAATGCATTGGTCAAAAAAAGGTCAGCGTTAGCTTTTTTTCTGACACCGCATGAAACGCATAGATCAGCGACCCATTGGTTGTTTTCTTGATTGACACTGGGCTGGCCCAATCACATCTTTAATGTGAAGTATAGAAAAATACTCTTTCTATTAGTATAGAAATTAGTACAAAACTTATGAAAGTATCCTTTATTTTTCAGTGCATTGTTTTACAATATATGAGTATTATCATGGGATTAATATTATAACTATTATTATGTAATGTAGACAGACACTAAAAGAGGTTTGAATTTTTCTTTGTTTAATTTGAACACTGAATATGGGTCGGAGCTTTTAATTTTGAACTCTCAAAGTGCACCAGATTGATTAATTTAACTTTAAAATGCACAAAATTTTCCTACGGGGGAGCATGCCCCCCAACCCCCCTAGCCTTGTAGCAGCCTAATAGATTAGTAATAATAGTAGTGGTGGTAGTAATTGTCATTTATCTACTACAAGTTACATGGTCCGATAAAATGTATTTGTACAATGCAACTATGTAGGATGATTGAAAAATCCTTGAACGTTCTTTGTGGCATTTGTATAAACAATTTATTACAGTTCAAGTCATAATTTGCTTGTTGAAGTTTTGGAGTGACTGTAAGAGCATTTTTGTTTAGTTAAATAAATACTCATTATTTTTAAAGGAGGGGGGGGGGGGGGCGCAAAAATCAATCTGGCCTAGGGCAACCAAAGGGCTAGAGCCGGCCCGGCATAGACTAATAAAGGCGGGGATCCGAATTCTGCGAGCTTTGCTGGCGCTCTGGAGATTGTGCGGAGTGGGAAACCCCAAAAAATCGAAAGACGCCATTCTCTGCAAGAATTGTTCATGATCGTGCACTCGTGATGGCACGCCAGATAGAGGAGATGCAAATCAACGACATCAGTTCAGGTAGTTACTTTTTTCTTTCTTTGGATGAGTCTCCTGATGTGAGCCATATAGCACAGCTAAGCATAATCGGGCGGTGTGACGGGTGATTCAGTGCTTGAAGATAGAAACCAGCACTATGTCAGTGAACAAAATCTAGTATGAAGTAGTCTTAGCTTGGGTGTCAATGAGTGAAGAAGAAAAAAACACAGCGTTATTGCCACCTACTGGTGTTGAATATAACTACCAGAATTACTACCAGTGCGAGTCTTATATTACTGCTGTTGTTATTAAATAAAAATGGGCAAATATTTCTAATACACTTTGCTGTGGCTCTTATGAAAATTTTTTTTTGTTTGTTTGGCTCTTCTTGGTAAAAAGGTTCCCGACCCCTGAGATAGACCATTGAAATGTGCTTAACCGAACTTTGTTTATATAACATAATTTGTCTCTTGAATTCTGTAATCTCTCAAGATGCAGACATGTAAGAGGCTGACAATTAGCTGAACATAGTGACCCTTAGCCTACGTTTTAAAATCTTTATTTGAATATGGCAACATAATACCTCGTTCTACAATATTTCAATGATTAAATCACTGACAGAGACCCCCTCATCAGCCAATCACTGTACGTGCATAGTTAGTAAGTGTGTTGACATCATCCATAGCAATGACGTCGACCCCACCCTTTCTCTTAGCTTAAGACTTCTCTCTATTCCTTAGTTAAAGTTGGTCTCAGCAGCTTTGTGAATAGGTTTTAAGAGAAAACTCTTAACTAAGAACTTTTACTGCTATTTAGGAGAACTCTTAGTGGTAAGATCAAATGTTTTGTGAATACGGCCCCTGGACTGCAGGCATGCCAGTCAAGCACATACCTTCTGGTGTAGTGTATCTAGAAACCACTCTGTTGGGGGCCTGGCATTGTCTTGCTTCCCAGGAAAGGCGTCATCTGTTTTGTCAGCTTTGTCTGTGTTGTCTTTGTATCATGTCTCTATGTTTGCTATGCTTGAACATATGGCTTTGTGTTAGCCATATGCTCCTCTGTTCCTGCCTCCTTGTTTCCCAGTACCACGCCCTCTTGTCTAATTAAAGGGATAGTTCACCCAAAAATGAAAATTCTGTCAGTAATTACTCTCCCTCATGTTGTTCAACCCAGTAAGACCTTCGTTCATCTTCGGAACACAAATTAAGATATTTTAGATTAAGTCTGAGAGCTGGATCACTCCTCCATAGGCTTCTTCAAGGATTGAAACTTGCCGGCCTCGAAAAGTTATTAAAGACATCGTTAAAATAGTCCAAGTGACTACAGTGGCTCAATCTTAAATTTATCAAGTGACGAGAATACTTTTTGTGCGCAAAAACAAACAAAATAACAACTTTATTTCAACTATTCATTTCCTTCTCTTTGTGCCTCTAGTCAGTTAAACTAGTGTGATTGCGTAGTGCTATACGTCACACGCAGGCTCACTATTGGCCGACGCTGGTCATGTGTGTGATGCGTGTGACGTACAACACAGAAGCGCTGCGCTGTTACACTAGTGAACTCACTCGACGCCCACAGAGAAGGAAATCAATAGTTGAAATAAAGTCGTTATTTTAGTTTTTTTTGCGAACAAGAAGTATTCTCGTCACTTGATAAACGTAAGATTGAGCCACTGTAGTCACTTGGACTATTTTACAATGTCTTTAATAACTTTTCGAGGCCGGCAAGTTTCAATCCCTGAAGAAGCCTATGGACAGGTATGGAGGAGTGATCCAGCTCTCAGATTTAATCACAAATATCTTAATTTGTGTTCCGAAGATGAACGAAGGTCTTACGGGGTTGAACAACATGAGGGAGAGTAATTACTGACAGAATTTACATTTTTGGGTGAACTATCCCTTTAAGTCCTCGTTTGCCTGAGTGTTATCACCTGTTCCTCATGTTCTCTGCTCCCTTGTCGAGTCCTCGTTTGCCTGAGTGTGTTCACCTGTTTCTTGTCTGAATGTGCTCACCTGTTCCTCTTGTTCTCCGCTCCCTTCATATGTGTTCTCTTGCCCTCATGGTTTGCCAGTTTTGTTGTCATTGAGTGTGTTGTGCTACCTGTTGCTTTTCGTTCATGGTTCCAGTTGTGGATAGTGCCTGGATATCTTGTCTTTGTTGTGTTCCCTGTTTGTTCCAGCCCTGCAAGCTGGCTGCTTCCTCTCTCTACCAAGCAGCGAGACCGGTGCACTGACTGATCGTTCCCTGTGAGTCTATCTACGTGTGCTGTATTATCCTGTCTGGCTCTTGCTGCATCCATTGGCATTGTGCTGCACATCTACCTCAGAACACCAGTGTGTTCACCATGGGCTGGTCTCAACTGCCAGCCTCTCGGCTTGCCTGACATTGTGCTTTGTGTCCTGCCTACTGTTTGGACTATTATCACCTCCTCACCCACTATCTCTCGTCTTGTCAACTGTCTTTCAATAAAACCTGTTAACACTCATTCTGCACTTGAGTTCTCTCTCATAGATCCGTAACATCATGTCTGTATAATCCCAATACACACCTCCACATCACCGATGCACTCCCATACAATGACAGATGTTTGCTTTTACACCTGTTGCTAATGAAAGTCTGGATGGTCCCTTTCGTCTTTGGGACTGAGAAATCATTCAAATTTTTCCAAAAAACAGGCTGAAACATGGTGTTAAGTGAAAATGGTTTTGCAAAATACTCCCAAGCCAATGTGTCTATTTAACACAGTAACATGATCGTTTCATATCCAGTGCCGTCTGAGGGCTCGAAGATCATGCACAGGGTTTTTCTTGCCTTGCCTTGCATAGCCTGGGATTTCTCTGGATTTCTTTTCACAATATTATGTATTGGTGAAAGACCTTAATACTTTGCAATCTTGCATTCAGAAATGTGATTTTTGAATTGTTTGAGCCTTTGGTGGATGCTCCTTAAACCCAAACACAATCCCCTCACCTATTACCAATTCACCTGCTAATGGTGGACTGTTTCAAAACAGTTTAACTTGGATATTCTGTAATCCTTTCACTTTTATTTTTCCTCTGTCCCAACTTTTCAGGAGTGTGTTGCAGCCATTGAAAGCAAAATTTCTTTATATTTACAAAATACGATTAATTTTGCCAGTGAAAATATTGATTTTTTTTCTTTGTACTTTTGTGAGTTACAAGTTTCAAGAGAATAAAAAAATAAAAAATCATAGTTTATCTATTTGATTGCATTTCACATAATGCCCCAACCTTTTCTGGAATTGGGGTTGTAGTATATAATGTGTGAGTATTTTGGTTTAGTTAATTTTGTTTAATGTAAATTCTCGTCAACTACAATGCCGTTGAATGGTATTCTATGCCATTTTAGTCAAGAGTAAAACTACAAAACACTATTTTAATGAACAAAAAGTTATACAGTATGTTACTGTTGGATTGTAAAAGTGTTATTAATTGCAATGATCCTAAGTTTTTGTTAATGCATTGCAATGATATTATCATTATTGCAAATTCTATTTCTATCCAAATTGTATCTGAAATTCCAAATCAAATCATCATAGTAAAGCACTCTTAGAATGGAAGTTTTCCAGAGCATTTTTCAAGTTGTTGTGCAGCAGTCCAATGTCTGGTATACACTACCCGATTTAACATGTGACATTAAAATGTTACCATGGCATTAAAATTATGTTTTTATTGTGTTAGTTTAGTAAAATCATCTGCTGAAGTTTATTGCAGGTATATTCATTCATGCATCTAACTACGCTCAGTCAACTTGCTCTCGAGACCGGTGTTTTGTCCACTCCAATATGGCGGACGGCTTACATAGAGTGGCCCATAGAAACAGCCACTAACATAGCAGAATCTATGTTAATATATATATATACTGTATATATGGTTCCAACACAACAAACTCACGCAGAAACATGCGCCTTGTTGCTTGGAGACACATGACAAATTAAAATAATATCCATTCTAAAATCAGCTCAATATACATGTTTGATATCTTCCAACTTAAATGAATTATAGTCTCAAGTTAGAAAATCAGAGTTGGTGGCCTCCAAGCAAGTTTCATTAAAATCTGTCAACTCCAACTTCCTAAAATTGGTTGACTGGCTCTGACTTTTGGCAGACTACTCCAGACTGCAAACGGGGCAAAAATCTGGGCAAAAGTCGTAGTTGTTGCGAAGCTTTCAAGAGTTTGACTCTTTACAGTTACTTTAAATTCCTTTAGTGAGGGTGTCTTAGTCAAATACTGCAGTCTGTCTTTGACAAGGAGACAGTTTAAATTCAGTGCACTGGATAATTCTTTCTTGCTGTCGGTCCAGTTGACAGGATACATCAGTATTGAAAAAAACAGCACGAGAGCAGTTCATCATACTTCCACGCTGGCATTTGTGAAACCTTTTTTCCCTTCATTCACAAGCAAGGGTCTTTCTGTCCGGGTGTGCCAAACCAGTACCTGAAACCATAACCCATTTTTCTTTTACAACCCTTTTAAATTCCAAAAACAAAAAAGAAACTGAAATGATTTGGAAAGTGTGGCGAGGGGGGCGTGGTTTTGCGAAGTCTGTAGCGGGAGAGAAAGGAGGGAGCCGCGCGGTGAGTAAGTAGGTCAAGTGCAGATGATGAACTCCTGTGTCTGATTGCAGTAATTGGCATGGAGAGACCGCATATAAGCCGGCGGGAATGAGAGAGCGGGAGAGAGAGCTGGACTGGGACCTCGACTACTGCTGCCTGCCTAAAAGACTGCCGAGCTGTTTGCATCGTGTCTTTTTTTGTTTTTCTTGTGCTGTGTCACGCTGTGGCTCGGTGAATGCGCTACTGTGCGCCTCTTTTCGTTTTATTTTCATTTATAAATAAACGAGAGTCCCAGTCACGCCGATCCCTGTCTTCTCCAGCTACGGCCTCGGCCCCGCCCCTACCTCTCAACAAAATGGGCCCCCAGGACGATCCGGAGGCCTTCCTGGATCTGTTTGAGAGGTCCGCCGAGGCCCAGGGATGGCCCCCTGCGGACTGGCCAATGCGGCACATCCCCCTGCTGTCCGGAGAGGCACAGGTGGCCGCACACCAACTGCCAGTCCAGAATCTCCTGGTCTATGAAGACCTGAAGCGTGCCATCCTCCAGCGGGTCGGCCGGACCCCAGAGCAACATCGTCAGAGGTTCAGGACACTGGGCCTCGAAGAGTCCGGCCAGCCCTTCGTTATGGCACAACAGCTCCGGGACTCCTGCCGCAAATGGCTGATGGCCGACGGAAGCGACGTCGAGGGAGTCATCGATAAGGTGGTACTGGAGCAGTTTGTGGCGCGGCTTCCGAAGAAGACCGTGCAATGGGTCCAATGCCACCGCCTGACGTCGCTGGGCCAGGCCGTCCAACTGGCGGAGGACCAGATGGTGGCGTGCCCTGGGGTCGGCGAACCCCTGTCATCTGCTTCTCTCTCTCTCTCTCTCTATTCCCCCTCTCTCTCCAGTCCCCTGTCTAAACCTGTCCCCCTTTCCAGGTCTCGTGGGGGGCTTATGTCCCGGCCGGCGCCGAGGTGGAGAACGGGGACCCCGGCGGAGCTCCTAGGGCCCCTCACCGGGGGGGTGGCTTCGACCATCGGCCACTCCACCTTACCAGCCACGCCGCTGCTCTCTCCACACCAATTACTGCAATCAGACACAAGTGTTCATCATCTGCACTTGCCCTACTTACTCACCGCGCAGCTCCCACCTTTCTCTCCCGCTACAAACTTCACATAACCACGCCTCTGTCGCCACAGAAAGGTTATGAAGATTCAGGTTTAGGACTCGACTCACCTTTGTGCAGTTGGAGGCTTTGGGTTCCAGGTCACTGAGAGTGATCAGATCCTGGAGCAAACTACTCTCCTGGTATCCACCTTTTACCCCATTTAACTTAAAGTTCGCCTGAGGTTTGCTGAAGATGAGCTGAAGGTTCACTGCAAACCCAGCCATGTCAATGGCGAAAGGTCGACGAGGGTCAAACACCGTCCTCCATCCGAAAACTTTGCCTTGAGAGTTGATTTTGGGGGACTCGTACCGGAGACCTCCGACGAAGGCGACCGGCCAGACAGATGCTTTACGAGTCCAGCGCATCTGCGGTACAAAGAGGACGGAATAGGAAATATGAAAGGACACAAACTATGAACAGCAGATCAAATGTACTGTACCTCCTCAAACAGCTCCAAGCTGTAAGTGTTGTCATCATCTGCAAAATACACGACTCCTTTATGACCCGAGCTGTGGTTGATGTTCTCTCTCAGCCAGTGGAGAGCCAGGTTCCTCTGCATGGTGCCACGAGGAACACGACCATGTTTGGGCTTCTTTAGCGCTGTGAGATTCTGAGGCGTCTCTATGTTCAAGTGCGTGTAGTTCAATCCAGTGTTCTCCAGCAGTCTGGACACCAGCGCCGTCCTCTCCGCCGCGTCCTCCACCACTAGCCAGTGAAGGTTGGGGACGTGTAGGAGAGTGTTGGTGAGGCGGGTCAACTCTGCCTTCTGGACGGGCCTCCTGTAGGTTGGAGTTATTACGTGAAGAGTTGGCAATGCATCAGACCAGGGTGGAGAGCGGCTGTGGACGTACTTCATCTGGTCGACCTCAGTGATGTGCTTGTTTTCTAAGATGCAGGGCTCATGAAGTCTAACGTTTCTTGCTTTACTGACCCCACTTCTGTTATCTGTCCATCAAAAATATAAAAAAATACCAAGAGTTTAGAGTAGGAATGCACAATATATCTGTAATATACATATATATATATATATATATATATATATATATATATATATATATATATATATATATATATATATATTTTTTTTTTTTTTTTTATTTTTTTATTGTTATCAGTTTTGATGGATATTGGATATTACTGGATATATATAAATACTATTGTGCATTTTTATTTTGTGGCACATCCAGTGTCATGGTACACAATGCTTGAAGTTATTGAACAATAGTCATGTGGCATTTTATATCAAGCTTGTCAAAAAAAAGGGCATCACTTGTCTGCAACCGTATAGTTAGACGCATGTATGAATATCTTTATATCTGCAATAGACTTCAGACGATGATTTTGCTAAACTAACTAAATACAAGTCGAAGGCATCAGTGTACACGACATTGAAAAATTACCATAGTAAAAGTAAAAACATTAAAAAGTACCACAGTAAAAACCTGTAATATTGAGTTACTACATATGAAAACACAAACCGACACATTCTCTCCTGTGAAAGGTGAGAATGTGGCATCTACATATACATTAGGTATACATGCCCTCAACCATAGATACTGTATGTATAGGTAGATTCCACATTCGACCGGTCCGACACACTTGCACGCCCGCCATCTTGGAACGGTTAGTGTGTCATGACACGGTCAACGTGATTTTGCCAAGTAAGACATGTTATTGGATCAACATGTTTTGTTGACCCTGAAATAACATTCCTGTCCCAAAATTTAGTTCATACCCTATCCCTATCCCTAAACCTAACCTAAACCTTTCAATAAGGAACTAGGCAAAGCTAGACAGACTTTCTTCTCGAATATTATAAACAGCAATATAAACAACACACGCACTATTTTTGCTACTGTAGAGAGACTGACAAACCCCCCAAGCCAGATTCCCAGTGAAATGCTCTCAGAGAGCAAGTGCAGTGAGTTTGCTTCTTTCTTCTCTGAGAAAATCAATAATATCAGAAAGGTGATCCGCTCATCCTTGAGTTGCGCTGGGGTCAGGCAGATCAGACAACAGCCTGAGAAAGTAGTCACTATCTCTGATTTTGAAGAAATTGATGGTAACACTTTGGAATCACCTGAAAAATATAGCAAGAATTAGATGTTTTGTTTCCAGTCAAGACTTAGAGAAACTTGTGCATGATTTCATCACCAGTAGGGTGGATTATTGTAATGGACTCCTCACTGGCCTTCCCAAAAAGACCATAAGACAGTTGCAGCTCATATGAGCAGAACCAGAACATATGAACACATCACACCAGTCCTCAGGGCTTTACACTGGCTGCCAGTTACATTTAGGATTGATTTTAAAGTATTATTACTGGTATATAATTCATTCAATGGCCTAGGACCTCAATACATTGCAGATATGCTCACTGAATATAAACCCAACAGATCACTCAGATCATTAGGATCACATCAGCTAGAAATACCAACGGTTCACTAAGCATGGCGAGTCCGCTTTTAGCTACTATGCCAGCCGCAGCTGGAACCAGCTTCCAGAAGAGATCAGATGTGCTCCTACAGTAGTCACATTCAAATCCAGACTCAAAACACATCTGTTTAACTGTGCATTTACTGAATGAGCACTGTGCCACTGTTCGTCCGACTGTTTGCACTGTATTTTATTTTATGTTTTAAATTATCCTGATTTCTTTTGATTATTTCTGTATTTTATCTTTTACTCTAAACTGTTTTAATTATTCTGATTTCTTTTGATTATTTTAATTTCTTCTATGTAAAGCACTTTGAATTACCATTGTGTATGAAATGTGCTATATAAATAAACTTGCCTTGCCTTGCCTAACCCTACCCATATCTTTTCCCTAAAATCAGAGGGAAATCGATCACTGATCGATTGCTGATCCTGATCGATTGCTCGTGTCTGCCTTTGTTGATTGGAAAGTTGTTCCAGGATCAGCAAAGATGTTGATCCAGGAACATGTGGTACTAGGTGAAATCACGTTCACCTTCATCACTCAACATTGCACAGCTTCTGGTTGCGAAACGGCTGAGATTTCAATTCCCGAAGAAATGGGATAACCTTTCACAGGTGAGATTGTGTTGGTTCGTTATTTTATATGTATTAACTCAATATTACAGGTTTTTATTACATTTAATCATTTAACAGAAGCTTTTATCCAAAACGACTAACAAATTAGGAGTGCAATCGATGCAATCCTATTAACAATAGGGCAACAATACGCAAGTGTAGTGACCAGTCCCAGTTAATCCAGCATGTAACAAGGTTGTTTTAAAAAAAATAGATATAGAGTAGTAAGTGTAGTATTAATGGGTCAAGTGTTGACGAAAAAGATGCGTCTTTAGCAGTTTCTTGAGAATTCTTGGGTCATAGGCATTGGGAATAGGCAGGTCATTCCACCAGTTTGGGACAGTCAAGATAAAGTTCTGTGAAAGTGATTGTGTGCCTCTTTGGGATGGCACCTTATGATATTATGGTAACTAATTAAAATTATCCGCTGAGATGTATTGCAGATATACCTCTGGTTTCACAGACAGGCTTAAGTCTAGTCCCAGACTAAAATGGAAATGATTAACTGGATGTGCGTCCAGTTAATCATTTAACGGCATGTGCCAGTGTGCCAGTGGCACCATAGCGTAAGATACCATACCACAAAATTTCTAAATGAACTTGTAGCATTTGAAAGAACGATCTTAGTATTTACCCCTCGGAACTGGAAGCAACGGGTTGCCAGCACGCTGGTGCCAAAGCGTGAGGAGTAAAGTCCATGGTACAACAATCAAAACGAGTGCCAGGAAGTCCTTTGTCTTCGGCATGTCTTACCTGTGGCAATAAGTCACCTTAGTGAATGGTATTAAACTGATACCATTTTTAATTACAATTTAAGCTTTAAACGATTAAGAAAACATGATAATTGAGATAATGGTCTCAATTGTTCTGTTAAAAAAGGGGAATTTGTGAGGAGGAACAATGAACCAGTAAAACCAGTCAAATAAAGCAGTTTACTTAAATCCCCCAAAGGCATTTATTTAGCCTACTAACCAGATGAATCCGACGAAAACAGCGTAACATTATAACTTGCATCTGCACAAAATAACGCAAATGCACAAGTAAACATGAACTTAACTCAGGTTTTACGGTGTGTGCTTTAACCTTACACCTTAATATTTATTATCCTCAGGTTAGGTAGAATAAGTCAAATCTGACCTAAATCATAAGCGTTCAAATGGTACTTACAACTTGTTCAGAAGACTTCTCTGTGGTTTAGTTCTTGCTCAAGGTTTATTAACAACAATACTGGTAGACAATTTCTTGCAATTAGTATAATAGTTATTTATTAATATTCCAAAAATAAGTTAAACCAAAATTAATAGCAAAGTTACAATATACAGCAAGGTCTAAATCAAATGTACAATCATCTGGGTTTCTGGCGTTGAGAGATACCGCTAAATCGGTATCTGCCTGTTCCGTCTTCTTATCAGTCATTTATACTCAAACAGTTCACTACCGAAGTCAGACTCTCTTCTGTTGTCATCAACTGGAGAGCTGCCAAGACTTCCATGACCCTTTTAAGGTGTTTCCGATGTAGTCTGCCAACAATCTTCTTGGCTCTATTTGTTTTCCATGTCTTCGTCTGTAAAATATACCTTATCTACAGCATTACATTTTTCTTAAAAGCAATTCATATCTAATACATACATGCTCTATACTCTAAGTTACTTAATATAAACATCTACTACTTTTATAAGGTTAAGTATACATGCATAGTAATTGGTATTATTTTTTGTATATAATTTCCAATACATTTTCATGCAGCATTACTACTTGGGTTACATAAAAGTACTACTAAACAAAACAGACATTAATCAAGACAGAGTAATTGCAAATAATCATCTTCATTAACACTCATGTTGTAAATAAGCTCTTTGGGAGATTTTTCCCCTACACATCTGGCTTAAGTTTACCTGGTTAATCTAATTATTTACCCGGTTAATCACACAAATTATTGACGTTTATTATTGTGTTTACAGCTTGGCTGCTCTGTTCCTGACCAGAGTTCATTTATTCATCTTCCTGTTGAACATGTTTGTCTGAAATCCTTATGACCTGCCAAACCATAGAGAATATTCAGTATGAATGCTGTGACATTCTGACCAGGAATACATATCTGTGACATTTATTTGTTCTAGTTATGCTCTTAAATATTTCATTATTTATTCTAGATTTTTCATTATTTGAAATTGAACATCAAATGATTACTGTTCATGATATCTAAGTCTAAATGTGAATATGTGTCTCAATTATTCGCATGTCTCAGTTCCTGATGGAGTTGGCTCGTTTTTGAACCTATGCTGCCAGCCCCTGACCTTTGCCTGTTTGATGTACGATTCTTGGATTGCCTTAACCAGTGTGGTGTGTTTGAGTTTGCTGCCGCCCTTGCCACAGGCTTTTGAGTTTTATGACTGCTTTCCTTTGTTGGCTTACCTGTATCAATAAAATACTGCAGATGGATCCGACCGCCTCAGCCTCTTCGTTACAGAAGACTTCACCACAACAGGATACAGCAGATTTCCATCGATTGGCCTCCGAGGTATCCGTATACAATCCGTATCCGAGGAATACAAGCGAATGTGCTGGCCGCCCATCAGCAACAGTTGGTAAAATTGACAAATCTCACCGAGGAGCTCGTGAGATCCGTCCGAGCGCTATCCCCGCCGAGCGCGGCTGATAATCAAGCTCCGAGTCCAGCTGCACCTGCTCCCGTTCCTCCTGCCGTGAGTAATAATTCAAACCACCCTAAATTATCCCTCCCCGAGAAATTTGATGGCTCACCCTCTACTTGTAAGGGATTCTTGCTGCAGTGCAGCTTGTATTTTGACCAGCAGACACAGTCCTTCTCCACTGACGATAGCCGCGTTTCCTTCATGTGTTCTCTACTCACCGGCCGGGCTTTGGAGTGGGCTACTGCACTCTGGTATGGAGGTCAGCTCTCTTTCCCCTCTTATGATGAGTTTCTAACCCAATTTCGAGAGGTGTTTGAACATTCTGGGGAGGAGAGGATCCAGGAGAATTACTGCTCACGTTACGCCAGGGGAATTCTACCACAGCAGACTACACACTCTCGTTTAGGACTCTTGCAGCCCAAGCGGGATGGGAGGAGGAACCTTTAAAGCTCCTGTATCGCAAGGGACTTAACCCGGATCTTCAGGGAGAGCTGGCGTGCCGCGACGACGGTAAATCTTTGAACCAAATTATGGAGCTCACCATCCGCCTGGACAACCTGATTCGCTCCCGACGGAAACCCATCAGATCCAGTCTCTTCGAGTGTGCCTTCCCCAACGCGGAGTCGGAACCCATGCAGATTGGTTACACACGCCTCTCTACAGCGGAACGGGAGAGGAGACGCCGTAATCATCTCTGCATGTATTGCGGAGAGGCCGGTCATCTGAGGGCCACCTGTCCAGTTAATCCAGCTCAAGAATTTCCGCTGCGGTGAGTTTTAATCACTCTTCTAAATTATTCTCTGTTGACAGTTCTTTGAAAAGTAACGGAGAAACTTTAAACATAAGAGCCTTGATCGATTCTGGAGCTGCTGGAAATTTTATCGACCTTGCATTTGCCAAAACTCATCGTGTTTCTCTCCTCGCATGTGAGTCTGGAGTGACCGTGGAAGCGCTGGATGGTCGCCCCCTGGGGTCTGGAGAGGTACAATACACCACGCAACCCCTCACGCTCAGCTTCGGGACACAGCATTCAGAAAATATACAATTCTTCACGATTCACTAACCTATGCATCCTGTAATCTTGGGGCTTCCTTGGCTAGTGAGACATAACCCCCAAATTTCCTGGTCTGACGGGAGAATATCCAGGTGGTCCGAATTCTGTCAGATCAACTGCACGACTGCTGTCCAAGGTACTGTGCTTCACAGCGCTGCACTCAAGGGAGTGGATTTTCTGGAAATTCCCTCCGAATACCACGATCTAGCCCTGGCCTTCAGCGAAACTAAAGCTTCTCACCTTCCCGCTCACCGTGCTGGCGACTGTGCTATTGAACTTTTGCCTGGGGCCGTACCTCCACGCGGAAGAGTTTACCCGATGTCACAACCTGAAACAGAGGCCATGAGGGCGTACATTGACGAACAGCTGGCTAAAGGTTTTATCACTACCTCTACATCTCCGTCTCCGCCCGATTCTTTTTCGTTAAGAAGAAGGATGGGGGTCTTCGGCCGTGCATTGACTATCGTGGTCTTAATGAAGTGATGGTCAAATACCGCTATCCTCTCCCACTGGTCCCAGCAGCCCTAGAGATGCTCCGTACTGCCCGCTACTTCACCAAGCTGGACTTAAGGAACGCTTACAACTTGATTCGCATACGGAGTGGTGACGAGTGGAAAACGGCGTTTTCTACTACATCCGGGCACTACGAATATCGGGTAATGCCGTTCGGCGTTTCAAACAGTCCCTCCGTTTTTCAAGCTTTTGTAAATGACATTTTCCGGGATATGTTACATCAGAGAGTTATCGTCTACATTGATGATATTTTGATTTATTCTGATTCCCTTGAAGAGCATGTCCAGGATGTCCGTGCAGTCCTCAAGCGCCTGATCGATAATCAGCTCTATGCCAAGCTCTCCAAGTGCGTTTCACCAGACACGTATCTCCTTTCTGGGCTATATCATCAGCGCGAACGGAGTCCTAATGGATGACAACAAGGTCAGTGCCGTGGTGAATTGGCCCCAACCTTCTTCAGTTAAGGAGCTGCAGCGCTTTTTGGGCTTTGCTAATTTTTACCGCAGATTCAGCCGCAATTTCAGTGTAATTGCAGCCCCTCTCACATCTCTGCTTTGAGGGGGGGGTAAATATTTTAAGTGGACAGCGGCTTGTACTGCGGCCTTTGCTCAGCTCAAGGAGAGATTCACTTCCGCTCCTATTCTCCGTCACCCGGATCCTGAGAGGGAATTCATCATTGAAGTGGATGCATCGAACACAGGAGTGGGGGCTATCCTGTCTCAGCGGTCTGGGGATCCGGCGAAAATGTTCCCATGTGCTTTCTACACTCGTAAGCTTAACTCTGCTGAGCGCAACTAAGAAGTGGGAGATCGCGAACTTTTGGCCATGAAGTCCGCCTTTGAGGAGTGGAGGCACTGGCTGGAGGGAGCTCGTCAGCCCTTCACAGTGCTCACTGATCACCGGAATCTTGAGTACATCAGGTCAGCTAAACGTCTGAATGCTCGCAAGGCTCGCTGGTCCCTGTGCTTTTCAAGATTCGATTTTAAGATCACCTACAGGCCGGGCTCCCAGAACGGCAAAGCTGACGCCCTGTCCCGCCAGTTTGACGGTCCTTGTGAGAAATCTAAACCTGAACCCATTGTTCCCACTATTCTAATCGTGGCTCCGGTCCAATGGGACATCATCTCTGAAATCACTGCGTCTCTAAGTAGTCATCCCGCTCCACCTGAATGTCCCGCTGGCCGTCTCTTTGTTCCTCCAGGGCTCCGCCACCGTGTGCTTCAGTGGGTTCACTGCACCCCCAGCGCGGGTCATCCAGGTATCGCAGATACTATACAGCTAGTCACCAATCGCTTTGGTGGGTGTCACTCCAGACTGATGTCATAAAGTTTATCCATCAATGTTCTGTTTGTAACACTGTTAAATCCTCCCATCTCAAACCCGCTGGACTGTTACAAACTCTGCCAGTACCACAGCGCCCCTGGTCGCACATCGCAGTGGATTTTGTTACGGATCTGCCTCCCTCACAGGGATTTACTACTATTCTCTCCGCATAGACCGTTTCTCTAAGTCCTGCCGTTTCATACCCCTGACCGGCCTGCCCACGGCCTTACAAACTGCTGAGGCTCTTTTCAACCAGGTGTTTCGTCTCTTTGGTTTGCCCGAGGACATTGTCACTGACCGCGGTCCCCAGTTTACCTCCCGTGTCTGGAGAGAGTTGTATGCCAAGCTCAATATCAAGGTCAGTCTAACGTCTGGTTACCATCCTCAGACCAATTGGCAGGTTGAACGTCTGAACCAAGATCTTATTCGTTTTCTGAAAACGTACTGCCACCAGAATCAGCAGGACTGGAGTCGCTTTCTGGCCTGGGTGGAATATGCCCAGAATTCTCTGTTAAAGCCTGCCACTGGTCTAACTCCTTTTAAATGTGTTTTTAGGTTTCCAGCCTCCCCTCTTCCCGTGGGCCGGGGAGCCGTCCGACCTCCCAGCAGTAGATGCTTGGCTCCGGCGCAGCGAGGCCACCTGGGATGCTGCTCACGTTCACCTGCAGCACGCCGTCCGCCGTTATCAGCATCAGGCAGACCAGAGGAGGCGTGGGGGTCCCAGGTATCGACCCGGCCAGTGGGTGTGGCTTTCTGCGCGAGATCTCCGTCTCAAGCTCCCGAACAGGAAACTGTCTCCTCGTTTCGTCTGACCATTTAAAATTCTTCGTCAGATTACACCAGTTTCTTTTCGTTTGGCTCTCCCTGCTCATTACAAGATCTCACCTACATTTCATGTGTCCCTTTTCAGACCCGCTGTCGCCCCCAGGAGAGAGAGGAGCCGGGAGGAGGCCGCTCCTGTGCAGACTCCCCCCATTGAGGTGGATGGTGCGGAGGCTTTCCGGGTGCGAGAGGTCCTGAACTCCAGACGTCACGGCGGGGAGTTACAATACCTTATCGACTGGGAGGGGTACGGTCCCGAGGAGCGCTCCTGGGTCAGGTCTCAGGATATCCTGGACCCCACATTAACAGCTGCTTTTCACCGGGACCATCCAGATCGCCCTGCTCCAAGACCCCGTGGTCGACTCCGCCGTCGATCAGGTCCTCGCTTCCGGAGCCGCTCGCAAGGGGGGGGGGGGGGCTCTGTCACAGAACGCTCGACGACGCCTCCTGGTTTCACCAGATCCCTCTCTCCTATGTATTAGGACTTCATTTCCCACTATCCTTCCCTTCGCCCCTTCATTGCATCAGTATCACCTGTGTACCCTTAGCTCCCCTTTATCTGGACTGCTCTGTTCATTGTTCATTTGTGAAGTCTTGTTTTACCTACACGCTTTCTCTAGCTCGTTTTTCTCGTACTGCTCTGATATTTTGACTTGGACTCCTAACTCGTTTTTTAACCTATGCTGCCAGCCCCTGACCTTTGCCTGTTTGATGTACGATTCTTGGATTGCCCTAACCAGTGTGGTGTGTTTGAGTTTGCTGCCACCCTTGCCAAGGGCTTTTGAGTTTTATGACTGCTTCCCTTTGTTGGCTTACCTGTATCAATAAAATACCGCAGATGGATCCGACCGCCTCAGCCTCTTCGTTACAGAAGGATGCTCGATTATTGAATACATTTAGATCATGGTTATTTAAAAAAAATACTCATTGACTTTTCAAGCAACATCATGCATTTATTAAACTTTAAAAAACCTTTATATATTTTAACTGGAAAACAAATAAAAAATAAATGTAAAAAATTAGGAAAATAAAATAATTTCGAAATAATAAATCAAAATAAATATGATCAGCTTTGTTGTAGTGAAATTCCTCGACGTACCGAAAACTCCTAAAAAACATAGTAAATTATATTCAAAAAATCGAATTATTTTTAGAATATATTTGAACACAAGAGATATTATTTCAGTTAGACCAACAGAACACAAAAGGGGACATCAATGATTAGCCTAAATCAGTGCTTCTCAAACATGCCCAGGGCTGTGTTCGATAACGCCCCCTATACCCTCATCGACTATTCCCTACATTAGTCCACTAATATATTTCACTCGAGGGAGGGAATGAGAACGAGTGCCTGAATTCAGCCGCTGCCTCTGCATAGTTTGTGCTTGCTGTTTGATAATCATTTGAAACTGGCAGCTCCAGTATGATTAAAAGATTTATCTTGAACTCAGTCATGGGAACTATAAACCTTAATTAAACCATTTATTAATCAAGTAAAAAGGAATTTATACCTGTATGATATTACGCCTTAGCCACATTGGACCAGCGGGTTGGAAAATGGACGGATGGATGATTTTGACAAACACTGGCCTAAATACAAATCGTGCCTGACTGTTAACAAATTGCATTTATTTTTAAACTATAAAGTTTATAAAATTATAAAATCAAAGGTTTTAACCTACGCTCACTGGCCAGTTGTAGTGTTAATCTTCACACAGTTTTAGTCTTTTCACTAAAATTTGACTTTTTATTTTAATTTTAGCAGTATTAGTCATTTATTTTGGTAAAATTTTCTTGGAATGGCAAAATGGCATTGAATACCAATCAATGGCATTCTAGTTGACAAGAATTGAAAAAAAAAATATATATATATTTATATAAATAAAACATAATGCTCAGATATTTTATATATTCATTTAAACGTGTATCAGCCCTTGCGAAAACGAGTATACACTATCACAATACAATATTGTGAATTATTTTATGTTTTATTACATCTGAGCTGTGATGGATTTTTTAATTAATCATAACTAAAATGTATTTTTCTTGCAGGATTAACAATTATGCTTTTGAAACCTGAAATGTCCCCAAACACAGTCAGTCAGTGTGTCTGAATCATGTTCAAACATAACAAAAAGGAAATTAAACTAGTCAGATCTCTAAATTTATAAACTCGTGACTTTGAGTTTTGAGTGAAAAGTGAAGTAAATCAAGAATTCCAGAGTTTGCTTCTAGTAACAGAAGGGTTTGCTGAATTATGCAAATGAAGAACCAATCTTATTGTAGGAAAATTATGTAATGTATCTTGTCACCTTTGCCATGCTCCTCTTCTATAAAAACTGTTGTATTCTTTTTGCTGGTGGAATTCTCTCTGAAATTTGTCTGAGATCCTCCAGCCGTGATTAAAGCATATTCGAAGGCATTGTCTCTGTTTAGTTATTGCAGCGCAGCAAGTTAGTGGAGCACTAGAGTGATAGTGTTTAGGGGTCAAGACGTTGGTAATAAATATAAATGAACGTCGTTTAGGGGCGTCGATTAGGAGATTAACCAGGTAAACTTAAGTCAGATGTGTAGGGGAAAAATCTCCCACAGAGCTTATTTACAACATGAGTGTTAATGAAGATGATTATTTGCAATTACTCTGTCTTGATTAATGTCTGTTTTGTTTAGTAGTACTTTTATGTAACCCAGGTAGTAATGCTGCATGAAAATTGCTGCATGCTTCATGTATTGGAAATTATATACAAAAAATAATACCAATTACTATGCATGTATACTTAACCTTATAAAAGTAGTAGATGTTTAACCCTAACTTAGAGTAGAGAGCATGTATGTATTAGATATAAATTGCTTTTAAGAAAAATGTAGATTTAGGTCAAACTATTGTGTGTACGTCACAGTAAGTCACAAAATAATGAGTGCCGCCAGACTGGAGTCTGAAGAAGCCACTGAATTGAGGTTGACAATTCAAAATCTTTACCAGAAATGTATTGAACATGTATTTGATGAAATAAATGTTGTGATGTTATTTCCATCGCGAGGTGGATGGCCATGATGTGTTTTCCTACATGGTTGTTTAAGAAATGAAAAGCTACACACTCCATCAGTTAGGGTTAGAAGAACTGTTGGCAAACATATAACATGCTAGAAACATAATAATCACTGCAATAATGATCCAGTCATAGACTCTTAAGCATTTGCCTATTTAAATCCAAACTTTTTTTATTTTTTTAAATATTTCTATATATTCATAATATTATATAAAAACCTATATAATAAGAGTTTAATATTTTTCCATTTATACAACATGGAAGTACTTACATTGTACTGACATTATGCTAATTTAAATCAAACACATTGCATTCAACAGTAAAACATAAAAGGAAAAATAAACATTAAAAAATGAATGTGGAGGAATGTGCTTATTTGTCATTAAAAAAACAGCGTAATGCAAACAAATCTTTTCATTATGGACATGATTTCATGAGATTCATTCATAATGTTCTCCAAAACACTGTCAAATAACCCAAACTCCTTTACATTTCCTTCACGATCAATGGTTCAATCTTTCTGAAGATCCTTCATAAGCATCCTAATCTTCTGCCTGTCCCCATTTCTTATGCAAGAGGGCCAGATTCACTCCTTACTTGTTTAGACAAACATTTAAACAACCAATAAAAAGGCAGCACTGCTTGGTGCCTCACACTTGTCTCAGGTTTTATTATTGTGCATGTGTCCCATAGGGAGATATGGATGTGTTGCGAAATTTGTCTGAAAGAGAAAGCCGGAGCTCTATGTATTCAGGACTACTGAAGCTTGCATAAAAAACAATTTCACAATTTCTTCAGAATTTTTAGACCTGTGACAATAAAACATTTAATCACCATACATATTTTGCATTTAAGAAGAAAGCATATCACCATTTAAAGAATGTTATATTAAAGCCCAAATACTTACATATTGCATCTATCTCCTGTTGACTTGACGCAACCATTTACACACTGTATCAATCAGAAATCCTGCTAGCCTGTGAGAGAGAAAAGACAATAAGCGACGGAGAGAGAGAGAGAGCAGGGGATGAGAGGTCATCCCTCCGCAAGAATGCTCCACTCATTCTGACAACAAAGACTGTAATTGTGGATGCTGATGTGAGATGGCAGCAAAAACAAAGGGCATCAACAACGTCACCAACTGAAATTCCCAAAACATGAGGAATAGAATAATATTACCTCAAGAATGAGGCTTTGTTTTACCAATGTTTAGTTTATAAATTCATAGAGCACATTTAAAAACAGAAACAGCAGATGTTGAAACCAAAGTGCCGTACAACAAATAAAGAACATACTTACAACATCTGAAAAACCAACTGGACAAATGAAAATGATACACCCTCAAACAGAACTAAAACATAAAGAATAAACACGATTATTCTTATAAAAGATTATATAAAAGATTACACGATTTTAGCCCGATTTTGGCATGATCCGTTTGACGTAAGGTGTCGTGGGGATTCGTAAACGACAACGGACAATCTTGTAGGGTAGACTGAGTACAGTTCAGACACTTATCTCAAAAAATAGATACTAAAAACAAGTGAATTTTCACTGGGCACAGTCTGCCCTGCCCGTTCACTCCTGTATGACAAGATCAGCTGGTTTTAGACGAATGGTCCTTCTAACCCCCCTCTGGTCTTTCCTGTCCTTCTGACCCCCCTGAAGAGTTAAAAAGCTCATATCTGACCATTTCTTCATGTGTGTGTGTGTCTTTGCTCATGCCATGTGCGCAAAAGTCTGCATCTTCTGTAAAGAAAAAAAAAATTTCGAGGTTAAGTACACATAGTTTATTTCGCCTGCTGTGCTGCCGCATCTGCCCTGGCGCTTCCTGTCGAAACAATTCTTGTTATTAGCATACTTGCAGACGGCAATTTTGAGCGGGGGAAGAATGGCTTCTTACAGGACTTTACCCAATCAAACCCAGTGTCCTTCCAACATTTATCTTCCCACCTGTGCGATGGCTTTCATCAAATGTGGACCCCTTAGTAAACCATATTTGGCAACTATTATCATCCTCCTCTTGATGCAAGACACATCTCGTGCATCAAACATAATAAGATTCTGTTACATTTATCAGACGCTTTTATCCAAAGCGACTTACATTTCAATGTACACATTTACTTTCTTATCAGTTCTTGCTTTCCCTCGGAAATCGAAACCCATGACCTTGGCGTTACAAGCGCCAATACTGTTTGAGCAACAGGAAAAAACGGCAATATTTATTTGGTAACATTTGTTTGGATAAAGTTTGCTAACCCAAACGTTGTCCTTCAGCTAAATTTCCTTTAGACATCTATCTCTGCCTCTGAAACAAAAATATTACTTTATCTTCTTATCAAATTGTTTTACGGCACTGGCCCCTTCTCACAGCGTATCCTGCTTTTCAGGCCTGTTGTTGGTCTCGCAATTCAGTCATCTACAAACATTCTCCAGGTCATCAATTGGTCAGGTCAGGTTGTGATGTGCACACTTCGTCAATGCCAGTCGAACTACAATCTCCCCCTTTTTACAATACATAACTGTTAAGGGCTCTCTGGATAATCTGATATTTACTTAGCCTACGTGTTTGTTGCTGTCAAATCTATAACATTTTCTCAACACATGACTGACGGCTATCTACAAATTCACAATTCTAATTTACACATCAATAATTAAACCTGTCCAGAAAGTTATTCAAATCTACTGCACATCATAAATGACCAAAACAATAATTAACAGACAGAGCTCAATGATCCATTAACTTAAAGCTCGTCCTATGTTCAGTGTTTCCTTCTCATCAGATTGACTCAAATTTCTCAGCTTACTTTCAAATTTGTCATTTGCGTTAACCTTGCCTTTTTTTTTATTCAACACCGTAGCTAGACTAACAAATAAACAGACATCACCAGAGCAAAATATTCCGTTACAGTATAGTAGTAATGATTTTATGAATTTCTTCAATGAGAAAATAGAAATCATCAGAAACAGAATTGTAAATGTACAATCTTTTATGGTGTCTTATGATTCAGCCTCAATTATCGCCGCTCAAGAACAACTACACCGCTTTACAACTATAGGACAGGAAGAGTTAAATAAACTTATCAATTGCATCTAAACCAACAACATGTTTATTAGATCCAATACCCACTAAACTACTGAAAGAAGTGTTACCTGCAGTGGAAGAGCCTCTTCTCAATATTATTAACTCGTCTTTATCTTTAGGTCATGTTCCAAAAATATTCAAACTGGCAGTAATAATTAACAAACCGCAATTAGATCCAAATAACTTAGCAAATTACAGACCCATTTCAAATCTTCCATTTATGTCTAAAATTCTAGACAAAGTTGTGTCCGCTCAATTGTGCTCTTTCTTGCAAGAAAATGATATCTATGAAAAATTTCAGTCAGGATTCAGACCGCATCATAGCACAGAAACTGCGCTAGTTAAAATTACAAATGATTTACTTTTAGCTTCTGACCAAGGCTGTATCTCAATACTAGTTCTACTCGATCTAAGCGCTGCGTTCGACACTATCGATCATAAAATACTCTTGGATCGACTACAAAACTACACTGGTGTTCAGGGACAGGCATTAAGCTGGTTTAGATCGTACTTATCAGACCGTTATCATTTTGTCTGTTTAAATGGGGAAAAATCAAAGATAACGTCAGTAGACTATGGAGTGCCGCAAGGATCGGTGTTAGGCCCTCTGCTATTCTCAATATATATGCTGCCACTTGGTAATATTATAAGAAAACATGGAATTAATTTCCACTGTTATGCTGATGACACTCAATTATATATCTCATCACGACCAGATGAAAACACTAACTCATCTAAATTGACAGAGTGTCTTAAAGATATAAAATGCTGGATGAAGTGTAATTTCCTGCTATTAAATTCAGATAAAACGGAGGTATTACTTATTGGTCCAAAAAACTACCCACAAAACCTCGTACAATACAACTTTAATTTAGAAGGATGTCCTGTTACTTTATCCACTACAGTAAAAGACCTGGGTGTTATACTAGACCGCAACTTGACTTTCGACAATCATATTTCATATGTTACAAGAACAGCCTTTTTCCACCTTAGAAACATTGCTAAGCTACGTAACATGCTATCTGTCGAAGAGACGACTCGACGCCTGTGAAGAGACGACCCAACACCTGCGATGAGATGACTAAACGCCTGTGAAGAGACGACCCAACACCTGCGATGAGATGACTAAACGCCTGTGAAGAGACGACTCGACGCCTGTGAAGAGACGACTCGACGCCTGTGAAGAGACGACTCGACGCCTGTGAAGAGATGACTAAACGCCTGTGAAGAGACGACTCGACGCCTGTGAAGAGACAACTCGACGCCTGTGAAGAGATGACTAAACGCCTGTGAAGAGATGACTAAACGCCTGTGAAGAGACGACCCAACACCTGCGATGAGATGACTAAACGCCTGTGAAGAGACGACTCGACGCCTGTGAAGAGACAACTCGACGCCTGTGAAGAGATGACTAAACGCCTGTGAAGAGATGACTAAACGCCTGTGAAGAGACGACCCAACACCTGCGATGAGATGACTAAACGCCTGTGAAGAGATGACTAAACGCCTGTGAAGAGATGACTAAACGCCTGTGAAGAGACGACCCAACACCTGCGATGAGATGACTAAACGCCTGTGAAGAGACGACCCAACACCTGCGATGAGATGACTCGACGCCTGTGAAGAGACGACCCAACACCTGCGATGAGATGACTAAACGCCTGTGAAGAGATGACTAAACGCCTGTGAAGAGATGACTAAACGCCTGTGAAGAGACGACCCAACACCTGCGATGAGATGACTAAACGCCTGTGAAGAGATGACTAAACGCCTGTGAAGAGACGACCCAACACCTGCGATGAGATGACTAAACGCCTGTGAAGAGATGACTAAACGCCTGTGAAGAGACGACCCAACACCTGCGATGAGATGACTAAACGCCTGTGAAGAGATGACTAAACGCCTGTGAAGAGACGACTCGACGCCTGTGAAGAGACGACTCGACGCCTGTGAAGAGACGACTCGACGCCTGTGAAGAGATGACTAAACGCCTGTGAAGAGACGACTCGACGCCTGTGAAGAGACGACTAAACGCCTGTGAAGAGACGACTAAACGCCTGTGAAGAGACGACTCGACGCCTGTGAAGAGACGACTCGACGCCTGTGAAGAGACGACTCGACGCCTGTGAAGAGACGACTAAACGCCTGTGAAGAGACGACTCGACGCCTGTGAAGAGATGACTAAACACCTGTGAAGAGAAGACTAAACGCCTGTGAAGAGACGACTCGACGCCTGTGAAGAGACGACTCGACGCCTGTGAAGAGACGACTCGACGCCTGTGAAGAGATGACTCGACGCCTGTGAAGAGACGACTCGACGCCTGTGAAGAGACGACTCGACGCCTGTGAAGAGACGACTCGACGCCTGTGAAGAGACGACTCGACGCCTGTGAAGAGACGACTCGACGCCTGTGAAGAGACGACTCGACGCCTGTGAAGAGACGACTCCACGCCTGTGAAGAGACGACTCCACGCCTGTGAAGAGACGACTAAACGCCTGTGAAGAGACGACTCGACGCCTGTGAAGAGACGACTCGACGCCTGTGAAGAGACGACTCGACGCCTGTGAAGAGACGACTCGACGCCTGTGAAGAGACGACTAGACGCCTGTGAAGAGACGACTCGACGCCTGTGAAGAGACGACTCGACGCCTGTGAAGAGACGACTCGACGCCTGTGAAGAGACGACTCGACGCCTGTGAAGAGACGACTCGACGCCTGTGAAGAGACGACTCGACGCCTGTGAAGAGACGACTGGACGCCTGTGAAGAGACGACTCGACGCCTGTGAAGAGACGACTCGACGCCTGTGAAGAGACGACTCCACGCCTGTGAAGAGACGACTCCACGCCTGTGAAGAGACGACTAAACGCCTGTGAAGAGACGACTCGACGCCTGTGAAGAGACGACTCGACGCCTGTGAAGAGACGACTCGACGCCTGTGAAGAGACGACTCGACGCCTGTGAAGAGACGACTCGACGCCTGTGAAGAGACGACTCGACGCCTGTGAAGAGACGACTCGACGCCTGTGAAGAGACGACTCGACGCCTGTGAAGAGACGACTCGACGCCTGTGAAGAGACGACTCGACGCCTGTGAAGAGACGACTCCACGCCTGTGAAGAGACGACTCCACGCCTGTGAAGAGACGACTAAACGCCTGTGAAGAGACGACTCGACGCCTGTGAAGAGACGACTCGACGCCTGTGAAGAGACGACTCGACGCCTGTGAAGAGACGACTAAACGCCTGTGAAGAGACGACTCGACGCTTGTGAAGAGATGACTAAACGCCTGTGAAGAGACGACTCGACGCCTGTGAAGAGATGACTAAACGCCTGTGAAGAGACGACTCGACGCCTGTGAAGAGATGACTAAACGCCTATGAAGAGACGACTTCGACGCCGGCGATATGTTATGCCCTAAATTACTACATGATTAACTAACTGTATTTTTTCTATGTACATTTCTGAAATGCACTTTCTGTAAAGCTGCTTTGAAACAATATGTATTGTGAAAAGCGCTATACAAATAAATTTGAATTGAATTGAATTAGCCATCTATAATGCTAAAACACTTTTTCCAGAGGTTAATGACACACACACTATTCAGACAGAATAGCTCCTCCTTAAACTCGCACAATTTTAATCTTACATTTTTCCTGTTTCTTTTATCTAATGTTTTTTTCTTAACCAGTTTCAAACGCATGTCTGTTTATTATTCATTTGATTTTAGAAAAGTCAGCTGTGTTGCTTTGGTTCCTTATCAATACTTTGCTTCAGTTTGCCTTGGCTGACTGATAACAGAAAGGCAGAGTACCCATCCCCCTTCCTTCACTCAGACAGGCTCTCTCTCTTTCTCTCTTGAACAAACTAATACAATTTTCAATCAGCCTCCTAAGACTTTATTTTAGACAGAATGTAAATTCCTTACACTAAACTTTGACCACAGTTATTCAGACTTTTCTCAGATCTACAAAGCTGTCTTCATCTTTAGCCACCATCATGTCCTATAATGGTCCTTTGTCATGCCCGATACCCTGACATCTCTTAGGGCAACTAACATCATAAAAAGTTTTGTTACTGCAACTGTGGTCTGTATGTTAATGAAGTTTAGACACCCCATTGCCTGATAAGGTTCTCTGTGTCCCACACCCAGTCCCATTCTACAATTGACTAGTATTTGCTCAGGATGTGATCAACCCAAATGCTGAAGAAACAATATAACTTCACTTCCTCCATCTCTATATGATAATTAAGCCATTTTGGGGATGAGCTCATTCTAAAAGTATATTTGGGAGTGGACTCTGGGTCAAGGCAGACTAAAATTTTATAGTCCTCTCTCTGATGCTCTTGGCCCAAAGTAGCATCACATCCACTCCCTTCGCACAGATCACACCTCCCTTCCCTGGTGGGCCGGTGCCCAGTGGCGGTGCCGCCCGGCCTTAGGTTGTCCTCCAATCGCCATCGGAGAATCGTACCCGTCTCTGGGTCGACACCTCATTCACGCTGGTTACAGCTCCATCCAATTGGGCAGAATTATCAAAGAGTATATCAATATGATATACAAACTTCTTTCTTGGGTGTGGGTGAGAAGACATTCAAGAACCATCACAGTCAGTAGGAGTGTCCTAAAACAACAACAACAGTATTTAATCACTAAAATAAACTAGTCAAAATATCTTCTATCGTTTAAGGTCTGCATTATTATTTTAAAGGGTAACTAAACTCTAAACCAACTTTTTTTAGTTAATGATCTGTAAGAATGGAGCTTCATAAATGCTGTACTGTACTGTACTGTAATGCTGTGAAATTCGAGTTACTTTTTTGACATTTGTGTATAAAGTGTTTTAATTCTACAATATATGGTGTAAAAACGTCTGAGTGCTGCCCTCTTCAGGTTGAACGGTGGCTACTGCAGTTGAATTTTCCTTTTTTTTTTTATTTTTTTTTTTTTTATTGAAGAAACATGTAAATATACAAATATATTCAGGAGAACATAAAAGAGGTAAAACAAAAGACAAATTATACAGAATAATTCCAAATTAAGTAAAAAAAAAAAATAATAATAATAATAATAATGATACAAATAAAATAAACAATATATAATATAAAGCTGTTTAATCCTGAATATCAGAGCCATTACAAAATAATTGTTCATATATGTTCAGGAATCTATCACATTTTTTATTGCTAGTTAAATTAAAAGATTTAAGCAGTGAGTCTACTTCAGCCAAAAAATGTGAGAAAATAGGAAGTAATCCCATAAATTTCTGTTTATGGATGAAGAATTTGCCAAATAAAATAAAAAAATTAAAAATGTATTCTTTGGATGTGTGGGAATCAGTATAATAACAAATAATATCTTTTAAATTAAAGGAGTGTGCATGAATGGGGGTTTTATTTAAATGAGAAAATATGCTAGACCAAAATTTCTGAACCAATTTGCAAGAAAAAAATAAGTGTATTAATGTTTCATCTTCGTCACCGCAAAACGAACAGGTACTAGAAATATCAATATATTTCGACACCGTTGCATTAACAGGATATATCTTATGTAATATTTTAAAGTGGACTTCTTTGGTCTTGTTAGGAATAAAATATTTATGTGGTAATAACCACGCTTTTCTCCATTCAATATTGCCAATAGAGGCAGCCCAATGGGATCTGCCTCTAGGGCAAATTAAATCTCTTTTTTGAAAAATCCGGCGAATATGTTTATTATTGCATTTCTTATCATAAATACTAATGCCATCCAATAACAAAGCTGAATCCATCATATTATTTTGGTTGTATAATAAGTGGCTCTTAACCAGTTGCACTAGACCTGTAGGAATAGCTTTAAGCACAGTACTGTATTCTTTAAAAGGAATAGGAAAGTCATGGATAGTCATGAAGCGTTCATAAGACAAAATATTACCAGAATTGTCAAATAAAGAAATTATATGAATTAGACCTCTATTAAACCAATTAGAAAAAAAGAGAGATTTGTTTCTAACAGTTATATTCATATTATTCCACAAAAGAGTTTTATGTGGGGAGAAATTGTGGATGTAACACAGTTTCCATGCAAGAAGAGCTTGCTGATGAAATTTAGATAGTTTAACCGGGAGTTTATTGTACATATAATTACATTTTAAGATAAAAAGGAGGCCTCCAATTTTATTAAAGATGAAATTAGGAATGAAAAACCAAAAAGAATTTGAATTTAGTAGACATCTTCTAATCCAATTGATTTTAAACGCATTAATAACGTTGTGAAAATGTAGCACTTCTAGTCCCCCATCACTTCTACAATTGGAAATCACTTCTTTTTTAAGTTTATGAGACCTGTTTTTCCATATAAAATCAAGAAAAATTTGATTAACACTTTTAGCAGTGCAGTCATTCACAAATAAAGAAAGTGATGGATACACAAATCGAGAGAGACCTTCCGCTTTAGATAAGAGGACCCTCCCATAGAGAGTTAGGTCTCTTTGTAGCCAAAGATTAAAAATATTTTGGGTTTTCTTAATTCGACTAGAAAAATTAAGTTGTTGTCTGTCTACTAAATTTTTTGTTAAGTGAATACCTAAATACTTAATTGTGTCTTTAACTGGAATACCCTCAAATGACGTGTCATCGCATTTATGCACCGACATTATCTCACATTTTGACATATTTAACTTTAACCCGGAAGCACATGAAAAATTTCTAACTATCTGAATGGCACTGGAGAGTTGAGTTTTATCATGTAAAAAAAGAGTGGTGTCACCAGCCAGCTGCGAGATTTTAATTTCCCTATCAAAAAAGGAGATACCTTTCAAGTTCTGATTGTGCTTAATACTCAGTGATAATAGCTCAGTAACCAAAATAAATAAAAAGGGGGAAATTGGGCAACCCTGTCTGACACCACGCTTTATATCTACTAATTTCTTTATAAAACATTTTAATTACATTAACAAAGGATTCCCCAAAACCAAACAGTTTGAGAGATTGCAGAAGAAATTCATGCTCAATGGTATCAAAGGCCTTATAAAAGTCTAAGAAAAGAATAATGGCTTTAGAGTGTACAAATTCAGAGTAATCCAACAAATCTAAAACAAATCTTATATTATTGCTGATATGTCTACCTTTGACAAATCCTGACTGTGTCTCTGCAATAATTTGGTCAAGCTTAAATTTCAATCTATTAGCATACACCAGGGCCAATATCTTGTAATCAATAGTTAAGAGTGTTATTGGTGGCCAATTATCAATTAAGAGAGGGTCTTTTTCAGGTTTTTGAATAAGGGAGATTATACCCTGCTTCATTGAAGTACTCATTTCCTTCTGAGCAATGCATTCTTTATACATGCAAAGTAATGGGGATTTTATTAAGTCCCAGAAATGGATGTAGAATTCAACGGAAAAACCATCAACCCCAGGGGATTTCCCTCTCTTCATAGAGAAAAGAGCTGATTTAACTTCCCCAATTGTCAAAGTTGACTCACAAAGATCTTTAAAATCATTATCAATAGTTGGAATATAGTTTTTAATAGTTTCGACAAAAGTCTCACAATTATCTGAATTAAATTCGGAAGTATAAAGTTTGTCATAAAAGTTTGTGATAAACCTAGAAATTAAGTTCGGATCATTACACCTGACGCCATTCATATTTAGAGCTGTTAATGAATTTCTCCTGCAATTCCTCTTCTCTAATGCAAAAAAGTAACTGGAGTTAGTCTCTCCTTCTTCTAACCATTTGGCTTTTGACCTAATAAAGATCCCTCTAGCTAAATCCAAATAAGCTTGATTGATTTGTCAATTTAAATCTCTTAAAATGAACTCTTCCTCCTGAGTTAATGTTTTTTGCAATAAAGTGTTTATTTTATTTAGGAGTTCAAATATTTTTTTATTTTTAGAGGATTTTAGCTCTTTACTTCTTCTGATGGCAATCTGCCTAGCTTTATATTTAAAAAATTCCCATTTTGTTTTATAACCGTCACTGGAATTTTCAGAGAATATACCAGAAAACAAGTTTTTAATGCCATCATTAAAGGCTGTATCCTTAAGGAGAGAATTATTAAATTTCCAATAACCACGCAAACTTGAAGTTTTTCCAGTGTTACTACACAATTTTAGACTTATTAGCTTATGGTCTGAGAGGGGAGCGAAAGAATGAGAAATATCTTTTACAAATTGAAGAGCTGATGAAGAGATCAGGAAGAGGTCGATTCTCGATTGGGAAGACTTATTTCTATTTGACCAAGTAAATTCCTGCAAATCAGGGTGAAAGAAACGCCATGTATCTGTAAGAGCAAATTTCGAGCATAATGATAAAATGTTAATATTTAACTGCTGGCTATCGTTATTTCTAGGAGGAAGTCGGTCCAAGGAGTCATCCACACATTCATTTAAATCCCCGCCTAAAATCACAAAAGAGTCTGGGTACTTGATAATTACTTCATTCATTTCTGAGGTTATCTTAGAGAAGAGAAACCTGTTGGCAGATCGGGAATTGAAACCATAAATATTACAAATAATAAAGATTGAGTTATCCTGTTTAATCGCTAAAATAATCCATCTGCCTTCATCAGAAGATTTAACTTCTAGTATGTGCCCTTTAAATTTGTGCAACAAAATTGAAACTCCAGCCGAATGATTAGAGCCATGACTACAGTAAATTGCATTTCCCCATTGATTTTTCCAAAATTTTACATCCATATCACTTGAATGCGTTTCCTGAAGAAAAATTATATCTGACTCACTGCTTTTACAAACTAAAAAAACAGCTTTCCTCTTTACAGCTTCACGTAAACCCCTCACATTTAAGGATACAACAGAAAAATAATTAAACTTAAAATCCATCGTACAAAGAAAAAGTTTAGTAGGCTACCTCTTGTCTGAAAAAAATCGGCACAAATCTATTTTGAAATAGGAACAATAACCAAAATTAAATCACGAACATTAAATTAGAGTATAATCACTCAACCTCCTTGCTTGTCGGCGCGCATTAGATAACATTAGTAAAAAACAAAACAAAAAAAAACTGTCAATATATAATAACTTGAACGATCGAACTGAACATGGTCAATCTTTATCAACTTACACAGCAGAGTTTGCAGTTCAACCGGAGAAATAACAAAACCTGGTTTCCCAAAATGCGTTGCCTATGGGTATGAAAGGAATAGTCTTATTTCCTCTTCAACGAGGAAAAAGATCATATCCGCACCGCAGAACCGAACCGGTCTATTTTACATCAGAGAAGTTGAATCTTTTCCCGTCGATTAAAGCAAAAGCACCGCGAAAGGAGGCTTTCTTTCCTTCATCTCTGGCTTTCTTAACAAGAGGCATAGGTTTTTCTCTGGCGGCCCTATCCTCTGGTGAAAGGGCTTCCGTGAGTCGCAACTTATTGTCGAAAAGAAATTTGCAGCCTCTAGCAGAATGCCAAACGGTGTCACGAATACGACGCAGAGCAAACAGTATAATGATTGATCTGTGGGAACCATCATTTCTTCTCTGGCCAAGACGATGTGCAATGTCGACGGCCTCCTCAAGGTTGTCGCTGATCCCGGGAACTACATTGCTAAGGACATCGATTGCAACTTTCCGGACATCCTCGCCATCCTTTTCTCTCACGCCATGTAACTTTAAAGTCCATCTCCAGCTGTAACGCTTACATTCACCCACCTCTTCCTTCATGGTTTTATTCATCTTTTGAAGCTCATGAATCTCGGTTGCCACAACTTTCAGAGATTCCTTGTGCGTTGCTACCTCAGCAACAAGTTGAGTCACAACTGACGACATTGCCTCAATCCGCTTAGCCGTCGATTCAGTCCTTGTGTCAATTGCAGAAATTTTCAGTAACATCTCTTCATATTTGCCAGAAAGCTCACGAATGGCCGCCAGAATTTCTGCTGAAGAGCCGTTACATGTCCATGCTTACCCGTTTTGTTTTTTTTGTTGGAGGTTTTAAGGGAGTATCAGGCAAAGGAGTAGCAAGAAGATCACTCAAATCTGGGCGCGAATCGAACCAGTTGTGTTCGTCAGCATTATTCGATGAAATCACATCCACAGAGGAAACGGCGCTATCGCATTCGCTCCCTTCAGCAAATTGAATAGGCTCCGTAGTTGACATGGGCCCGTGTGCTGTCACGTTCGAAGTTTGTCTATTTTTCTTTCTTCCCATAGATGAAGTGGCGCAAGGAGGTTAAAATGAAGAAGGCAATCACTTACTCGTTCATAAATAGTAACTGTCAAATTATAATGGCTATAATCGTCCCATTTCCAAATTTCCTGACGAGACGTTCAACAACGTGTTCACCTAACACCGCGCCATCTTGGCCCCCCTAGAGAGAGAGAGAGTGTGCAGTTGAATTTTCCTTTTGGATGTTTGGGGTGGTTCGTGACGTAAGGGGTTGTTGGTGAGGTAGGCAAGTTCCATACAGAGAGATGCGTCTCAGGTGCACGCCCCCCTCCGCTGGGCTCCGCCCACTTTTCCAGCATTTTTCAAACATTGCCAGTGGGTGGAGTCAGGCTCTGACCAGGGGTTTAATTACCCTTTAAAGACTTTTTTAGAGTCATTCAGTTTTACATTTAAAACTTTTACAAATATAAATTGCCCTCTGAATGCCAATGATTTCTTTTAACATCTCCATGTCTATGATTTTCAACTGAAACACTGTGCCTTACAACAAATAGCTTATTATCACTTATGACACAGGCTCAGATAACAGCTTTTAGCTGACATTGACTGAGAGAGAGAGAGAGAGAGAGAGAGACTATGAGGCATTCAGGGCTGGTATCTTTGCACCCTCATAAACTTCTAACTTCAGGCTTTATCTACCATCTTTTAACTCTAGCCCAGCTTAAGGCATCTTTTCCATAAATTACATGTATTTTCAATACAAGCATAATTTTGTATAGTTTTCTTTTGCCCATACAGGGAATTTAGACATTACAAATTTGCACTCACATTGAGTCTCTGTGTCACATGGCAGCTTCAGTCACAGCACACATACACTTTCAGATAAGCCAACTGTTTCAGCCAAATCACAAGCTTATCTTCTAAAATCAACACATCAGCTTCTAGTTCTCTCATGGTCAACACTAACAAGCTTTTGTTTAATCAAATGCCTTTTTTTACGCATTTTACATTTAGCAACTGTTAATCCTGTAACACTGCTTTTGCTTAACTTATTTATTTTTTATAAAAAATAATAATGTTTCAAATTTCATCTAAATTTTAGTTGTCAGGTTCTCAATTACCATAATGTAATACCCGACTTCAATCTTTTCTCTAGGAGTTTATCAATCTGCTTCTATGATTAATACTAACTTTTGAGACTGCGCTCTCTGCTTGTGATACATTTTTACTATCACTATAAATAATTCGTTAGATTTGTCTCTCTATATCATCTAAAACCTTATTGAAGCGTTTCATTCAAAACACAATCATCCTTTTATTTACCGGTACCTTTAAAATACTTTACAACTCATTTAGTCTTATCTGTAATTTTACGTCAACCGGTACTTTTTCTAATTCTTTCCTTTCAAAAGGAATTCCTTACACTTAAATCTTTCAATCTTCTTACAACTTTCAAAAGATCCATCTATGAACTTTCTTTTCACTTTCCTTAGTTCCTTCTCAGAACAAAACTTCAATATTTTCATTTAAATACTGTTGTACTTTCAAACCCACATCAATACAGCTACCGAGTGGGCATTTACAGTCACTGCGAAATGACTCCCACTGACCGCAATAAAACACTCTTATCCTGCCTATTGTTTGATCACGTGAGCTAACAGCTCCGGCTTCACACCCCTGAAGCAGTGTGTGCTATTCAGGAAATGCAAACAGAGCCACTGACGGTTCTCAGCATATTTTTACCACTGTCGCAGCTGCAAATACAATTACAATAGCCAAATCATAATCTTCATCATTACCATTATCATTGGCATCACATTAATTTTCATAAACTGCACGGAAAATCATTCAACATATTCTAAGCGGGTTTCACAAAGTCTTTTGATTAACTCTTGGTCACACTTATCTAGGGAAATGATCCCAGACCCATATTTTCCTTTATAAAACAGACAATATCTTTTTCCTTCAGTTTTCTTCATTACCAATAGCGTCTCGGTTACGTATGTAACCCTCGTTCCCTGAGTAGGGAACGGAGACGTTACGTCGGATGACCACGAATGGGGTTTCGCTTAGAACACCTATCGACTTCGAGTATTACAAAACGAGCCAATGGCAAAGAAATGCCATGGGTCTGCGGAATTTGCATGACGTAACTCCGCCCCACCTCGTGGGTATAAAAGGAGGACGCCGGCAACAGGCAGATATGTTTCTTCGCTGAGGAGCCAAGACTGAGCTCAGGCGATCCCCGCGGTACAGCGGAAAGTGGCAGGCAGACGTAACGTCTCCGTTCCCTACTCAGGGAACGAGGGTTACATACGTAACCGAGACGTTCCCTTTCGTTGTCACTCCGAGTTACGTCGGATGACGACGAATGGGGTTACCAGTCTAATCACGCCACCTTCTCAGCTGTCTTCCAGTGCCCTGCGTAAATCTGAGATCCCTGTCGTGAGACTGGCACGGACGAAGGACTCCTATTTAGCACAGGAATACCAAGGTACACTGGGGAGCATATCCCAAATTCAGGGGAAATATGCAATTACTGCCAACCCAGAGGGGGGGGACTTAGAGAATACACATGTGACCCGAAGGAGACATGGAGAACACTGGGGTGTCCAGCCGCAGGTGGAATATTTCAACCCCAGGGGTGGCAAGGTGGCTTGCCAAGGGAAAGACACATGCTCAAGAGGCTTACAGTGGAAATACACATGTGGGGGTCGCTCAGGGGAGGGACCATGCACACGGGAGGCACCTAGCCGACGCACAGGCAATAAACACTGGCGCCAACGTCAGGAGTGCTGGAGGGACTCAGGGCTTTCGGGGAAGCTCACCTGAGGAGAATATCCCACGTATCCAGTCCGTGGAGTGGAATGGCGAGCAAGCGAAGACACCTGAGCGGGTCCAGTACTAGCCGGTTGAAGCGAGTACATGAGAGGACACTGGCTCCACTCGGAGATTGTAGAATCTGGCGAATGTGTTAGGTGTCGCCCAGCCTGCAGCTCTGCAGATGTCTGTTAGCGAGGCGCCATGCGCTAGAGCCCAATAGAATGCCACACTCCGGGTGGAGTGGGCAGTCACACCAAGGGGGCACAGTCGACCTTGCTGCTGGTATGCCAAAGCAATGGCGTCCACTATCCAGTGAGACAACCTTTGCTTGGAGAGAGCCTTTCCCTTCAGCTTCCAGCCATAACAGACAAAGAGCTGGTCTGAGGTACTGAAACACTGCGTCCTGTCTACATAGGCGCGGAGGGCGCGTACTGGACAGAGCAGTGCCAAGGCTGGGTCTGCCTCCTCCAGGGGCAGCGCTTGCAGGTTCACCACCTGGTCCCGGAAGGGAGTGGTAGGAACCTCGGGCACATATCCAGGCCGGGGTCTCAGGATCACGTGAGAGTAAGCCGGCCCAAATTCCAGGCACGCTTCATCAACGGAGAATGCGTGCAGGTCCCCCACCCTCTTGATGGAGACCAATGCAACCAGGAGCGCTGTCTTCGTAGACAGGAACTTAAGCTCCACTGATTGCAACGGCTCAAAGGGAGCACTCCGCAGGGCAGTTAGAACCACTGAGAGGTCCCAAGAGGGAACGAGAGGAGGGCGAGGAGGATTCAGTCTCCTCGCTCCTCTCAGGAACCTGATGATCAGGTCGTGCCTTCCAACAGACTTACCTTCGACCGGGTCATGGTGTGCGGCAATAGCGGCAACATAGACTTTCAGGGTGGAGGGAGACAGCCCTCGCTCCAGCCTATCTTGAAGGAAGGAAAGCACGACACTAATCGAACATCTCCGAGGGTCTTCTCGGTGAGAAGAGCACCAGTTGACGAAGAGGTTCCACTTCAATGCATAGACGTGTCTCGTGGACGACGCTCTAGCGGAAGTGATGGTAGCCGCCACCGCTGGTGGTAGGGTACTCAAACCTGCCTCGTCCCGTCTAGGAGCCTCACGTGGAGGTTCCAGAGATCGGGACGAGGGTGCCATAGGGTGCCCCGTCCCTGAGAAAGGAGGTCCTTCCTCAGGGGAATCGGCCAAGGAGGTGCTGTCGCGAGGAGTACTAGTTCGGAGAACCAGGTCCGGGCGGGCCAGTATGGCGCGACCAGAATGACCTGCTCCTCGTCCTCCCTGACCTTGCGCAGGGTCTGCGCAAGAAGGCTCACTGGGGGAAACGCATATTTGCGGCCCCGCGGCCAGCTGTGCGCCAGTGCATCCGTGCCGAGCGTGCCCTCGGTCAGGGAATAATACAGGTCGCAATGGGTCGAGTCGTGAGAGGCAAACAGATCTAACTGTGCGTCCCCGAACTGGTCCCAAATCAGCTGAACCGACTGGGGATGGAGTCGCCAATCTCCCGGGAGGGGCTGAAGCCGTGAGAGCTCGTCGGCTGCACAGTTCAGGGCTCCGGGGATATAATGGCATGAAGCGACCTCAGATGCTTCTGACTCCATATGAGGAGGTGGCGGGCGAGTTGCGACATACGGCGGGAGCGTAGACCACCTTGATGGTTGATGTACGCTACAGTGGCGGTATAGTCTGAACGGACTAGTACGTGTTGGTTCTTGAGCACGGCCCGGAAGCGGCGCAAAGCAAGACGTACGGCCAGCAACTCGAGGCAATTGACGTGCCAGAGGCGTCGGGGTCCTGTCCAGGAGCCCGCGGCAGCACGTCCATTGCACATGGCACCCCAGCCCGTGGAGGAGGCATCTGTCGTTACAACAACATGCCGCGAAGCTCATTCCAGGGGCACTCCGGCCCGTAGAAAACTGAGGTTCGACCACGGGGTGAAGGTCTGACGGCAGGTCGGAGTAACTGGTACTCGGAGGGTGCCGTGTTGCCATGCCCACCTCGGGACTCGGTCGCGGAGCCAAAGCTGAAGCGGTCTCATAAGAAGCAATCTGAGCGGCGAACCGCGGCTGCAGATGCCATATGCCCCAGGAGCCTCTGAAGAAACTTCAGTGGAACCGCACTCTTGCGCTTGATAGTCTCAGGCAAGTCAGCAATGGCTGAGTGGAGAAGGCGACCAAGTCCATACCGAGAAAAGAGCTCCTCTGCACGGGCAAAGTCTACTCCTTCCCCGGTTGACCCGAAGGCCCAGACGAGCTAGGTGCCGGAGCACTGAGTCCCTGTATTCCCGGTAACCCCGTGTTCCCATGGAGGAACAAAGGCAGCCTCAACAACCTTGTGAAGGCGCGAAGAGACAGGGCTAGCCCGAATGGGAAAACAGCGTACTGATATGCGCGCGCCCTGACAGCAAACCGTAGGTATGTTCTGAGTCGAGGGAGAACGGAGACATAAAAGTAGGCGTCCTTCAGGTCGATCGCTGCAAACCAATCCTGTGGCCGCACACATCCAGAAATGCGTTTGGCCAGGAGCATCTTGAACGGCAGCCTGTGAAGGGAGCGGTTCGGACCAGGATTGGCCGTAACCCACCAGACTTCTCCGGGACAATGAGGTAGGGGCTGTAGACCCGGACCTCCTTTCGGCTGGAGGGACAGTCTCAATCGCACCCTTCGCCAGTAGGGTAGCAACCTCCGCTCTCATGATAGGGCATAGCCATCGACCAAAGTGGAGCGGACTCCCCTGAAGTGGGGAGGAGACCGTGCGAACTGAATCGCATAGCCGAGCCGATGGTTCGCGCGACCCAGCGGAACAGATAGGGAAGCTCTAGGCAGGCTCCCAACTGTGCCAGCGGCGTCGAGAACCACAGACGTCCCCCCTGTGGTGCAGCGAAGTGGAATGACCGGCCCAGACGTGGACGGCATAGCGGCCCGGAGTGGGGGCAAGGTCAAAACCGCACCCTGACAGAGGAGGCCAGGGAAGGACCAGCGTTCCACGGGGGCCTGCTCTGTCAAGGGTCTGGCGACAGAGGGGGACAGGGGCGAAGCGGTCGTGGACGGCACGCCGTGTCAACCACCTCCGGGACAGAGGGGGACGAGGAGAGCACGGCATGTGGGCGGCGCTCTGTGACGTCCGAACTCTCTGTGCTCAGAGACGGGAGAGTCAGTTCTTTGGAGAATAAGGATTCTTCCCCGGCCCTCACCCGGGGAAAGGAGTGGTCCTGCTACCAACTCCTGGAAAGAACTGAGTCCCATCTCTGAGGAGCCCATCCCAAGGGCGCCGCTTAACCCGGCGTGTAGCGGGGGGCGGGGCTGGAGAGGATTGTTTTGGCGTCCGACCGCGGCCTCCAGAGCCGGCCCGGCTGAGCGGGCGGGGTGGGAGCCGCGGGGTGCGCCCACGGCGGTGGGCAGACCGAGGGACCTGAGTGGACGGCGGGGCCGTCGGGACAGAGTCAACCTCAGTCTGCTCCATCCCCGAGGAGCCCGTCTCAGGAGCGCCGCTTAACCCGGCGTGTAGCGGGGGGCGGGGCTGGAGAGGGGCTGTGGCGTCCGCCCGCGGCCCCCAGAGCCGGCCCGGGTGAACGGGTGGGGTGGGAGCCGTGGGAGGGCGCCTTCGGCGGTGGGCAGACCGAGGGACCTGGGCGGACGGCGGGGCCGTCGGGACGGAATCAACGTCAGTCTGCTCATGAGCGGCTGAGAGCTGTTGGTGAAGCCCTCAACCGCACCGCCGGAGAGGCCGACCTGGGATATGGGAATGTCGGACAGACGGGTCCGCAAGATCAGGTTCAGCCACAGAATGGTGAGCATCACCTGACCCAGGGAGCGTACGGCCACTTTCGTCGCTCGGAGAGCAAGGTCAGTGACGGCGCGCAGCTCAGTGAAGAGCCCTGGGTCAGTCCCGCCCTCGTGCAGGTCCATGAGCATCTGGGTCAGGTGGACCAGCAGAATGACCATGGCATGCAGAGAGGCGGCTGCCAGTCCCGTGGCACTATAGGATCTCCCCACAAGCGTAGACGAAAAACTACAGGCCACGGGCAGGTGCTTAGGATTGCGCCGAGAAGAAGCACTCTGAGGACACATAGCATCGCAACAGAGCGTTCAGCCGGGGGAACCCCAGTGTACCCAAGGGCAGCGGCCCCATCGAGGGGAGGAAAGGCGGATGAGATCAGCGAACGGTCCTGAGAAGACAAGGGGGTCTTCTAGGACTTCGAGATCTCATCATGCACGTCCGGGAAGAGAGGTATTGGGGTTTGCCACGGACGAGGGTCGGCGGCCTTACCCAAAACCAATCGTCCCAGGAAAGCATGGCCGTCATCTCCGGATCAGACTCAGGCACAGCCGTATGCACACCGGAAGGTGGCAGCTGTGACGAGCCCTCACTTCCAGAAGACTCAAGCCCACCTAGTGATGCTGCAACAGACATGGCATCTTCCTCTGTAGCTTCAACTGAAACACGCGGGCCACCAGAGGGTAGACTCGCGGGAATCAGCAGTTCACTAGCGGGCACCGTCATTGAAGAGGGGGGCTGGGGTCACGGACACATAGTCGGCGCCTTGTTCCAGACCGTAACCCTCAGGTCACCCTGGCCACCCGCCGAAGATCGGGGGGTGGATGAGGGGACTCTCACTCTTGCGAGTTCACCGAGTCTCGACCTATTTATGACGCGATGATCACGTTCCCTTGCGAGAACATGAGTCAGCCACGAGCGCTGTTCAAGCATGATCAAACACACTAGACAGCGCTCGTGCCCATCAGAGTCCGATACCAGTCCGCTGCAACCAGAAATGCAGGGGCGAGCGTCTTTAAAAAGACATGCCGCGTGCGAGCTCTTTTATGAGAGGAGAGAAAAAACTCCGCGATGTTGAAGCGCACAGGGAGACACACACACACACTGGCAGATTACTGCACAGATCAGCAGGCACTGTGAGCTCGCTGCAGATCGCCGTCACACACAACACCAGAGAGAGAAGCTCGTCTCATAGAGCGAAGTCAGAGATGACTGTGGAGTGAAGAAATGCTCTTGGCTCCGAAGCGAAAACATATCTGCCTGTTGCCGGCGTCCTCCTTTTATACCCACGAGGTGGGGCGGGGTTACGTCATGCAAATTCCGCAGACCCATGGCATTTCTTTGCCATTGGCTCGTTTTGTAATACTCGAAGTCGATAGGTGTTCTAAGCGAAACCCCATTCGTCGTCATCCGACGTAACTCGGAGTGACAACGAAAGGGAACCTAATTTCTCTAACCATATATTATCTCCTTCCTCCCAACACTAGTAGTGTTCCTGCCTTCTTGCTCCCTACATGCACATACCATCTTTCTACATTCTGATGCTTTTCATTCTGCTTCGATCCAACAACTCACTGTTTGTAGGCTAAATTCTATCAGAAATTTTATTTTCATTAAATACTTTCTTCTACTATATTTCTTTTCAATCTTTCCCTACATGGCAGTTCCTTCTGTATCCTCTGTTCTACATACCAATTCTTTCTTAATTTTCAGTCCTACATGCTAATTCTTTCTTCATATTCAGTCCTACATGCTAATTCTTTCTTCATATTCAGTCCTACATGCTAATTCTTTCTGCATTTGTTTTCGTTCCCTCCTATCTGCTTCCTCAAATCTGTCTGCTCACATTCTTTACACACATGACGAAAACAACCGCGACAACTCTGAAGATGAACGGAGGTCTTACGGGCTTGGAACGACATGAGGGTGAGTCATTAATGACATAATTTTCATTTTTGGGTGAACTAACCCTTTAAGGCTCTTCCGTCTACTTAACGAGACTTTCTCAGGTATCTAAGAGCCGGTTCTTTTCAGTGAGCTGATTCAAACGAGCCGTCTCAAGGAGAAGAGCCGGAATGCCCGTCACTATCTCAATTTACCCCTCGAAAACCATCTCTGCCCGACCAAAGAGATAGTTTTAGCCACTATGGTTCATTCACAGTTATATCAAATTACATCGCACAAAAAAAATAATTTTACTGTCTCTTACCTGAGATGCTTTTACTGCCACCGAGTTCTTTCTGATTCCAGTGGGTTCCTTCTAGCCCTGATAGCAGCTTTGGCTCTTCTCTCTCAATTTGGCGAGGTACGATCAAAGCCTGTGCTTTGAGATGATCAATTCGTCAAATCCGCTGTCAGGACCAGAAGAAAACCTCAAGGAATCCGACTTCTGACACCAATTGTTGCGGCAGAAACAATAACTAACAAAATAGCATCACAGCATAAGAGACATCAGGATTCCAAATTAAGGTATGTTTTAAGGCATTTATTCTTGCAAGAATAGGACCCAGTCGCCCACACAGTCCAGCTGCAGGGTGAGTGAGACATCGAGCAGGGGGAGGCGAGCAGTCTTATACTGTTCGATCTCTTGTTTAGACAAGAGGAACAAAGGAACTTTATGACTACCCCAAAAGCAGGGGCTCTTCTCACCTCTGAAGTCAGAGTTCACTTGCCCAAACACCTGCTGAGTGTCTCACACACACCCTCCAGCTGTATAAAGATAATAACAGAAAACAGGGCCCTCTGTTCTCGTACACAGATCACAGATAAGGAACTAAAATCAATGAGAATATAAAAATTTCTACAACACTCTCTACCAAAGAGACTGGATGTTTAAAGGCCATGTTGCAGGTTTAATTTTTCAACGAATTTGTGCAATTTGCTTGTTGGTAATAAACATTTAAACTGTTATCCATTGTATTTTATGTTGTTGGGTATCACAAAAACGGAATATAATACGAAAAAAGTAGGTACTATCTTACAGCGGTTTGCAACGATTCTCCTTTCCCACACAATGCATTGGATTACGTCACCTTGGGGAGAGAATTTACCAAAGCCCCCTGCCCGCCTTGTTGAGAGCGACGAGTAGTAGACGAGAGTAATCAGATAGCACAGATTATAGATAAATACATAGATATAGAGAGATAGATAGACGAGATATATAGATAGACTAGATATATAGATAGTCAAGTATAGAGAGAGATAGGCAGACAGCATAACGTTAGCAGATATAGCTAACGTTAGCAGCTAGATAGAAATATATAGTAGATTGTAGATTGACAATGGTGAACTACTGTGTTTGTGCTGGGTGTAAAAACTCCACCCAAACAGGACACAGGGTCCATGGCTTCCCTATGAAGGACAAGGCAACCCTCAGACAGTGGGTACAATTTGTCCGTGTTAGGTGGGCAAATTTTTCAATGACCTCCGTCACCACAAACTCAAAGATCTGCAGCGCGCATTTCAGGGAGGAGGATTACGACCCGTTTTTATGTTTCCACTGTTCGATCGCGCCCGCGCCTCTCTCTCTCTCACACTCACACACACACACACAATATGAATACATGTATAATTCCACACCTAATAGCTAGCATGATGCTTTCTATTTCTAGATGACAAAGACAAACTTTACCAGTACTACGTCACTATGAAAAAGGTTACCGGTACTTATTTGAACTAACGTCATGATCATATACTGCCACTAGATGTAAAGAAAACGTTGATTTTTCACTCGGTGCTATTCAATGACCGTAAAAAAAATATATGTGTCGTTATTGTGCACTGCTGCTCGTAAGTTAAAAAGGCTTGCCATAGCTTGTAGACTAGCTCCAGTGTTCATTTCTGCGTTGCTAAATGATAGCAACTCACCAGGACACTTCACCAACTCTCCACTCATTCTCCTCGGACCATGCATTCAATTGGCTTTGACGGCTATCAGTTCTTGGCAATTCTTCATTTGCCCTCTCACGTCTAGCAGGTTCAAAATTATACGGCTGCGGGCCATAATACATGTCAGTTCTTCTTGCCAACTCTTCCTCATCCCAGTCAGTCGCCATAGTTCTAATACTAGGCTGAGGCAACCTTTCCTCCGCTTCTCCCCAACGTGACGTCATCACAGAGTTGCGTAAAAAAATTGTACCAGAAACGTAAAAAAATGGTCTTTAAGACCATATTTGACACATTTTAGAAATGATACACATATCTTGAGTGATTTATGTACCCATTAATCAACAGTGGTGGTTAACCTGCAACATGGCCTTTAAGACATAACCAACATATTTTACGTGAATACTCTCCAAAACGAACATTTAAACATAATGGGTCTCATTCATGAAACACGAGCAGAACGAATTTTTGTGTAAATCATGTGTAAAGTGGTTCTGGCGTAAATTTTCGGATTCATTCAAATGTTTTTATTTTCCAAATGTTAGTTGGTATGCAAGGAATCTACACCTGCTCCCAGCCACGCGTAAATAGTGCGCTTAACACCCGAACGTTTTGCTCATTAATAAGGCTGCATTTTAAATCACCTTAATCGGGTACATATTTACACAGCATTTTGAAAAAATATTATATATAGTAATTAGATACGGTTTTTCTTATTATGAGAGCCAGTAATAGCATCTGCGATGGTGGTCCTTCTCCAGTTTTAATACGATTTTTCTGAAGTGAACTAATTTCTTTTTTTGCTCTCAAGCTTAATGTCGAACCATTTTCTTCTCACTTCTGGGAAAGTTCGATTAACAGATGAAACTCCATTGTCTGCATCTGTAATATGCGGCCAAGCTTCCTTTTTTTTAGGACCCGATACGCCACTATGTAGCCTACGCTTGAAAATAAAATGTGGCGTTTTGAATGAACTTCTGATAATAAAACTTCAATTTCTGCATCTGAGAATTTTTCATTCGGATTCATGTCATAATATGATGCCCATACATAGTTGTCAGTCGGATTTAATGCGCGGGATTTATGGTAATTGAGAATGAACGTGCACGCGCATCCCATTTACGACTGATTGGAATTCATTAACACACACACACATTTCACTATCACATCTGACGTTTACGAAGTATTTGTGAATCAGGAGAAGAGTTTTCGGGAAGGTCTCTTTACGCGCAAATCACTCGCATATTTACTCGTATATTTACGAATGTTTAATGAATGAGACCCAATGTTGTGTGTATTTGTCCATTCAGACACGAAATGCTCAATTCATTACTCTGTATTACTCTTTAATACTCATTATTACTCTTACTCTGTTCGCTGTAACGTTATAGGGGTCTATGGCTGCACGCTTCGGGTCGGGTGTGTGTGCACAGAAAGATGAGATATGATACAATATTAGACATTCATACAATATGAGACATTTCTTCTATCCTTTTCTTTTGCTATAGAATAAAATACCAGTTCGGGGTTCCTCTTTCGGCTGTTGTTGCAGCTCCTGCACAACATATTGCAGGCATTACTGAGACCGTCGGTCGTCAAGATGGCGGCGCAAAGCTACAGTGACGTCATGTGACCCGAACGAATAGTGATTATAATCACTAATTATACATATATTAAAGCAGCAGTGGATTCCAGAATCAACCCCTTCAAATATAATAGAAGAAAGGGAAGACTATTCCAGAGTCTAGGAGCTGCCACAGAAAACGCGAGATTCTGTGAAGTGTGAGTTTTCCACTTGATCCTCACACAATATCTGTCCCGTTTCTTTTTCACAGCCGGTTTCACAAAGCTGTTTTAGACCGGTCTATAGTGTTAGACAAGTCTAAAGCAAGTCTACATAGACTAGTCTAATGCAAGTTAGACTGTTTCACAAAAATAAAGACTGACTTAATTTAGACCAAAAACATTAGACACTTACCCCAGGCTAACCAAGGTCTAAGACTCTGTTACCTTGGCAACCAGCAGCAACAATCAGTTACAGTACAAACAGCCAAAAGAAAAGGGAAAATGCTCATAATTTGTGGTTTGCTGATGGCGTTATGGAGAGAGCTATGAGGAGGGAAAGGGTTTTTAGGGAGCGCAGTAATACTGGAAATATATAATAATGAGGACTTTTCTTTTCTGTACGTCTTTAACGCTCAACGCTCGGATTAACGCTGTTAACTGTCGTATCTTTTTCCAAATGAAACATTTCTTCTTGTTACTACATTCTCCGCTAAATTTCCCCAGTAAATTGTCCTTGTAACTGTTATCCTCCTCCAACACACACGTTTTCCGCTGGGGTAAACTGCACTGAGCGGCTGAATGCGTTTACTCGATCCACCATGTTTTTTGTTTTGAAAAGTGTCTTATTTTACCCAGAATGCATTGCAGTGTAGTCCCACTTATGATAGTCAGAAGGTGCGTTCCATTCCACCGTAAGTGAACTGCGAAGTGGACTTCACAGGGTATTTCGCCATCTTAAGTGAGATTCCAATCCGAAGGGAATGAACATGTTCTGTTCGAGGGCACTGCAAACGGCGTAGGGAATAAGGGAACATCGATACATCACTTCACAGGAAGTGGAGAGCGAAAATCAACCAACTGTCAATGTGCATCGAGTCACCAGTCTGAATTAACCATAGAGCAGAGCCGTTGGAAGAGATTTTAAATTTAAATTTCTAACGGCTCATAGTTTACGTATGCATTGAGTATTCATAAATATTGTTATTATTATACAAACTAGAGTATTTATGAACGGTTGGGGTGATTAATGTATCTTTAGGCCTATTATATGATTTTAATTTACAAAGGAAAGTAAATTAAAAAATTGTATTCAGTTATATCATAATCTGCTTGACCCTGTTGTTGCCTTCATTTGATGACGTTGCAGGGCATGCCAAATGAGTGATTATTGTCAGCGAAGTCCACTTCAACTGATGTACCGTGTTCAGGAAGTAGGGAGCAGTGAACACTGCGTAGGGACCCTGTCAAATGGAACGCACCTAGAGTCTTCAGTGCTTTGTGCAACGGTCTGATTTAGATGTCGATCTGAAGTCTGACTATCTACTATATCTAAGCCGTAGTCAAAGTCTATCTTTGTGAAACCGGGCCCAGAGATCATCCCACTTGAGTAAAGCGGAGTTTAAAGAGGATACAGAAATTAGACAGCAAAATCAGAGTGAACTGGAGATTAGGCAGTGAGATCAATCAGACATTAATAGAAATCAGACAGTGAAAGCAAACTGTGATGGAGTGAAATCAGAATGACAATGAAATCAGACTGAGATGGAAATCATGCAGAAGAGGAAACCAGACTGAGATGGAAATTGTGCAAATAGTACCAGGTCCTGAATACAAACTCTACAATCGGAAAGTATGTATAATAACTGTTGCTATGGCAACAGAGGGAACAAATCTGTTCTCCCTCCCTGTATTTCCCTCTTCCGAACTGATGTGTATCGTTTCAATATAAGATTTCCTTAATACAATCTCCACAAAAGATGTGCAAATACAGAAGCTGAAAATGCCTTGCCCTGGTTAAACTGACAAATCACACATATACCAAGAGAAAAGTTTTAGTGGCTTCTAGTTTTAAACAAGGCTAAAAATAAAAAAAAATCATTTAATCCGGTCATTAAAAGCTATTAATGCAATCCTTTACTGTGCGGTGAGCTCCTGGGGCGGTTTGGCTGATGTGCATTATTGATGTCCATGCACAGAGTTGAGTTTAAAAACACCCGGTCCTACTCGATGCCTTCAGAAACACTCACGGTCACATCCGTGTGCGACACACATCACAGAAAGGAAACATACAGCGACGTATTAAACAGCCTTAGCACAGCACTTCCATGTGGATGGCTCTCTAAATGTTTTAGAAATTATATTAGCAATGTCAGAGTGTGAATTAATGATGGTTCAGTCCAATAATTGTAGGAGAAGAGATTTTTTTTTTTTTTACCTGAATGTTTTGAAGTGTGCCGATTCCAGCCCTGTACCAATTCTTCAACTATTTTTGGTTTTCTTCCCTTGCTCCTGCAAATGTTTTAGAAAACAAAGACAACAAGACAGACACTGTAACAACCTCATCTGAAGAGGAGTAGAGCATTCTGTGCTGCTTCTCTCTCTCTCTCACACACACACACACACACACACACATACACACACACGCAAACACACACGTAATGAGTTTAAACATGGAGATGTCGATTTCTGAACATTTCCATTGGTGGACAGATCCATTACAGACTTTAGGCATTAAACTGTTATTTGAACTGCAATATTCTTATACTAAGTGTTAATATGACTTTGGCTGTAAAATATAAACAGCATGGCAGATACAAAGTGAGGGAAATTTAAACCACACATTGTAAAAAGTGAAACCTGCAATTGTTTTCTTAAAAAGCTACTTTTTTTTGATTTATTGATTTATATAACCCGTAAAATGTATTTTTTTGGTACAAATTAATGCATTAAGTTGATTCAGTAATATTAAATAATATTTTTTATTGATTCAAATCTGTTAATTTAGATGTTTTTTGTTTTGGTTACCAGTTTTTCAGTACAGACATTATCACAGAAATTTCGAGTCACCAAGACTTTGGTCATGAGAACTCTTTTACTGCGGTGGATATTTCTCAGGACTGATTTTGTCTGACAAAACTCCCCAACATGTTGTCACACTATATGGGGTAGGTTGTCGCAGCGGAAATCTGGATACATTTTTTTTTATAATACTTTCAATTAAAAATACAATCATTTAAAATGAAATGTTTTATTATTTACTTAAATTTCTGCAGAAAGATATTGCAATGGAACATTAAAACAGTTTTTTTTAATAATATTTGTATTAAGTGAAATTATAAATACAACATCATATATCACCATAAATATTAATTGGTCTTATATTAATTATTCCCCCGGTTTCACAGACAAAGCTTAAACCCAGTCCCAGATTAAATGCATGTTTGAGCTGTTTTAATTGAAAGCAACTGACATCTTAAAATAACATCTATGTCAGTGCCATTGTTTTGTATCAAGATGCACACTATAATGTTTTTTTCTAAGGCACGTTTATAAAATATACTTAAATGTCCTAATTAAACTAAGGCCTAATCCTGGCTTAATCTAAGCCCTGTCTGTGAAACCAGGCCATAAAGACAAAACAGGGCATATTTTATGCTTTCTAATTCATTAGTGGTTGTAATGCAATGGCTGGCTATATCTTTGCACCATTGGACATGTTAAAGGGATAGTTCACCCAAAAATAAATTACTCGCCCTCATGTCGTTCCAAGACTTTCGTTCATCTTCGGAACAAAAATGTAGATATTTTGAATGAAATCTGAGAGCTTCCTGTCCCTACATTGACAGCTGTTGCGTAGCACTTTGACACTTCCACTTCCACTTCCACTTCCACTTGACACCAAAATTCATAAAGAAATGGTAAAACTAATCCATATGAATTAAATCGTTTAGTCGCGATCTCTTTTGTGGTTTATTTTCTTGCAAGAAAAGGCCAGCAGTCGTACAGTCACACAGAGAGTGTGAAGTCAGTGAAGGGAGGGCATCCTTCCCCTTTTGACTCACAGAATGTTATCTTTCAAGGCCAATGGTGGCATTTTCAACCATACGTGGAACAGACTTGTTTATCGTATTTTATCCTTGAGTGGAGGCCAACACTCCTTACCATTCCAATACAATTCCATATCAGAACAAGATTTGTGTGTGCTCTTTTACTGTATGGTAACACACATAAGATGAACAGATTGAAGTTAGGCTTTTATTCACCTAAACATTCATCAGCTCACACATCAGTTATTGTAAACGGAAGCTCAAGCATGTTCGTTTGATGTGTGAGAACCAATGAGGTTCATTCTCGTGTTGTTTGAGCTTCCGCAAGAACCAATGAGGTTTTAATTGCCTTAAATAAAGCTCCATATGTTTTCGAATCTCTCGCTGTAGCCTATTTAATAATGTCATCCACCGATTGGTCTGCATAGTGCTGTTTCAAGTCGAACACATCCGCAGGGGTCAGGTTGTACAGTCATAGCTCTCAGAAAATGAGTTTACAAGCACTTGAAGGCTTTACAGTTCAAAATCCTTACATAATTAGCTACAACATGCCGTGAATGAACCTCTGATCTTGTGCGTAAAGCAGGTTCGTTTGAGCTTCAGTGTTCGCACGATCAATGTTTACTATAGGCTATGTGAATAAAAGCCTAAATTAAATCTGTTCATCCTATAAAGTGATCGAGTCTCTTCTGAAAAAAATGTACTAAACCGCTCAATTCATATTAAGCCTGGTTCACACGGGAGGATAATTAGGCCGATTTTAGCCCCGATTTACCCCTTCCGACAATCGAGGCGGGCATACACTGTGCGAATTTCGTCCGATTTTGAGCCGAATTCTGACTCGTGCGACTCTTTTTCGGGTCGGGCCGATTTTCAGCTTTGTCGTGCAGTGTTCGTGCAGTATACAAGGGGAAACGAGATGCGATTAACCTCTCCCGATCAGCAATCGGATGGTCGGATGAATTTCTGGCATGTCAGAAATTTTGGTCGCTCCTCGAGTCGTGACTATATCGCACAGTTGAAGCAGAGCTACGAACCGATTGCCCTAAACTCAGTGTTTTATCCCTCACTGCGTCTGCGCGAAAACAGATTTTAACCATTTCAATCTGCAGGGAAAAAAAACGAAAAGAGGGAACTCTTTAAGTTCTGTAGTTCAAACTAGCTACAAATTGCAACAGTGAAAGCTAATTCCATGTTTCCTAATGATATCTCCTAAAGGTAGCATGTAGAAAGTGAATAGCAGCGGTCCTAGTACTGAGCCTTGTGGTACGCCATACTGAACTTGTGATCGATAAGACATCTCTTCATTTACTGCTACAAACTGATAGCGGTCAGATAAATATGATTTAAACCATGCTAGTGCAATTCCACTAATGCCAACATAGTTTTCTAATCTATTTAAGAGAATGTTGTGGTCAATGGTGTCAAATGCAGCACTAAGATCAAGTAACACTAATAGAGAGATACGACCACGATCGGATGATAAGAGCAAATCATTTGTGACTCTAATGAGAGCTGTCTCAGTGCTATGGTGCGGTCTAAAAGAAATGGTAAATTTCCTGACTGGAAATCCTCGCAGATACCATTTCTTTTAAGAAAGGAACACAGTTGTGAGGATACTGTCTTTTCTAGTATCTTTGACAAGGTAGATTCGAGATCGGCCTGTAATTGACTAATTCTGTAGGATCAAGTTGCGTTTTTTTAACAAGCGGTTTAATCATAGCCAGCTTAAAGGTTTTTGGTACGTATCCTAGAGACAAAGACAAATTAATGATGTTAAGAAGAGGATCTATGACTTCTGGGAGCATCTCTTTCAGTAGTTTACTCGCTATAGGGTCTAACATACATGTTGTCGATTTAGATGATTTAACGAGTTTGCAAAATTCTTCCTCTCCTATGGCAACAAATGAATCAAATTTTACCTCGGGGAGACTATAATGCACTCCCTGATGCGATGCTGTAGTAGACGGTTGCATAGTTATAATTTTGTCCCTAATATTATCAATCTTATAAGTGAAGAAGTTCATAAAGTCATTACTGCTGTGTTTCTTGGAAACTTCTGGGCTTGAAGCTTTCTTTTTCGTTAGTGTAGCCACTTTTTCAAATAAATACCTAGGATTATGTTTATTTTCTTCTAATAGGGTTGAAAAATAAGCAGATCTAGCAGTTTTTAAAGCTTCTCTGTAAGCAATCGAGCTCTCCCTCCATGAAATCCGAAATACCTCTCATTTTTCTGGCTGCTCTCTTCTATGTAATATTTTATTATCCTCACAGCGCATTGCGGTGATGTGCTGTGAAATTATTGCGTGGCAAATTAATTATAATAGCAGATCAATTTAATAATAAAATTAGCCTTCCCTAATACAATAATACTAATAATAATTTAATACATAAATTGGAAGTGCTAAATCATCTTGATATTGATAACTGATGCTTGTTTTGACAATATCTCTGGATACATGATATCGTCTACTAACCCAGCACGGGGGTTTATCGCACATATTTCACACGTATAGTGTGAGCAGTCAAGTCACAGCTCGACGTTCGGACCGTATAGTGTGAGCACAAATTCTGAGCTTTGGCTTTATATCGCATGCGATCTACTCGTTCAGTGTGAGTAGATACCTTGCTGAAATCGCACAGACATCGCACAGTGTATGCCCGCCTAAGGATGCTCCGATTATGGTAAAATGGTGGTGACGGCGCAGTGGATAAGACACATGCCTTTGGTGTGAGAGACCCGGGTCAGAATCCACTGTGAGACACCAATGTGTCCCTGAGCAAGACACTTAACCCCTAGTTGCTCCAGAGGCGTGCGACCTCTGACATATATAGCAATTGTAAGTCGCTTTGGATAAAAGCGTCAGGTAAATGTAAAAATGTAAATGTAAAATAATCTGATCAGATGTTCCTGCCTTGTGTGGTGTGTTAAGAGTGCTCTCGTCTGCTCGGAAGGACGTCGGCACCGCTCCGATCTCAAATCGGGGTTATCAAACATGTTGGATTATTTTGGCCCGATTTCTCCTGGTGTGTGGCGTCCCCCGGGGACAAACGAGCACGCAGTCTGTGGCGTGTAGCCAATCAGAAAGCAAGGTGACGAGGCGCAGAGGAAGCACCGGGAAACAAAATCAAAACAGCCGGCGACATGGCGCACCAGAAAGTCCGGTGGACGCCGGAGATGGATTCGTCTCAAGAAATATCTGCGTACACACGAAACCGACTGAAAACGGTGTAGTAGGCTATACATGCCAGACCAGTACGAGACGATGTAATTCGACTTGCGCATAAACCTTGCGCGCTGTATACAATAATATACAGTAATATTAGGCACAGTAGCTTCTTTTCTTTTCTTTTCTTTTTTACCAAGAACTTTATTGAACAATATGAAAAAATATAAATGGTACAAAATAGGGATGAGTCACGATAGTCGATTAGTTAGCAGACGCATAAAGCTTGCCACAAAGAACCGGCAAATAGCCTAATCATTATGAATGTGTCAAATATAGCAAGGAGAAATTTTAATTGTTTATTAATAAACTAGTGTTTTGTGTGACGATGCTGACTCGCCACCTTCGCAGTATTGTGAAGGTGCCTATAGAGAGAAATGCACACTTCATATGGATTATTAGAGTTGTCTGTTTCTTTTCGTTTTGAATTGTTTGGTTTAAAAGTAGACATTTCAAGCTTAGATATATTTCTGAGTTTATGTTCATTTATGAGACAAGCTCCAGTTCTCGTGCGATGCAAGTTATATCGCGTCGGCGCCTCCATGTCCTGATTATAGGCTATTGTCTGGTATATTTCCAGGCAATTTGTTACTGAAACATTAAAATTAAGATACAATTTATACAAAACGAAATTCACTTTAAAGAAAGGCTTTATACAAAACAAAAATTAATGAAGTGGTCAAAATGATGTGTCTCGATATTGCGCATCTTGATCACGCTGTTCACTTTTCATATAGGGCCTAATCAACGGAAAAATACCATTAAAACATAAATATGAAACTAACTTTTCTTTAATGGCTACAACATATAGGCCTACAGTACAGAGAAATTTAATGTCGGAGCGAACGCCGTGTCACTCACTGGTGAGCATGAGGGGCAGAGGTGCGTTTTTTTAATAATAATCAAATAATTCCCAGCGATCGTCGAATATTATGTTTGCTTGACATGCCCATCTCTACAAAATACGAAAAGTCTTAATCAGACAAAATACAAGCATCATAGCATAAGAACGAAATATAAATAAATAAAATAAAAATACATTAAAGTAGGCCTAAATAATAAATAAATAAATAAATAAAAGAGGCTCAGTAGCTTCTGAAGCATGAACTCAAGCAAGTAGTTGCAGTTGTTGCTGTTATGGCTACTGATTTAGCGTGTCTGACTAGTCGACACGTGGGGTGATGACATCATCGTTTCACAAATTATACGGATTGGCCGTACACACGAAATCGCAAGGGCGTCGTTTTCAGATTTATCCACTTTGGGACCCGGTTTCAAAAAAGCGGTTTCACTCTCCCAAAACGCCGGATCCGTGTGGACGAAACGCCAATACGAAAAAAAAAATTATACGTATACAGCGAAACGCGTCTTCGTGTGGACGGACGGGCCCTCAGATTTCATCAAAAATATCTTAATTTGTGTTCCGAAGATAAACCAACATTTTGGAACGACATGAAGGTGAATGAATTAATTAATGACTGAATTTTCATTAGTGGGTGAACTAACCCTTTAACTTATAAACTTTAGAGTCAAACCGGAAATTCACAAGTCATTCGATGCAGTGAGATCCAATCAGTGGGAGAAGTGATAAATACAAATTATTTTATTTAGAAATAAAGAATAAAAATAATAAAACAATGAATATTTAGATACATTTGTAAGTGATAAACGGATTTTATCTGTAAGTAACAAAGCAACAATAAACAAGTCCCTAACTAAATATGTATAAGTAAAAAAAACATGAGCCATAAAGAATATCATAATAATCATAAGCAATAATTTTCTTCATCATTACCATAACAAATGCTTTTCAGTTCAATCCAGCAGTTAAAAATAATACTTCGGGTATAGTGACTTTAAATCTTAGAGGAGATTTAAAACTACTCCACAAATGCAGAAAAATACTAAGGATTGCAAGAAGACTAAAGCCCGCCCACCGCGACATAAATGACAGGTTGACAGCCAATCAGAACAGAGATTAGAGAAGGAGCTCCTGTACCGGCGTGAGTTCTGAACGCGAGCTCGGGCTGTCGGAGGTACATTTTATTCTTTTTTCTATTGAAACTGTCAAGCAACATTAACTGTTTAATCATGATATAAGTCGAGATATATTTCCTATGTATCGTAGCATTAGGCTACATAATAAACACGTTTAGTCTGCTCTCTGCACAGTAGCAGTGAGGACGCTTGTTGTTGAGGTCAGAGAGTCAGTGTTTGTTACAGCATTCGCCGTTCTCATGCACTGACGTCACCACGCGGTTTTGCGTTTTTGTGATCACGTGCCAAAGCGCGCTCGCGCTGTTAAATACGGCTTAAAAAGCGCAGGATGATCAAAAACGCCTCCTTTATTCACACAGCATTTGTTGACTCAACAATCATCGTTTTAATGAATTCTTACTTCCATTGAGAGCGCAATGTGTCCCCATGCAATGTGCAGAAAGCACTTATCATGTTATTTTTATCCGGAGTTTGGCATTCTTGCAAGACATGTTCCCTTGACCCCTGCATCATGTTTCAAATTCATATTGCTGTTTAAGTCAATGGCCACTCAAGAAACCCTTTGGCATTTAGACTGCATGTTAGTCTGTAGAAAGTGAGGAATTTTCATGAAGGCGTTCTCCTCTGATTTGTCTGATTGTGAAAGTCTAAATAGTGTTGAGTCTTTGTTTTTGCTCAGATGTGTTTGTTTGCTGGTCCACTTCACAGTTAGCCGCTCATAGAGACTACAGTAAACTGACTCTGGGATGTTTTCCAGGCAGTGAACGCCGGCTGAAGAGAGGCCGTCTGCAACTTTAAGGACTGGAGCTGAAAATCTTCATCACCCTTTATAAGTCGGATGAAATGATTTAGACCTTTGGATCAGTTTTTGAGAGTTCGTGAAGTTTCATCAGGAGAAAACTGGTTAACAGAACTGAAGGCTTTTGTCTAATGCTATAAGCACCTTTTTTGGCTGTAATCTTGCAGCATTGTTTCTGAGTTTTCTTTTATTGTAAATTTTTTGCTTGTATTATTTCACAATCTCACAACCGCAATCATGGGAGCAGCAGATTATGGATATTACCGCACTGTTATATTTATCTCGATGTTTGTGGGCTACATGCTATATTACTTCAACCGAAAGACTTTCTCCTTTCTAATGCCATCAGTGATGGAGGAGATTGATCTGGATAAAGAAGATCTTGGTAAGTGTGTGTAACCGTTCGAAAGTTTGGGATCAGTGAGTTGGTTTTTTGTTTTATATATGAAGAAATTCATACTTTTTCAGCAACGTTGTGCTGAATTTATCACAAGTGATAGTAAAGACATGTATGATGCAAAAGATTACTGTTTTTAATAAATTATTTTCTTTTGAACTTTACATTCATCAAAGAATCCTGAACAAAATGCATCACAGTAAGCATTCATTTTTTCAACATTGATAATAGTAATGTTTCTTGAGCATCAAATCATCATATTATAGTGATTTCTGAAGGATCATGTGACACTGAAGACTGGAGTAATGATGCTGAAAATTCAGCTTTGCCATCACGTGAATAAATATGCTATATTAGTATTACAGTATTATTTTTTTTTATATATTTGATCAAAGCTTCTATATATTGGCTGCACAATATATAGAAGTTATCAAAATATCGCATATGTATATATCGTGCATATCGCAACGGCTTGCAATAACTGTTTTGTAGCTTTAATAAGAATCAGTATATATTTAATTCATACAGGGAAAACTAAGCAGTATTTTATTTTTTACATTTATTTAGTTTCTGTTGTTAAATAAACCTAATGTAGGCTTTCCTGAAACCCTAAACCCCGAGGTTTACACTGATGTTAAAATGACACTTCTCATGCGTCAGTAAAACACTGCGCTTCACATTCATGTTTTCTTGTCATAAAAAGAAAGTGAAACATGTATGTAGGTCATATAATTTTTAATATATTTTAAAGATAATTTAAGTTTATTTCACACACTTTAAGCATTATCGTATCGAATATCCCATTATTTAATGAGTTATCGTATCGCACTCTTCTTCAATATCATGCAGCCCTAAAAGAGACTGATCAAAAACATTAAGAAATTTTACAGATCGCAAACTGTATATCTGTGTGTGTGTGTGTATATATATATATATAAATAGTAAATAGTGACGGCCAAGTATGGTAACCCATACTTGGAATTGACCTCTGCATTTAACCCATCCAAGTAAGTGCACACACATTAGGAGCAGAGTAGTGAGTAGTGAACACACACACACACTGCAAACGTGGATACACACACCCGGAGCAGCGGGCAGCCTTGAGTGGCGCCCGGGGAGCGATTGGGGGTTAGGTGCCTTGCTCAAGGACACCTCAGTCATATTCCTGCCGATACTGGAATCGAACCAGCAACTTTTGGGTCACCAGTCCAACTCTGTTACCATTAGGCCATGACTGCCTCTTATATGTATATATATATCACACAGAGGGGGCCTGCCCTGTCTTTCTATTCACATCTTGCCTTGAAAATAACACTGAAGCCCCCTGTTGCATTGCAATGCAGAATTTCATTGCTTACTAAGAAATCCATGCCAAAGCCACAAACACCCAGAGCTGTTCTTTCACGTGTGTGTTTTCCTGTTCCCGGATGCAGGGCTGATCACCAGCAGTCAGACTCTGGCCTACGCTATCAGTAAGTTCATCAGCGGAGTGCTTTCTGACCGGATCAGCGCTCGCTGGCTCTTCGCCATCGGGCTCTTCATTGTAGGCACCATAAACATCGCCTTCTCCTGGTCATCCACCGTCATGATGTTTACCGTGCTTTGGTTCGTGAACGGGTTCGGTCAGGGTTTCGGCTGGCCGCCGTGTGGAAAGGTGCTTCGGAAGGTAAGACTCAGAGTCGGTCAGTATATGCACCTGTCTTCCAGTGTGACGGGAATAGATGGGAATCTGCTGACCTCATGAATGCCACTAGATATGTTCTAGATGCAACAGCTGATCCTTGTGGAGTAATGCTGCGAGAGTTACGATACACTTCAATCTAATTAAAGCAACCAACAGCAGTGAACTTTGCCAAACCAACCTGGAAGCACTTGTTGGTCTGCGGTCAAATAAAAAATATTGAATATGACATACATTTCAGTGGGTGTTCAAATGCATTGTATTTATTAACTGGCATTGCATTGCTTTGTATTTAGGTTTATTTTAAAGAACTTAAACTTATTTAATTGCTATTCAGATTCTAAATATTGTTTACCTAGGCTAGATATGCTAATAATGATATAGCGTAGTATGATATCATCATCATCAGCACATCTAGGCTAGGTAGTCTTTTTAGAATAAACTTTTGTTTCTGTTTTTTTTTACTTAAGGAACATCCCAAAAAGAGGTTTTATGTGTTTTTATCTAGCATTGGCAAATGGAATGGCACATAAACAAGTTACATGAAATAAATCCTAGTATAAGAAGGTTTTTTAATCATTTCAAATAAAGGTATGATCGAATTGTTTTTACTCGAGATTTATGCCGTGCTTGTAAAACTCCAACGACTGTTAAACATATTTTATTGGACTCAACTGCAATTTCATTCGGATAAATTATTAACTGGTGAATTTAAAAATGTGCCACGTGAATTTATCTTTGAATTTTTATCTTGTATTAATCAAAAATGTCTTTAGCTAGTTGTTAATTGTATGGTTTTTATTACTCACTTGTCATGGTCCTGCCATGAAGATAGCATTGTTGCTGACATGGCAATCAAAAATAATGAATATAGATTATCCAGCATTGCTTAGCAATTTTGCCCTCAACATGTGTCTAAGTTGACCATACTATGGAGTCCCTAAAGGGACATGGTAATGGGGAAAAAAGATCTGGAAAAAAATTATGAACAAAAAGTTTCTCAGGGAATGCTACATTTTTGCAAGCGGACGCAAAAGTTTTGAAATATATTTTTTCTTCCCATATCTTATATTTTTTTCCACCACCATGTCTCTTTATGGGCTGTGTACTACTTGGATGTTAAATAAACTAGAACCTTTTCTAGAAAATAGCTTAAAACCTGTATTGACATTGTGTTAATTGGTTTCCATGAAATAATTTTTTTCCTTTTCTTTTTTTAATGGCCTTGTTCCGGGTTTTTGCAGTGGTTTGAACCGTCTCAGTTTGGCACATGGTGGGCCGTCCTGTGCTGCAGTATGAACCTGGCCGGCAGTCTGGGACCCATCATCACTACAGTGCTGGTTCAGTACTATAACTGGAGAATCATCATGTCCATGTCTGGGGTGATTTGCATGGCCGTCGCTGTCGTTTGCCTTCTCATGGTGAAGAACGAACCCAGTGATGTGGGGCTGCCCAGCATTGAGGCTGGAGCTAAAAAGGGCAAAGGGATGAAGCGAGGTAAGAAACTGGTGTTTGTGGCGCTTTTCCACTGCATGGTACGGTACAGCTCGCTTTAAATAGAGAGCCTAAGCCCCGCCCCTCCGCTTCCGGCTCATCGGACCTTATTTCGGAAAAAATATGTATGGTAGTCAATGGCGAGAGACAACTTATCTTTTTATTCCGTCTGAACTGTGCCCTGAATTACACATATGATGTTTGTCAATTTAAAATATAATTATGAAAGTCAAGAAAGTCACAGTTTATCATAAAACAGAAGAGTAACATTTAGTTTTATGTGAAAATCGCTCCATGAACTACATCTCTCGTCTCGCACTATGTACGTCACCAAGCTCGTGTGTGTGCAGTCTGCTACAAAACACACAGGATGACGGCGTAACGTTACGATTATAACGTTAGACTATAGAAAACATGACAGACGTTAGCTTCAGTAAAGTTAGCTTCATTCATTGAGAGAAAAGGTATGACGTCACATGCGCGCCTTTTGGGTTTGTAGTCTTTGTAATTACGTATTTTCACAGTCTTATACCTCAACAGTTTTACATCAAACTGCGACTTTCTTGACTTTAAAATGTATCTTTTAAATTGACAAACATCATATGTGTAATTCAGGGCACAATTCAAACGGGATCCAAATATTTGTTGTCTCTCGCCATTGACTACCATACAATATTTTTCCTAAATAAGTTCCCATGGTCCACCGGAAGGGGAGGGGCTTATGCTCTCTATGGTACCACCTCTATTGGTACCGATACTAAAATGTGACGTGAAAACACTGCAGATCACTGATTGGTCAGACAGAATCGTCACTACAAGCGTCATTGTATTTGCGAGACATCAAACCCGCTAGATTTAAATAGCCAGTAACAGCCACCGCTGTAGCTCCTGTTTTAAAACTACTTGCTTGAAGAAAAAAGAAAGAAAGAAAAAAAATCCAAAAAAGAAATGGCTGAATCGTGGACGAAGTGCAGACGTTCCTCTCGTTGGTTGCAGAGGAACTACAACGATCAGTGTATGGCCGGAGAGAAACAAATAGTAACACTTTTTAATACTTTAATCCATCAAGAACGCATTAAATTGATCAAAAGTGACCGTAAAGACATTTGTAATGTTACAAAAGATTTTTATTTCAGATAAAAGCTTTTTTCCCCCCGTAACTTTCTATTCATCATTCTATTACAACATTGATAATAAGTCATGTATTTTTGAGCGCCACATCAGCATTAGCATATTAGAAAGATTTCAGAATGATCATTTATCACTGAAGACTGGATTATTGGAATATATTATTACTTTTTTTACTGTGTTTTTTTTATGGAACAGTAGTATGCTTAATTGTTTTTATGTTTAAGCTGTTTACAATATTTTTTTTATTTAACCTTTTTTTAACCAGGTTTGTCTCATTGAGATATAAAATCTTTTTAAAGAGAGACCTGGCCAAGATAGCAGAACAAATTAGATCACACAATCACAAAACAAACACAAAAGAGGCAAAGACAACTCAAGTGCATTTCAATTTAAATAAAATTGCCATTAATTAAAACATTTGCACGTGTGGATGGACTCATGTTCTATAGTTTTAACATAACCTTTAAAATCATCTAAGGATATTTTATTAGACCCTGTAGTGTAAGTGTTTTCTGTAGATCAACTCTGTCCGGGCTTGAGGGACATTCAATGACCGTTTTCTGGGACCGAAATTCAGATATGTAACATGGAATATGTTTGTTTGTTATTGGCTACTGCTCCTGTCAATCCTCCGTTGCTCCAGGCCCTAATGAGGAAAGCAGTCTGAAAGAGTTCCTGTTGTCCCCGTACCTTTGGGTGCTGTCTGCGGGATACCTGGTGGTGTTCGGGGTGAAGATCGCCTGCACTGACTGGGGTCAGCTCTTCCTCATGCAGGAAAAAGGCCAGTCTGCCATGATGGGTGAGTCTGGCGCTTTATATCGGTTTATCCGGACGCTTTCTGTGCTGTTTATGGTCAGTGTGAGGATGCTAACGTGCTTGTTTTCTGCAGGCAGCTCATACATGAGCGCGCTGGAAGTTGGTGGGTTTTTTGGCAGCATTGGAGCTGGTTATCTGTCAGACAGGGCTGTCGCACGGGTGGGTTCGGTTTACAGTATTATCCGTTCTTTTGGAATGCACGATATATCAGATTATATTTTAAGGTAAAAACCTTAAAGGGATAGTTCACCCAAAAATGTAAATTCTGTCAGTAATTACTCTCAACCCCGTAAGACCTTCGTTCATCTTCGGAACACGAATTAAGATATTTGTGATTAAATCTGAGAGCTGGATCACTCCTCCATAGGCTTCTAAGGGATTGAAACTTGTTCCCCGAAAAGTTATTAAAGACATCGTTAAAATAGTCCAAGTGACTACAGTGGCTCAATCTTAAGTTTATCAAGCGACGAGAATACTTTTTGTGCGCAAAAACAAACAAAAATAAGGACTTTATTTCAACTATTGATTTCCTTCTCTGTGGGCGTCGAGTCAGTTAGCGTAGTGTGATAGCGTAGTGCTACGTCACACGCAGCCTCACTATTGGCCGACGCTGGTCATGTGTGTGATGATGCGTGTGACGTACAACACAGAAGCGCTGCGCTGTTACACTAGTGAACTCACTCGACGCCCACAGAGAAGGAAATCAATAGTTGAAATAAAGTCCTTATTTTTGTTTGTTTTGTTAAAATGTCTTACTTCAAGAAAAACCTTAATAATGATAATATTTGTTGCAATAGATTGATAATATTGGCAGTTATATTATATTAATATTTAGAAATAAAAAAATAATAATAAATTTAAAGTGAATTAAAATAATTGCCTTAATAATGATAATATTTGTTGCAATAGATTGATCATTTTTACCATTATATTAATAATTAAAGTAATAACTATAGATTTAAAATGAATTAAAATAATGGCCTATCACCCTTTTTTCCTATAATATTGCATTCCTATTTTTTTTTTAATTAATTTGTAAGTTATGAATGGAGATAATTTCATCTGTTAAACTGTGACTTCCTGTGTTACAGCAAGGGCTGGGCATCTATGGTAACCCTCGCCATGCGCTACTCCTGATGATGATGGCCGGCATGGCTGTGTCCATGTACCTCTTCCGGGTTACCATCACACCAGAGACCCCAGAGGTGGGATTTTTCATATCTAAAAATTATTCAAAGTTATTGAAAAATCTATATGTAAGTGAATAGCTATGTTTCCATCCACCGATTTTATCGAAATTTTGCAATATATCATTTTAATATATCTAATATCTTATTATGTTTATCTCGCCTAAATGTTTGCGTTTTTACAATGTGGTAATTTTGTTGTTAAGAGTTTACACAACACAAGGAAGCTTGATTTCAATCTTTGAATTAAATCTTATATGTGTGTAGGTCTAACACCAGTATTCAGAAATACTACAGAAACATAATAAAGTAATCAAATGTAAAATAACACATAGTCTTTTAGTTCTGTTTCCTGATTAAATTAAATACATCGGCTAATAATTCTCATTCATTTGACGACAACATTAATGACAGACGCATAGCCTATGGCTGCTGTCACTTTTACAGCTAGTGCACGGATCCATTGCTGTTTTCATTATACTGTCTGTCACACTGTCACATTATCATTGATATCGCGATATGACACTTTTTTTATCATGTAAAAATGTATACCGGTATTATCGTGGACGGTATGATATGGCACACCCCTAATGAAAACGACAAAATGTGCATAAATTCTAAAAATGTGCATTAAAAAAACTTGTATCTGATCAGAAGACGCAAACTGATTTTGTCTCATCATCAGTGGATGTGATTGTATAACTGGACCAATGAACTGGATTCATTGCACAGCATCTCAAACGGTGATTTGATCATTCTGAAATGCAGAGGCCAAAGTCATCAAAATGATTTGGTGTAATTATCTTCCAGAACGATCTCGCATGATTGCAATCTCACACACCAGGCATCCGCAAGATCACATGACAGGTTTATTGCGTTTCGTCTGCGCATTCTGAGCCGCACGTAATTTACTATGATGGAAAACGAGCTAAAGTGGCTTGCAGCAACTTCAATTTTTATGACAGATATTTTGCACCAATTTCTCAGGAAGTGACAATTTCGTTCTGTTGAACACATGGGATGGAAACGTTGCTTTCTACGAAAAGGTTTTATGTGAAAAGAGAGATTCCAATTTTACCCAAAAATGAAATGTGCAAACTTTGGATGGAAACATTGCTAATTTGTGCTTTCTTTTGTTAGTTAAATGGTTATGTGTGCTTCCTCAGGAAGCACCGCTATGGGTTTTGGCGCTCCATCCAGTCTCAGTTCTCACTGGTGTCTCAGAGAAAGAGGTATACAGCTCCAATAATTCACTAGAATGAGATAATTAGCCATCTTTATTGTCTTAGTTTTTCACTTTAATGTCGTCTAATACAAAAAAATTATCTCTTTCTATTCTGCAGCTTTGGATTTTGATTCTTGGTGCTGCATTTGGATTTTCCTCATACGGCCCGATTGCCTTGTTTGGGGTTATTGCGAGTGAGAGCGCCCCCTCCAATTTCTGTGGGACATCGCATGCCATTGTAGCTCTGATGGCAAATGGTAAATCTGCACAAATTGTTTCATAACAAAATGCATGAAGATAAAATGCTCTATATAACCATATATTTCCCTTTTTTTTCAGTTGGTGCATTCATTGCTGGCCTGCCGTTCAGCACCATTGCTAAACGCTACAGCTGGGACACAGCATTTTGGGTAGCAGAAGTCTCCTGTGCTATAACAACAGTTTGTTTCTTCTTTGTGCGTAACATGCGCACAAAAATGGGCCACGTGGCTAAAAAGATGGACTAATCCTCTTATTAAAATGATCCAATCAGAGAGTCCTGCAAATGTGACCGCATTCGATTGGGACACCTGGGCCTGGTTTCACAGACAGGGCTTAGATTAAACCAGGGTTAGGCTTTAGTTCAATTAGGGCATTTAAAGGTGCAGTATGTGAGATTGACAGATAGTGGTTGTAATAGGTACTGCAGTCCAAATTCAAAATATTGGAGAGCGTTGTTCCCCGTCCTCTCTTTCTCAGACTCAACGCTCACGGGTTGCCAGATTGAGGACTCACAACAGGAATGAGTGCAATTGATAATGGAATGTGAGGAGACTTTCTTGTGAGTTGATTTATGATGAGTTTATATCATGTTTTAATATGCTCCCATTTATAAAGATTTTTAGATGGGTAGAATCTGCAATCTTTGACCCAGTTTGTTCTCTGTCTTCCATGGCTGCAATATGCTGTGTTTTCCGCCATCTGGCAACCCTGTGGTGGAGAAATAATATCGGGTAAAATGGCAACGTGTGGTATCGCACAGACCAAAACAAAAACAGAAATTCCAACACGAAACTCAGCATGTTTCCTAAATATCTGCAAACACATTATACTATATACAGTCAAAAACTTACATACAGCACCTTTAAGTATATTTTATAAACGTGCCTTAGAAAAAAACATTACTGGTGTGCATCTTGAGACAAAACAATGGCAGTGACATATTTTTAAGATGCGTCAGTGCAAGTTGCTTCCATTTTAAACAGCTTAAACATGCATTTTAGTCCGGGTACTAGGCTTAATGCTTGTCTGTGAAACCAGGGGCTGGTCTTAAAGTTCACACTTAAAGTCAGTTCACACAAAAATGAAAATTCTGTCATCATTTACTCACCATCAAGTCATTATAAATGAAACACAAATGAAGAGATCGTAAAATAAATCGAGGTCTTCTCACAAGACTTTTATTCATCATCAGCGAACATGCATATAGCATAGACTTTTGATGGAGGGACAGAAATCTATTCGATTTTATTAAAAATATCTTCTTTTACAAATATCTTTCATTTTCCGAAGATGAACGAAAGTCTTACAGGTTTGAAATGACATGAGGGTTTCATTTTTGGGTGAACTATCCCTTTAAGGAACTGTGTTTAGGGTTTAATGCCAGTGTTACTGGTGCACTTTTAAAAATGTATATTTTTAAATTGCATTTAGATAACCTTCAGTATCACATTTTTTTTTCATGAGCTTATTCGGCAGCAATATCACAACATCCACACACACTTTAAAGATGAAGTGGCTCCACTGTACATCTTTCGGAATAACAGAACTTGTATTACTGTAAGAATAGAAATGTTTACAGATTTAACTATAAAAAGTTGTTTACTTTCTAAGTATGTATCAACATGAATTCTTTCACATGAATGTTGTTTGACTTGTTACTTTATATGTATTCTTGTTCAATTGTTGAGTAACAGCTTTAGGTGCGGAGAATTGAGGATCATCTCTCCAGTGTACACACATTTTAAATAGACACACATTGTTCTTTTGCACTTTAACATTTGTACTTTGTACATAACCTCCAGTATTAAAGCAAGAATTTTATTTTTGAAATACAGGGGTTGGACAATGAAACTGAAACACTGGTGAATATAGTGTTGGAGGTTTTACGCCTGATGGCCAATCTTCACTGATTTTACATTCAGTATAAGCAGAATGTGACGGTAGCACAGCTGTACATAAAATATTGCAATCCACACAACATAACGCGAGACATATCAGAGTTCAAAAGAGGATAAATTGTTGGTGCGTGTCTCACTGGCTCATCTGTGACCAGGACAGCCAGTCTTTGTGGTGTATCGAGAGCACTCTAAAAAATGCTGGGTTGTTTTAACCCAAATTTCGGTCAAATATGGACAAACCCAGCCATTGGGTTACATTTTAAAATGACATTTTTAACCCAATGTTTGAGTTTTTCCATATTTGACCCAAATTTAGGTTAAAAACCCAGCATTTTTTTTTTAGAGTGTATGGTATCCTGGGTAATGTCGGCATACCACCATTGCAGGACGAACCACATCAGGAGTTACAGGAGTAACTGTCGACACGAAAGGAAGCTGTCTGGAAGGGATCTCCAGGTACTAACCCGGATTGTATTAAAAAAAAAAAAAAACATAAAACCACAGCTACCCAACTCCCTGCAGAATTAAATGCACTCCTGTTTCCACCAAAACTGTTCGTCTGGATTCAATATCCACAGTCGGGCTGCTGTGGACTCATCAGAGAACAATACCTTCAACCCTTTGGTCACTCGTGCCAATGCCAAATGTGGGTTTCATTGGTGCCAACAGTGCACATCTTGGGATGTAAAACCTGTATTGTTCTCAACTTCACAGTCTTTCCCACATCCGTGGGAGTTTCAGTGTGGAGAAGCTCCAGAGAGTCTGAACACTCGGACTGTCGCTGCGCGGAGTGAAACGGGAGGATCAGTGATGGTTTGGGCTGCAATATCATGGCATTCCCGACTGTGCTTGATGGACACATCACTGCCAAGGACTACCGGACCAATCTGGAGGACCATGTGCACCCAATGGTTCAAACATTGTACCCTGAAGGGGGTGCCGTGTGTCCGCATGATAATGCACCAATACACACAGGCACAGCAAGATTGTGTCAGAATGGTTTGATGAACATGAAAGTGAAGTTGAACATCTCTCATGAGCTGGACAGTCACCAGATCTAAATATGTTTAAATCACTTTGGGGTATTTTGGAGAAGCGAGACAGGAATGGAACAAAATCCGTCAGCCCACTGTGCAGGACTTGTATCTGTCCTTCCCAAGACGATATGTTGGATGCAAAATGAGGCCCTACACTACTAATAAATTATTGAGGTCTAAAACCAGGTGTTTCAGTCTCATTGTCCAACAACTACCAAATTCTTACTAATTTCATGCAACCAGCAGGATCCTGATGGATAAAGATGTAAAAATGTAGGATGTTTATCGTACAATTTTTGCTTATATGTCAACAGGATCTTTTTAAACACTGGACTTGATAACTTTTTTCATTTCGTATTTTTATTGTGAGCATAAACTACATTCTGAAGTAGTTTTTCATATTTATATTATTTTTTCAAATGACTATGGTGGTGTTAAAACAATGCATTCACTTCTTTACGACTTCCAGTACAGTCATTGCATCCTAAAACAAAAAGTATGTGCTTAAATTGATAATGTGAATAGATTGTACGAACAATTCTCTGTAAACGTTTGAATAGAAGTTCTCTGTTTTTCATGCAGCTCCCATGAGCAGGACGACCCAGTAGATTACAACAGTTATACAAACCCTGGCAACTTACCCTAGCATGATATTTTATTTAAAATGTATTTCTCTGAAACTTTAGTGACACTCCTGTAGGGGTGTAGAATGTACAATAAATTGACAGAAATTGGTTTGATTTTGTCAGATTTTGCTATAAACATTTTACAAGGTCATTAAGGTTTATGAAAATGAAAATAGCCAATAACAGGTGAGTAAATAATTCTTTTTTTTTGTAACGCTTTATTCAATAACAAAACATACAATAATTAAATACAAAAAAAAATACAATTAATAATACAATAATAAAAAGGAACAATACAACATACATATGAACAACTATATACATAGGGGTATTGAATCAAATCCATTTATTTAATTACAAAATAATACAAAGGCCCTTAAAAAGGATAACATTTCAAGGCTTTACAACAGTCTATAGTATTTTTTGCCTTGGTGTTCCTTACACCCTCCAATGTTTTAAGGTACTGACAAATCTCAAATTTAAATTGTATAAAACTAGGTGCAGTCAAAGGGGTCCTTCGGTCCAAATGGACCCGACGCATTTAAATATATATATTTTTTAAATCATAGCTTCATCGGAATGGTCTGAAATTTGGTGACTTTTTTGGTACTTGGTATATGAACATCCAAAAAAATTGGGGACAGGATTTGAATAATCTAAGTGGTTGTAAAAAAAAATTGTCACACTCAGGACCTTCGGGTCCAAATGGACCCGGATAGGAAATCAATGGCAAATTGGCAAAAATGTGAAAATACGAGAGTTTTTTTGTGCGTACAATCTACAAATCAGCCACGATCCAGAAAAAAAGCACACAACAGTGAAGGGGTGAATCTATAAAACATCAAGAGTGCAAAACAGACACATCCACACACACACACACACACACACACACACACACACACACACACACACACACACACACACACACACACACACACACACACACACACACACACACACACACACACACACACACACAAACACACTTTTATACATAAACAAACCAATAAATTCAGATTACCTATGTGTTTTGCATTTTTAAAATGCTCAGTTTGTCCACCAGATGGCATCCATCTCATTTCAAAAATTGCTTTCATGAGGTCTAGGCTTGACTCTAAAATGAAATACAGCTTTAAATTTTTTTTTTTTTAAATATATTTTTAATAATTTTCTATTATATTCAATGGGGGGCAAACTGGGGGGAAATGGATCTTATTAATTGCATAAATATTAATTATAAATCATAAAATTCTCAAAACACCAAAAAAGAAAAGAAAAAAATATTATAAAAAACAAGTAAAAAGAAATTTATCATTTTCTTTTAATAAATATGAATCCCACCATTCCGGCCCATTTGGACCCGAAGGTCCTGAGTGTGACTCTGAAATGAAGGACCCCAGAGGGTTAATAATTACTTTGTTTGGCCGAACGAACTAGTCCTCTACGTCACGTCACGTGTCACGTCGTAGCGCCCCGCTCGCTCCAGTCCTGCAGGTGACGAGCGCGAGCCACTGAGTGCAGAGAGAGCACGCGCTTCACTAGTCGAAGTGCACGCGGACAAAGCGGACGTGCGCGTGCGCTACTTCCTTTCTCTTCCGCAGCTCGCAACGCCTCAGCATGGTGAGTGCTCGAGCGACTCCATAATGTTAGAAAATATCACTTTTTACCCACTTCTCACGTGAAATAGGCGTAATATAACCACAGTGTCCTACTTTTTAAAGCATAATGAATACTATAATGCTGAATAAGCGGGCCGTCTAAGCGTTTGTGTGTGGTTATTTTGTGTGAAATGTTGCCGCATCGTGCGCGAGGCCCGAGCACACGCGCACAGCATTACCACATGGGTTTATTACAACTCTGTCGATGTAATTGATATAATACGTATTTATTTCTGCATGTGATTTCAATGATTTTTCTGTAACTGTCCAGCCGCCCAAGGATAGCAAGCAGAAGAAGGATGCGGGCAAGTCCAAAAAGGACAAGGATCCCGTCAACAAATCCGGAGGCAAAGCGAAGAAGAAGGTACAAACACTTGCTCACTAACTTATTCACCCCACTTCACACCTGTCAGTCATGAGTAATAACTGTGATTTTGCGTGCTTGAAATTAATTTTTTTCCTTCTATTTGGTCTTGAGTAGAAGTGGTCCAAAGGAAAGGTGAGGGACAAGCTGAACAACCTGGTTCTCTTCGACAAGGCCACATATGACAAACTGTACAAAGAAGTTCCCAACTACAAGCTGATCACCCCGGCTGTGGTTTCTGAGAGACTGAAGATCCGGGGCTCGCTGGCCAGGGCTGCCCTGCAGGAGCTGCTCGGGAAAGGTGAACATACACCTCATATTACGATACTATAATGTCACGATTCGATACTGAACTCGCGATACAATATTATTGCGATTCTCCAAGACATGATAAAAGGTTAACGAAAAATGTTCTGTTGATTAAATGCTAAATTTGATATTACATTGTGGGTGTAAATGATTAGGCGTGGACAATGGTGACACCAGAATAAAAATATTCATGAAGCTGAAAATACAGAATTATTTTAGACGAATATGCTTGCACTCTTGTCACTGGCTAGGTATATTTAAAATAATGTACGCCACTTTTTACTGGTGACATTTGGCATTATCAGCACAAATATTCCCCCATTGCATTATTGTACATTATATTCAACATTATATATTGTAGTTTAATGTAGTCAATCAGAAAACTGGTAATTTCTATTTTGGGTGACCTATCCACGATACATGTTGTTGTTTTTTATTATGATATATTGTTATACCCCTAGTTAATATGATTGATTCATGTGGTTAATGTACATCACACATCTATGGAAGCCCATTTCCACAGCATAAGAAAATAATGCTTTAGTAAATCTCAATTATGACAGTCTGAATTGACATAAGTGATAATTATGAGAATAAATGTTGATAAAGGATGCGTCATAATTTTAATGAATCTTAATTTCAAGTCGAAAGTTACATACTAAGTCATAGTTGTGAGTGACAAACTAAGCCGCAATTATATTAAAAGGTCAAAATAGTGACTTTCTATGTCATTATTACTGTCATAATTTGGCCTTGTCAGAATTAGCACTAAGTCAGAATTTTGACTTTTTAATGTCATATCTATGACTGTCAATTTCGTCTTTTCATTTCATAAATATGACTGTCAGAATTTTGACTTGTAATTCTTTTCTTGTGTGGCGGAAATGGTTGCCAAATGTTTTCAGTCGAATCCCTTGTTGGTTAATATTTCAGTAATTTAATGACACATTAATTACTAGTATTTGTATATATAATTATGAAAATTAACTACATGTAAAATATATTGATGTAAATTACAATTGTCCTGTGAAAATAAAAAATATGATTACAATAGTTTTTTTACATTACTATTTTAAGCTACGATATTAATGTATGTCTTACATTTTTAAGGGTTCAAACCCTCAACCTTTGATTTTTAGCTCATTACTGGAAATTCTGCAAATGTGTAAATAAAGCCAAAAGTGCACATTTAACTTGGCACAAAAAGAGATGGAGTGTGTTATGACGTTTGTCATTTGTCGTCGTCAGGTCTCATCAAGCTGGTGTCCAAGCACAGGGCTCAGGTGATCTACACCAGGAACACCAAGGGCACAGATGAGGTCGTTCCGGAGAAGGAGGCATAACATGGTCATTATTTACTAAATTGTTAATTTTGTCATATTTGATGTCTTTCAATGTTTTTACCTACCGGATTCCTTAAATGTTTATTCATCTCTTTTTCAGATTCCACCTTGGCTTGAGTTTATGGTCTTTTGTATAGGTAAATAAACCACAAAATGAAACTTGTGTTTGTGCTTTTCTTCTTTAAAGTGAACGTGTACCAGTGTCTGTGCCGTTTAGAAGAATCTTTGAGAATATCTGTGTGAAATGTATATTGGGATTTATTAGGTTTGTTGTTATATTGGGTCTGGTTATGACAGGATGGTGATGTTTATGAATCTGGAATTAGAAAAAATGAGCTTTCAGTGAGATATTGTTTGGGCACAGTAACAGATCTTCCAAATCGGGTGCAGCAAAACTCACACACACTGATTGAATTTGTTATTTGCAGTTGAGTTTTTCTCTCAATATTACAAACACACACTCGGACATCCATACCAACACACCAACACAAATATCGTTGCACAATTTATCCAATTTGGCTCTATAATATGCCGAAGCAGAAAACAGGAATAAAGCAAGTATTTGCTTTATAGGCTAAACCTGAAAAAATTAACCAAGATTGCATAATTTTATAGTTAAATGGTACTGGGATTAAAAATCGCAGTTTCAATGGGTTCCTAAGTGTTAAGACTAGGTCTTGGCTCCTAAATTATTTAAGAGTGCTGTAGGGCTGCAACTAACGATTATTTTGATAATCGATTAATCGGACGATTATTTTTTCGATTAATCGGATAGAAATTAAATTAGATTTTTTTTTTATTATAACTAAATAAAACCGTAAATCAGGGTATTTATGTGTAAAAGTGTACTTTAAAAAGTGCAAAAGCCACACATTGAGTTTTACTAATATCAACATTTGCATTGTTTTTAATGATAATTGCTGATGGCAAGTTGACAAACATGATTATTGTTAAAATGATATCCAACATATTATGTTTTAACACAATTTTTGTTAAAACAAATTTACACAGACATGTTGTTCAGATGTGAATATCTGAACTAAAAACAAACTAAAAACATCTAAAATATATAATTCATTTAATTTTTATTTAAAATTAATTATATATAAGGAATATAAGGATAAAGAATATAATATATAAAAGAATAATATAAGGATAAATTGATTAAATAAATATAGAAAGACTGAAAACAATTGTGTGAACGTAGAGCCGCAGTAGATCGCGTTTGAAAAACAATTAAAACTTAGTAGACAAATGCTATAAAAAGAGAACGGAATGGAGGTAACGTTGCCCAGCAAGCTAACAGGCTTGAGTAAAGGACAGGAGAAATTATGCATTAGTGCACAAGCATTCGCTGAAAACCACTGAGTACAGTGACTAAAAAACAATATTTTACTGCTGCTGTTATTAACTGCCTTTGTATTTAATGCTTCACTTTGTAAACACCGTTTTAATTTAACCTATTTCTGCGGTAGCGCTATTTTAATCCATCACTTACGTTGGGAGCGAACTGATTGCGCAACCTGATGCTCGAGACAAAATACAGACATCCCAAGATCCCGGAAGTCCCGGGAGTCTCCCGCATATTGATTGCGGCTCCCTGATGCCCGCGAATTAGTTCAAACTCCCGAAATCTAGAGCGCGCAAGCAAGAGCGCGCATGCGAGACAGAAGAGACTGCTCCAAACCGTGTAGCGCGCGCGCTCGGCAGAGCGCCTGAGGGAGAGAGACCTTGCGTGTGTGTGCGTACCAGTAAACGCTCCCCGTGACGTAAGCAGACCAACTAATCGATAATGACATTCGTTGACAACGATTTTCATAATCGATTATAATCGATTTTATCGATTAGTTGTTGCAGCCCTAGAGTGCTGAGAAGTATCCTAACCTAGCAGATCGAGATGGCAACAGAGTAGACACACTTTCCAACGAAAATAAAATGTATTGGAGTTATATTATGACATGGAGTTGATCAAACCATACAAGCTTGATCAAACCATCCGCTCATGTCGTTTCCAAACCCATAAGACTTTCGTTCATCTTCGGAACACAAATGAAATCTGGGAGCTTTCTATTCTAAAGCCCAAATTAAATCTGTTCATATAAAGTGATTTAAGTCTTCAGAAAATTTGGATTAAACCGCTATTCATGGATTAGTTTTACAATCTTTCTATGAACTTTTTGAAGTGTGAAAGTGGTAACTGTCTATGGAGGGATAGAAAGCTCTCAGATTTCATTTGTTCCAAAGATGAAGGAAAGTCTTTGGGGTTTGGAATGACACGTGAGTAAATTATATAATTTTCATTTTTGGGTGAAATATCCCTTTAAATCTGCACCTACTATCAATGCACAAAGTATTTAATGTGAAATGCAACTGAACTGATGCACAATAGATAGAAGTGATGCTTATTTTCATGTCATCTATTCACATTTTAATAAGGCGGAACACATAGGGAAAAAGTGAGGTGATATCCAGTGTATGTGAATAAAAATTATTATTTTTCACAATTTAACCCAACATTCCTTAAATGCCGCTGGTTAGACAAGTTCAATTCACTAAAGTTCAAAGTTTGGTTTTAAATTTGCATCATGATCCAGCACTAGTGCATCAACAAAGTCTTCAATGGTCGGGGCTTTCTGTAGCATTCCTGAGGACACAAAATGAGGGAATATTTACTCGGAAAAAATTCAACTTTTAATATTTCAAGTGTTTTAATTACCTTGGACCATCAGCATAGGCTCTTTGCTTCCTCCATGAGCGAGCATCTCTCTTCGATAACGCTCTCCCATCACTCTGCAAAAAAGACGGTTCATTTTGTATGTTTTAATAGTGAACCCTAGTGGGTTCCCAAAAATAAGGAATAGTATTTCACGTCACCTTGGGTACCAGTTTGATGTACATTTGTGCACTCTGCATTCACCATAAAATAATACAAAATATGCATATGAATGGCATTACACCGACCTACTGAAGGGGTCCTGTCGAAAGCACTGCCTCCACACCATCGAGGCCACCGCCCTGGACAGGAGGTACGAGTAATATTTAGCACCATAGCCGACCAGGTGACTAAATCTCAGCTGCCAAGCCTACATCATCAGACAACATGTAGGATTAGTTTTTATTTTAAACATTACACAGGGTTCCCACGGGTCCTTGAAAATTTGTGAATATGAATATTTTTAAAAATCATTTCGTCAACACTTGTGCATACTAGCTTGCTTGATTTACGTTAGTTACGCTGCATTTACGTCAAGTGTTTCCCGCGTGAGTTACTTTGTGTTGTACGTTGCCATGACGTTCACGTGCGCAAAACTAACAATGTATCTTACAAGGTAACCTGATGTAGTAACCTTGCTCTCCCTTGAAATGTGTCCCCACATTAAAGAGATAGTTCACCCAAAAATGTAAGTTCTCTCAGTCAGGGGCGATTCCAGGATTTTATAAACAGGGGGGACCAAGAACCAGTCAGGGGGGCCCATGGGAAATCAGAAAATTCAACTGGAAATAAATACTTGTTTAGAAAATATTAAGCACGATTTAAAAAATCTTTGCAATGCCCAGTGCCCTATGGTATTAAATGTGGAACTGAACAAGAGCCTGAAAATCATTTTGTATTTCACATGGATTGGACCACACAGTTTTGTTCTAGTAAATAAAAAACATCACCTATTAATTAGTCATTTAACACTATTTTAATGTTAAAATTCTTTAATGTAAAAATTGGCTTTATTCTCAACACAAACATTGAATGTGTATGTGTGTCGACGAACGTTCTCTGACATGGTGAGCCCGATCTCATCAAAGTGCGTATCTATATAACGAATGTTATTTCTCGTGCCATTTATACGCCACAAATAGTTTTTGCGTGCATATGATACACACTTTATGGCGATACGCACGCGTTCCACACCCCTTATCCTACCCTTTTTAGTGCGTAACATATGCAAGCTAAAATCATTTTTCGCGTATAAATGGCGCGAGAAATAACATTCGTGGTATAGATACACACTTTCATGAGATGGACATGGTTTCTTCTTAAAGAAACCTTGGTTGTCCTGTTGCGGTGTAAAAATAAACAAAAACCCATTCAGTATAAATTAGAGTTGCATGTAAAGTTCTCACATTTTAATGTTTACCACGGCTTCTGCTTTAGTCTTTAAAACAAAAGATAAAGTAATAAGTATCTATATTTATGTAGTCGTGTGCGCTGCCGCAGAATAACACTGACAAGTCATCTCTATTCAGTCTGCCAAAGTTACATTAGCTAATCTAACGTTACTGGTTTGATAAATCACACATATTTCAAAATATATACTGTAATTGAATGTGTATATACCATAAACAGTGACGTGTCGATGTGTCTCTCTCTCCTACTGTTTGAAAAACACGGACCTGTGATTCCGCTTTGCGAATCGCAAATCAAGCAGTGATTGACAGCGCTCTGATCCAATGGCGTTGGGCATTGTCAGGTTGCCAGTAAATCTAGCCCAATGATGTTGGGGGGGGCACAATCATATTCCGGGGGGGGGGCAGTGCCACCCCGTGCCCCCCTTCTAGACACGCCCCTGCTCTCAGTAATTACTCTCCCTAAACTTGTTCCCCAAAAGTTATTAAAGACATCGTTAAAACAGTCCAAGTGACTACAGTGGCTCAATCTTAAGTTTATCAAGCGACGAGAATACTTTTTGTGAGCAAAAACAAACAAAAATAACGACTTTATTTCAACTATTGATGTCCTTCTCTGTGGGCGTCGAGTGAGTTCACTAGTGTAACAGCGCAGCGCTTCTGTGTTGTACGTCACACGCATCATCACACACATGACCAGCGTCGGCCAATAGTGAGGCTACGTGTGACGTACAACACAGAAGCGCTGTGAGTAAGTCGTTGAATTTGAGGATATTGGACCTGGAAAGTCCTTGAAAGGTCCTTGAATTTGAAGTTAACCAAGGTGTGGGAACCCTGATTATAGGTAAAAAATAAAATAAAAAAAGCGCCTTAAAAGAGACCCTGCAACTCACCGTGTCATAAACATATGGTAACCCGTAAAATGTCTCCTGCACTTCTCTGAGGATGTCAGTGGTTGATCTGTAAAGTGGTTTTCCATGATAAACCTGATCCAAAGCTGCATAGAAAACCTGAAAAGAGAAGAATTACACTAAAACATAAATACTATGACTAGTAGACTTTTAACCCTTTAGAGTGTATTGTATGATTCTTCTATATAATATGAGCAATAAAAGCCTGTTGTACCAAATATGATTAAAAAACAAATATATATACAAACTTTTTTTCTCTAAAGATTCAATAAATGTTTCAATTAAAAAATATATATATTTTGTCTGACTATTATGTCAGGCTTTACAGGGTTAAAGGATTAGTTTACCTCAAAATGAAAATTTCCTAATAATTTACTCACCCCAATGCCATCCAAGATATCCATGTCTTTCTTTCCTCAGTGGAAGAGAAAATACGTTTTTTGAGGAAAACATTTCTGGATTTCGGTACTTCCACCGGCGCCGGCGACATCGAGCGTGACCTTTCAACGTGATGACGTAGATCCCGGCACGTTGCAGATCAGCTCAATCCAAACAATTGTAGTTAAAAAGTATTTATATATATATTTTTTTTAAATGACCTATCGTTTCGCCCTCCTCAGCTGATCGTGCACAGTCCGTTGAAGCACTTCAAAGATCTTTGAAACTGCATTGATTTGGACTTGTCTTGATTTGGGTTGTCATTGAAGTCCATTATTGGAAGAAAAATCCAGAAATGTTTTCCTCAAAAAAAATATTTTCTCTTGCACTGAGGAAAGAAAGACATGGATATCTTGGATGGCATTGGGGTGAGTAAATTATTAGGACATTTTCATTTTGAGGTGAACTAATCCTAGAATTTCTCAACTATAGTTGACATTCATAATTCCTCCTGATTCAGTAAAGTTCTGTCATTCTTCCTGCCAGTCCCATTACCTGTAGCTGAGTGTCAGCCGCACTACAAACCCTCTTCGACTCACATAAACGGGACACTAGGCTCTCTGGAAGGGCCTGGAGGAAACAAAAGACGTGTTAAATCAACAAGCAGTTCTTCTAATGGGGTTCAGATACAGAGATGATGTGCACAAACCCACCTCTCCAGTCTGATAATGACGAGCAAACTGGCTCACAACACGATAATCTGAAGCGAAATACTCCATCAGAACAGAAGGGACTTCAGCAAAGTCTGTGGCGCACCTGGTTCCTTTATTGATACGTAAATAAATCAAACAAGTTATTCGCCATGTAAATTCAATTTGTTAACACTCTCCATTCATTTTATTGAGGCTAAAGGAGTATAAATTAGTAGCTGTCGTAATCATCACCAAATAACCCTGAAGATCCCTTTGCAGCTTTTCTCAGTCGCTTCGGTGCATTTCTCACATCACTATTTACATCTGCACAACAGTTAATGCAATTAGTACAAACTGGGAAAACTAGTTGATAACCTGCAAAAGCGTGTCACTTGCTCAGAATGGATCGCTCATTCCTCAAAAGCAAGTATTCATGTCAATGAAAGTGTCGGTGTCATCAAGATGAAAAATCCTGACACCATTGTTTATGAACAAGAATGTTTTCATTATGAGAAACATGTTTTCCAATGCAAAGAAATCAGATCTCGGTGACACTACCTGGAAATGCTCAAGACAGCACTATATACTGTATACAGCACAATAGCACAGCCATTGGAAAACTACAGTAAAGTTACACATTACTGTATTAAGTGAGGTAACTGAGTACAAGACACTGAATATATATGTTTCACATTTTTACTGCATATGCTCTTTGCAATTGTAATTTGTTCACAGCATTGTGCAAAAGAAAAAATACATCCTTATTTACAACAAACATAAACTCCCTTTGTGTAGAGCTGTACACAATATTGCAGGACATACTGGAACTGAACATACAACATACATACATACATAATACTGTAAATCATTCATTCACATCCAGACGTTCCTCTCTGTCTGGACACAGCTTCACCTGACAGAAATTGTTCAATTTAGGATTGAAAAAAGATTGTAAAATTTGCTTGACAGATTTTGACAACTAGTACAACATTTGTGTATGTGATGACTGAAGCAATGAAATGAAGACTATTAGTTTTATATGGAATGAATATTCAGCATTCACAAGTATAGTTAGTTTTGACTGATATGACATAAGCAAATGATAATAGTGATGGGCGGTTTGACCAAAAATTTATATTACGTTTTTTGTCAAAATTATGCCGGTTTTCCGGTTTATGACGTTTTTTTCTTTCATGCATAATCAGGTGTTCAAAGCATTTTCTACTGGTTGAGAGAGGAATTACTGCAGTAAATTGACTTACGATGGTCTATTTTACTGTCATTAGGGAATATTGTAGAGTAGAATAGCGCCCAGTATAACCTAAAATAGTTATTTCTTAACGTTCTAATAACGTTCTTATAACCAGGAAATAACGTTAACACAATGTTTACATAACGCGAGAATTGAACGTTCTTATAACGTTTTGAATAAAGTTCTTATAACCAAGAAATAACGTTAATACAACGTCTAAAAAACTGGACATTTTGAATGTTCATAGAACATTCAGAAATAACGTTAACGTTTTTATAACTTAATGGGAACGTTATGAAAACGTTCTTATAACGTAAAATTGTAAGCTGGGGAAGAGGAGAGATTCGCGATTGCACTGAACACGTTTTAAGTGCAGGATTCTCTGAGCGAGCACAGAGAAAATAGACCTATATTAGCAAGAGCAGCGTGTATCTGAGAGCGCGGCACATTATATTCCGCGCGAGAGCAGAGAGATTCGCTCGCGCATTATATTAATGTACTTTCGCGCTACAATAATGCGCTCAGCATCCATCGTCCATGTAACGTAACAGACACTGCTGTTTGTTTACTCTCACTCGTCGCTGCTTAGAAGTGCAACATTGTAAAGGGTCCGTCTGAAACAGTGTCGCGCAGCGTAACGTTCGTACCGAACGTTGTGTAATTAAATACACCGGTATGGCGGTTTATTCAAAATCAATATCGTGACGAAAATATAAACCGGTTTTCGGTTTGAACCGGTTTACCGCCCAGCACTAAATGATAATGTTATAAAACAGCAGAGAGTTGTATGAAAGCAATTGATGCATGTCTAAAAGCATTTGCAGTTTGTTGGAAGGAATGAGAAGCTGCGACTATGATGTGCACACATGACCAAATGTTGTGGAGGTTGAACTAACTGTTGTGCAGATGTAAATAGTGATGTGAGAAATGCTGTAATTATGACGTGAACTCTGACCTGCGACATGCTGATAGCGAGTCCTGCCTAACATGGAGTGCATGGCGTGTCCCATCTCATGAAACAGGTTTTCCACCATGGAGGGAGTGAGCAGAGACGGGGTTCTGCCGCTGGGTGGAGGAAGACTCAGCATCAGCACCACAACCGGCAGCTGGTACACGCCATCCTCCCTCAGACGCCCGCCGCGGATGGTGAAGTGACAGTCCTGCCATACAGGGGGACATATGTTCATAAATCAAATAAAAAATATACTGTATACACTACCATTCAAACGTTTGGGGCTAGTCACATGTTTTTAAAAGTCTCTTATGCTCATCAAGGCTGTATTTTTCGTTTTTATAACAATAAAAAAAACTAATATTGTGAAATATTATTAAAATTTCAGATATTTTAATTATTCAGAATCATTACTCCAGTTTTCAGTGTCACATGATCCTTCAGAGATCCTTCTAATATGCCGATTTGCTGCTCAAGAAACTTTGTATTATTATAATGTTGAAAACTGTTGTGCTGCTTAGTGTTTTTTTGTAAAAAAAACAAAAAACTACAATAAATTTGTTCAAAATATGTTTTAAGTTCAAAGTTCTTGAGGAACACATTCAAATGATCCATCCAATCAGCACGAGAGGACTCTTTACTGCCATAGTACTTCAGAAATCCTTTTAAAAGTATACATGTGAATTAAATGTGGCATAATGGTCTTCATCATCACAGTATGATAATACCCGTCTAGTGCGAGGGATTCATCAATATGCTGATAGAAGCGTTGATAGAATGCATTGTTTTAACACCACCATAGTCACTTGAAAAAATAATATAAATATGAAAAACTACTTAAGAATCTATTTTATGCTCACAATAAAAATACGAAATGAAAAAAGTTATCAAGTCCAGTGCTTGAAATGATCCTGTTGACATATAAGCAAAAATTGTACGATAAACATCCTACATCTTTATTCTGATTCTGAAGTTGTCTAAATTCTGTACAATTGACTCACATTCTCTCTTAGCAGAGGTTTCAAAAATGAAAGCAGCTACATCTTTACTAGATCCCATACCATTTGGTCTGTTTAAATCATGCTTTGCTTCCTTGTGCCCTTTTGTTTTGAATATTATAAAGGACTCCCTGTGTACTGGAGTTGTGCCAGCAACCATTTTATGGGTTTTGGCCGCTCATGACAACAGCGTTTTGGGAACCTTAAAACGCAAACTTTTGAAAACAGTTTCAAAGTGCATGTTTTTGAAAACGATACTGCTATTGTCTCCGTGTAAACTACAAAAACGAACGGTGACTTTGTGCGTATTACGTGTTCAGTCTAAAGGCACGTAGCGTTTCTTCACAAAGTGGCATCGCCAGCTATTGGCCTGGCATGAATAAGACAGTGTTTTTAGTTGTTTTCGTGGATCTGTGTGAATGAGGAACAACGCTGTCGTCTACAGGTGAAAAACGCAAGGAAAAGCACATTTCCATATATACATGAATATCAGTCACATGACCTCTTACGTCATCCGCTCTTTTTCCAGTTGACTGCCGCCATCTTGAGTACCTGCCGGGTACTGTCTACAATACTGACGGCATTAGCTAGGAAGCAGATTTTCTCTGTTTGTTTCACTTTATACATAACCAACTTTGTTTATGTAAACCCTGTGTGTATTTGACAGTATTCGCGCAATAAGACTAGAAAGATAACTTCGTTCAGTAACCTGTCGCTGTTGTTAGACAGGCTTAGTGTGCATGAGCTTCGGGTGTACGCGCTCAGAAAAGCGCTCGTTAGAACCGCGCATCAACACGTGAATGACTTGTTAGCACATGCAAATAATGAACTTATGTGAACTGCATTGTCCCGTTCCTTTGCGTTATCATTTGAGTTGAATATACGTCGCGTTGTAGCCTATGCTGAGACGGAGGCGCCAGAACTGATAGAATGCACAATACTACAACATTTCTTCAAAAGCAGATGGCGGATATATTTTAATCCACGATCATAAATCGTGATATCGCACAGCCCTAAGCTAGCGTAAGCTCATTATCCTTTACATCGACTCACCACAGACAACATGAACACTGCACAGAGAGTTTGCACACACAAACCACTGTTATAACATAAAAGCAAGCAGCTGCGTGCATGGTTGGTCATGATATGATTGAAGGATTTTGACTGAATGCGCGCAAAGTGCGCTCCCTTAATAATTCCTAAAAAGCTGACATCAGTTAATCGCGATCTCACATCTCTGTTAATATCAATTAAGCCGACTGCACAATGAATCTTTCATAATATATACACTTTGTTTGTTACAATTAGAGGATTTGTCAGCATACAGAGCTCTGAACAAAAAGTCAGTTTTGAGCATAGAGGTTTTGAGCAGTGAGGAGAGTCTATCTTAAATGCTTCTGATTGGCCTTTGCGTTGAAGAAATCAACACGTATGTCTGTTTTTGGCTACATCGCTCAACGCTGCAAACGTGTTTTAAAAGGAAACTCTGGCCTGTAAATCGTTTCTATTTTGTTTTAGTTCTTGTTGCTTTTCTGCAAAAATGTATTAGTTTTTATGTTTTATTCATAGATATTTCTAGTTTGCGGGAGTCCCGAGAATCGTTTTATTCTCCCTGCAACGCGCACACACACACAGAGTGCATTGCCGCTCGCATTCGCCATCAAATCTAGTCCCGCGCCGCACTCTTTTGCATTGGGAGTGCACGTCTCTAGATCAAGGGCCCGGCCCGAGGATATTGACGGGAAATATCGGCCCGCAACTTCGGGCTCGGCCAGAGAATAAGCTCTACTTCCTTTGCGACTGACGTATCGATCTTGCCGAATCAGGTACTCAAGATGGCGGAAGACAAGTTTTAGAATTGAGTGACGTCAGTGAGGAGACGTTGGTGACATCATCTGATATTCATGTATAGTACATCATTAGTACCTTAGTGTATGTCAGCACTGTACAGAATCAGTCAAGAGCAGACAGCTGTACCTGGTGAGGTTTATCAGGTCTACGGAAGAAATCACAGTAGATGTATCCCAGCAGTCCCTCTGTTTCATGGACCAAGGCCTGTTTGTAGCACAAGAAACAGTAAATTCAGCTGCATAGATACATCTGTAAGTGATTGACGGAGGGTTGATCTTTAAAACGGAGTATACGAAGACGGAGGAGAGCAGCTCACCAGCTTTCGAACATCTTCGCTCCACACTTCACCCATCTTCGGCTGCACCGTTTGAAAAGAAATGCCCAGAAGCTGCGTGAAGAGATGGTCGAGTCCCTCCATGCAAGCGCCGAGAGAGAAGTACGGACTGTAGACGCTGGGATCAATGTTAAACCTACAGGTACATGAGCGTATATGAGGATAAACTCGTTTATTCACAGGGCTGTATGCATGAAAACGCCGTACTTCTCTGTTCGTATGGCACCGCTGAGGTACGCATGATCCCACGGCATCACTTCCTGACATGTAAAAAACAAACAATATTTAGTCCGCATTTGTGATGCAAACGAACAAACATTCACAAAACAAATCCGGTGCTCAAAATAAACATTTACAGGATTTGTTGAGTGTGTTTTCTTCTTCATTTCTTTCATCATCATGAAGTCCTTTGATGTTCTGTGTTATGACAAACAAACGTGGAGTAAGCTTTACAACACTTCAATGACTCTGATTCAGAAACAGCAATTAGTGTGAAACGTACCGGTCAGACAGTTTTTCTGTTAGCAGCTTCAAAAACTTCATCACAGTCTCTGTAAAACAAACAAATTTGTTTACTAGTATGTTTTCATTGCTCCTTCATTTGCAGCTTTTACGCAAAACGTAGCTAGAACTATAGCCAGCGGTTGATAATCTGATTAAAAGCTATTTTACCTGGGTTTTTAGCCATTGTTCCTTTCAAAGCCCTGTAAACAAACGACTCATAGCCCACTAATGTTGCCAGCTCATGTCTACAAGCCAAAAGCTCATCCAGACAAAGCAAAAGACTAGAGTTGGGGTACAGAAATATTTTATACGCAGCTTCCCGCACCTACCAGAGGGAAGAAAAAAAGACACTTGAAAGCATACCTTGCTATTCAGCTTGCAGAAACAGCCAATAGCATGTCACATCACAGGGGAATTATGGATTTTTGTGTGCACTTTTAATAGACCTTTCTCACAACTTCCGTATTTATGACCGGAAATACGCAATCGTTGTGGAAATCTGTTACTCCTGTGTGTTATTTTAACGGCATATCTCACCATAAGTGGGCACTGTGGGTCTTCGGGGGGGCGAAGAAAAGGGGGTCTGTGTTGGTGGGTTGTTCGAGTGTGTACATGAGGGACGGAATAAAATCAAATGTGTTTGAACTAAACGTGGAGTTATCTTTCGAGCTAACATTGGTAGCAGAGGATGGCTGCTAACTACAGGGTTCCACCAACGTTTGAAGAAGGAAAACCCTACGAAAGCTGGAAGAATGAAGTCAACATTTGGACCAGAGTTACCGATTTGAAAAAAAAAAAAAAACAAGCTCTTGCTGTCGCCCTGGCGCTATCAGGAAGTGCGCGGGATACGGCTATGGAAATTCCAGTAGATGATCTAAATAAAGACACTGGAATGACCACTTTGTTAGCGAAACTGGATGCTTTGTTCCTTAAAGAGGAAAAGGACAGGATCTACGATGCTTAATCAGATTTCGACCGGATTATGAAAGAAGCGAACATGTCCAACACGGACTGTATTATTGATCTCGAACAGCGCTATTCTCGGATGAAAAAGTACAACATGGAGCTACCCGACGCAGTTTTAGCTTTTAAGCTTTTGGATACTGCGTGTTTGGATACGACGGATAGGCAGTTGGCTCTAACTGCATGCACTGACTTAACTTATGCCTCGATGAAGTCCGCTCTGAAGAGAATATTTGGCGGAAAAACGAGCGCGGCAGCACAAAGTATTAGCCAGGAGTCCATGTTTGTGACAGAGCAGCGACGGCAAAAAAGTAAATCCTGGCAGCAAAGCGCTCATCAGAAAACTCCACAGCCCGGTACTAACCCGCTAGATCAGTACGGACGGCGATCGAAATGTGCAGTGTGCCAAAGTACATATCACTGGGTCAAAGATTGTCCGCATTAAGGTGAGAGTGTTAAGATTACAGAAGATAAAACTGACATGGAAGAGTGTAATATTACTCTGTACACCAAAGAATCACCGACAGATGCAGAAATATTCATGACCGAATGATTTGGCTCAGCAATAATAGACACTGCTTGTACTAGGACAGTCTGTGGACAAGAGTGGCTTGACAACTACAGTACTGTGTTACAGAAGAAAAGTGTAAAGATGATGAAAGAAACAGAAGCAGAAAGTCACAGGCCTTTCAAGTTTGGAGATGGAAAAGTAGTTTACTCAGGAAAAAGAGTCAAGATTCCTGCAAAGATTGGCAACATGAAGTGTAATATTGAAACAGAAGTGGTACCTGTAAACATCCCCCTGCTTTTGAGTAAGACATCATTAAAAAGGGCAGGGACCGTTCTGGACATGGAAAATGACAGCGCAGTAATGTTCAACCAGCCGGTCAAACTAGACTTTACAAGCTCTGGACATTATTGTGTGTACATTGTGGAAAATGAAAATAAAAATCCTGCTCACTCTGATCAGATATTAACGGTTGAAGATGAAATATTGTCAATCACAGACAAGATGAACAAGTGAGAAGATTAAAGTTTTGGAAAAGCTTCATAAACAGTTCGGGCATGCCTCTGCAGACAAACTACTAAGACTGATGCATAATTCTGGCAACAAGAACGCAGAATGCCCCAGCCTGTTGCAAAAGTTCATAAATCAATGTGAAGCGTGTCAGAAATACTGTAGAACCAAACCAAAACCTGCTGTCGGATTACCACTGGCATCTATGTATAATGAAACAGTTGCTATAGATTTGCACGAGCTTGAGCCAGGGGTCTGGTACCTACACATCATTGACCAGTTTACTCGTTTTAGTGCTGGAAGTGTCCTCACCACCAAGAGGGCTTCTGAAATTGTCAAGCGTTTTATCCACGATTGGATCAGTGTACATGGCCCACCACAAAAGCTATTCAGTGACAATGGTCGCGAGTTTAATAATGAAGAAGTGAGAGACATGGCCGAGAACTTCAATATTGAAGTTAAGACAACACCTGCCTACAGCCCCTGGAGCAATGGGCTGTTGGAGCGCCGTAATCAAACCTTAACTGAGATCATAATGAAAGTGAAAGCTAGTACTGAATGTGACTGGAGCATTGCAATGGACTGGGCCTTGATGGCAAAGAACTGTATGCAAAGTGTCCATGGGTACAGTCCACATCAGCTGGTGTTCGGGCAGAATCCTAATCTGCCCTCAGTGTTAATAGACAAAGCACCGGCTCTAGAGGGGACTACCAAGAGTGAATGGGTTGCTAAGCACATTTCAGACCTGCATGCTGCAAGAAAGGCTTTTACAGAAGCTGAATGTTCGGAGAGGATACGGAGAGCTCTAAAGAAACAGTTACGGCCCACTGACGAGCGATACGAACCGGGAGGTAAGGTTTATTACAAACCAGTGGACTGTCCAGAATGGAAAGGGCCTAGAGTGGTTATTGGACAGGATAGTGCAGTTGTTTTTGTCAGACATGGAGGCACCTGTGTCAGATTGCACCAACTGAGGTTAAGAAAAGTTACTCATGAAAATGCAGAGCCTCAGATTGTCTCTGAGGAGAATAACCAAGGACAACGTACAGTGGATATCATTGAAGAGAAGAGAATAATTTAGAAAACGCAGAGAATGATCGTTTACCTGCTGTTGAAAATGCAGAAGCAGAGAGATCAGACATAGGAAACATTAACATAAAGACTGGACAAATTGTGACATTTAGAAACCAAGCAAGTGGTGTTTCACAAACAGCAAAGTTGCTAGGACGTGCTGGAAAAGCCAATGGAAAAATATAAGAACTGGTATAACTTGGAGCTACTTGAGCCAGCGGAGATAGCTGGTAACAGTGAATCAGCAGATCTGTCACAATTAGAGGATCTTCGTGTCCAGAAAGAGGTTCCAAATTCGGATACACATGAGGATGTTTTTGTGACTAAGGATGTGTCTTTTGATGAAGCAAAAGAAAAGGAAATACAAAATTGGAGACAGAACGAGGTGTTTGAAGAAGTTAAAGACAGAGGACAAAAGTGCGTCTCAACTCGATGGGTGTGCACTTTGAAAGAGACTGAAAATGGATTAGTTCCCAAAGCAAGACTTGTTGCACGAGGATTTGAGGAGCTACAAGTTTCTGAGCTGCAAAAGGACTCGCCGACTTGTGCATCAGAGTCACTGAGACTTCTAGTGGCATTGTTATGTCAAAGGCAATGGGAACTTCACTCAATGGACATAAAATCTGCCTTCCTACAAGGCATGGAGCTGTCCAGACAGAGACATTTTTATCAAACAACCACTGGAGGCCAATGGCACAGGGACACTTTGGAAACTAAGAAAATGTGTGTATGGTTTAGCTGATGCCTCCTTGTATTGGTATAACAGAGTTAAAAGCATTATGACTGAAGCAGGAGGTATTGTGTTGTAGTGTTACAAATTTATTAAATGTTTTTCGGTTCCAATACAATAGTATAAACACTGAGAAAGTTTAGTAGACTGAATTTAGCATTTGAAGTATAAATGATGATATCAGAATTATCAGTAAGAGATTCATTGCCAGTCCTGATCTCTCTATTGTAAGCCAAGCAATTCAGGTCTCGGACATTAGCTTTTGTCTGTATGCACTTCCTGGCCATTAAGATGGGTGATACAGTCGGGTAGATTACTGAAACTCTCACCTTTTGTTCTAATGGCTCTCAGAGCCACTGTCCCAGTCGGTGAAGAGTCTGGCTGATTGGATTAGGATATTTACATTTGAATCACCCTGCTATGCTGACGAGATCAGGGCTGTGGAACTTCCGGTAAAGTGCTGATTCCTTTACTTACATTTACATGCTTTGTTCAGATTGCCTCCCCACTTTTATGTAAATCCCTTCCCCTTTGGAAGGATAAAACACTGTGTTTTTAGATATTGAGTTAGACTTGGGTAAGATTTTAGACTTGGTAACTACAGCATCGCAACAGCAAAGTCTTCAATAAAGAGTAACTTCTGCATTGAAAGATATCCCAACGTCTCCTGGTTTTCGCTTCTGAGTTTTTCTACACTTAAGAAGAACAAGGTTTACAACAGTGTCTAAGGTTGACCCTGCAGTTTTCTACCGGCTTGATGAGGACGCGAAGGTAACTGGTGTACTTGCTTGTCAGGTTGATGATATCATATGGGGAGGTTCACAGCTGTTTTCAGAGAGTGTCATACCTTACCTTAGGTCAAAGTTCAATGTAGGTCGTGAAGCTCACAATAACTTTTCCTATGTGGGTGTGGATTTTGTGACTTTGGGCAAGAAAGTACAAATACAACAAATGACATACATTCAGCAACTACAGCCCATACATATCACGCCTTCACGAGCAGCAGAGTCCGCTTCACCTCTCACAGAAGAGGAGAGAGAACAACTTAGGTCAAAGATAGGTCAACTTCTGTGGGTTGCGAGACAGAGCAGGCCTGATGTCATGTTTGATGCAAGTAATTTGGCATCTTGTCTCAAACAAGCTACAGTACAGAACATTAATGAAGCTAATAGGGTAGTCTGTAAACTCAAGACCAAGTCAGTTCAGTTGAATTTTCAAACGGCTTGGGAAAGACAGTAACTTAAAGATGGTTACATTCACTGATGCATCATTTGCAAATCTTTTCAGATGGGGGTACTCAAGGTGGGTACTTCATCGTTTTGATGGGTGAAAATGGGCAGTTCTCTCCTATTTCATGGCAATCTAAGAGAATTAAGAGAGTTGTCAGAAGCACTCTTGCAGGTGAAAGGCTTGCTATATCTGAGGGGATTGATAATGCAATTTTTTTGTCAACGCTGTTTTCTGAACTGAATGCTGGTTGTACTGTTTCTCCTGTACCCATAATCTGTGTCTCCGATAATTTCTCTCTTGTTGATGTACTGAAGTCTACTAAGTTTGTTGCTGAGAAAAGACTGCGTTTGGAAATCAGTTCGATAAAAGAACTGATCCAAACTAAGAGGGTTGATCAAGTGTTATGGTCTGAAACAAAAGATCAACTTGCAGACTGTCTTACAAAAAAGGGAGCTTCCTCAACCTCACTTCTTAAGGCTCTCTATGAAGGATGCTGGCCTGTTAAGTGAACTCAAGCATGAGTTCCCCCTTCCCTTACTAATAACCTTTTATGTTATATTGTTGTTCTAATTTAATACACCCTGACAGCTTAGTTGGACGTTTTTTTTGTTGGTTTTTTTCTCTTTAGAGAGAGGGAGATTGTTACTCCTGTGTGTTATTTTAACGGCATATCTCACCATAAGTGGGCACTGTTGTGGGGGAAGTGGGGAAGTATGACCGGTTGTTCGAGTGTGTACATGAGGGACGTAATAAAATCAAATGTGTTTGAACTAAACGTGGAGTTATCTTTCGAGCTAACAAATCTTCTTCCTCCCCGGTCAGGGCAATACGTAAACAAATGGGGCAAGCAACGAGCAAGAGTCCTTGTAGCGTACCGGACTGTTGTAGTTATTCACAAAAGCAGCCATATCTGTCGTTTCATTCCTTCCCTGTTGATAGTGAAGTTAGACGGAAATGGATTCAGGCTATCCGGCGGGATGAAGGACCAAACTTTACGATTAAAAAGGGGAGCACTTAACATTATTGTCGCTACACACAAGACGTTCACTTGGACAACCATAAACAGAACAAATCGATACCATAATGCTTCATTAAAAGCAGACTATAATGCTTTAGTCAGATAGTATATATCCTCTATAATATACATACATTATGTCTAAGTGGACACGCTAATGATTTGCAGAGGTGGGTACTAGTAACGAAGTACATTTACTTCGTTAACTGTTACATTTACTTGAGAAATTGTACTTTTAAGAGTAGATTTAAATGTGGGTACTTTTACTTTAACTCGAGTACATTTCTAATGAAAAAACTGTACTTTTACTTCGTTACGTTGGGCGACGTTCCTCTAGTTACTTTATTTTTAATGCAATACATATTGTTAACTGCGTAGTTTATTACAAGCACGCTGAATCTTTTTTATGGGCATGATGAGCGATGCTCAATTCACAAATGAATCACTCTTTTGAGTCGATTCTGTTCAAAGACTTCATCAAACATGTTGGCAGATCTGTCTAAATCGGTTCGCGAATCAGTTTGAATGTTCTGTTCAGTTCCTCACGCACTGAATCTCTGAAGCGCTTTCAATTCACACTCGACTCGAATTCGTAACAGGAAGATTTAAGAACATCAAGAGCGTTGGATGAAGTGGCCGTGGATCTACAGTTTAGTCTAGTGACAGCAAATCTGCAAATGGATCATATTTTTGCCAGCGATGCAGATCTTTATCAGTTGGACATCTTCGTATGCTGTCTGTGAATGAATGATTCCACAGGACGTTACATTTTATTTGTAAAAATATGTACCCTTTATTAATTTTTTTCTTTTATTTTTTCTGACGGAGTTTTCCTCCACGAGTCGTGTAACGCCGGCGAATGTAATATTTGGCAAATCCGTTAGCGAAGATGTGTAGATTCTCTGATCCATTTTCTGTTTTTCTAAAGTGTTGACGCTTGACAGGAACTCCGCTTCCACAACGATTACGTGTTTACGGTTATTGTGAGAAAGGTCTATAAGCTCAAGCAACAAACAAACTAACAGGTGGTACCCAAGTAAACAGAATCATCTGATCACACACACCAACTCATTAGGAGAGTCAGCATGCAAGCCGCCGATTTGAACGCGGTTCCCGTCTATAGAGAAGCAGTGGCGGATGTGCTCTGGAAGAACGTGCTTCTCTACGGCGTTCGGGAGCTGAGAGCCGCTCAAAAACTCGTGGTTGAGATCCAGTAGCTTCACGTTCAGAGCGACAGCCTTGCTCCTCTGAGATGATTCATAAAGAAAGATTATAATAATCAGTATGATCACATTAGAACAGGCTTGTATTTTGGACTTGGGGTTGTTCTCACCTTTGATTCATCCAGATGTATTCCACTGATCTCAAAATCTAACATGAAGAGCTCTGCCACTCTCCTAAACCAGCAACAGAAACATATACATTACGGTTTAAAAGTAAAAAATAAAAAAAATGTCAAAAAAATAAGAATATATATACTTTTATTCAGCAGGGATCCATTCAAATTGATCAAAAGTGACAGTAGAGACAATTATATAGTTTAAAAAAAGTTTATATTTCAAATAAATGCTGTTTTTTTGAACTTTCTATTTATCAAAGAATCCTAAAAAAAATCTATCAGGTTCTCCAAAAAAATAATATTAAGCCGCACAACTGTTTTAACACTGATAATAATAATATTTCTTCAGCACCAAATCTGCATATTATACTGATTTCTGAAGGATCATGTGACACTGAAGACTGGAGTAATGATGCTGAACATTCAGCTTTGCATCAAAGGAATAAATTACATTTTAAAATGTAGGGCCCTATAAAATCCGTTTTATTTTTTCCCAAATTTCCTTTTTTTCCATTTTAATTTTTGCAAATTCCTTTTTTTCCATTTCAATTTTTGGGAATTCAGTTTTTTTCGTTAAAATTTTTGGGATTTTTTTTTTTTTTTTACCCTTTACTGTTATTTTAGTCGTAAAAAGAGTGTGCTTTTAGTGTTAATAATTAAACTGTACACAAATAAAATAGGAATGACCTCAGCACACACACTCAAGAAAATAAGCTGTTGAACCAACTTAATTAAATTAAGGAAAACCTTTCCACGAAATTGAATTAAATTTTTCCAACAAAATCGAATTTGTTTGAAATTATTTGTCGTAATCTTGCTGTATGAACTTAAATTCATTTAGTCAAGACTACTAAAATAATTATCATTCCTACTAGATAATGTGGTCAAGTTACCTAGATTTAATTTTTGTCCTGCCTAAAATCACTAGCCTTATAATGTTAGCTAATTTGACTATAGTTACTTCAAATGATAGTAGCTACTAGCATTAAATTTTTTACATAGTAATATTAGATATGACTTATGCAGGTCTGCAAGTGAGGTTTAATGCATATAAGTAATAAAACCTGCCTTGTGACTGGGTCCAGCGTGGCCAAAACAGCCTCGTTTTCCAGCAAATTCTTCAGACTCTGATACAAATCAACATTTGTATTGAGTCTGTAACATACACACACAAATAAAAATAAAACACAAATATTTTTATGACATTAAAACCAGAATAACCAGACGACAGATACCCACTTTTCCACAACCGTTCCGATATCAAGGCATGTCCTTCCCGCCGCCTCCCGGAACGCAGCGTCCGGATGAGCCACTTTGATGAAATCTGCCTGAAACAAACACAAACTCTGAAATTTAACAGACCCCTAACAAGAATCACAGTCTACATTACACCAACACAATAAAGTTTACCAGGTCTGCCACTTTGCATAAGCTGTCGGACAGCTGGTCAAATGTGTCCACAGTGACGGCACCAGGAGTGTGTGTGCAAGCCTTGTGGACCAGCAGCTCTGCTTCCCTGAGAGCCTGACACAGAGACATCTGGAACCCGGCGGGACCGCTGAGCTCCGGCACCCCGAAAAGACCCTGAGAACCGAGAGGAAAGACACTTACTTTCATTGTGCACTGCAACACAACTGAGGTGATTGCATATTAGCTTGCATAAACAGCCAATAGCATATCACATCACAGGGAAATGATGGACTTTTAATAAGCTCAAACAACAAACAAACAGGTGGTACCCAAGTAAACAGAATCATTTGATCATACACACCAACATGCAACCCGCACATCTGAACCCGAAAATAACATTTATCATGCTAGAACCCGATCATCAAGCAGAAGAAGCTGGATGTAAATACTGAAATTACACGTGAAACTTGAAAAATCTGAATATCGTGCAAAAGTTATAATTTTGATGATTATGGCGTACAGTTTATGAAAACCCCAGATTCAAAATCTCAGAAAATTTTAATATTACATGGAATCAATAAAAAAAAAGGATTTTAAATACAGAAATGTCGGCCCTCTGAAAAGTATGATCATGCATATGTATATAGTTATATATACTAAATATATTAGTTTCACCTTTTAATTTGAATTACTGAAATACATTGATGGGCGATATTCTAATTTTTCGAGATTCACCCGTACATCAATCCACAATCTGACTTGTGATGCCGAATGGAATCATAATCATATTCGTTCATTTGTCCAGAGGAGAACTGCAACTGACATTATCGGGTGATAACAAAACTTGAATGATGATTTTATACAGCTGTTTTGGCTTTGTTTAATAATCGACAAACTCTGCAACATTGTCATTCGACACTGTTATTGAACTGGTATTCACATCATGTCATAATCACCGTAATTACTAGATTTCAACTTGTAAAAAGCAGTCACATCCTTGAGCTGAATAATGACTCTTGTTATCTGTAGTTGTTTATAGCTGAATTTAACTCATTTCATAACTTTACATAATTATAGAGCTGAATAAGTACTTCTGTTGAGTTGCTTTACAGCAGAATCTGTCTCGTGTTTGAATAAGTTTGCATCATAGATCACTATTTTCCTGTTTATTACTGTCAACCTGCTTTGAAACAATGTGTAATGTATAATATTAAAAAAGTAAGATAGAGTGAAAAGTGATTCACAAATTAAGATGTTATAATCATTATACAATGTAACCAATAAAAATATTATACAATTCCATTAAAGTTATTTTATAAAAGTAATAAAAAAATGTAATGTAAATGTTCCAGTCGTTGATGTTGAACATTAAACGATGCTCCGCGTTTTTATATTTTATATAAAAATATAAATTAAATTTTATATAAATATACACATTTATATATTTTTAATCATTAAATTATTTTATAAAAGTAATAAAAAATGTATACCTTATAAAGACAGACAGGTTGGTATGTACACATAAATTATTTTACTGTTAAAACACAAGTATATATTATAATTTAAATCTATAAACGTCTTCTTAAATTATTCATTATAAAAGTCTCACCACGTTTTTCTGTAAATGTTCCAGTCGTTGATGCTGAACATTAAACGATGCTCCGCGTTTTTATATTTTATATAAAAATATAAATTTTATATAAATATACACATTTTTAATCATTAAAATTATTTTATAAAAGTAATAAAAAATTATAATATCTTATAAAGACAGACAGGTTGGTATGTAGGCTACACACCTAAATTATTTTACTGTTAAAGCACAAGTATATATTATAATTTATAAACGTCTTCTTAAATTATTTATTATAAAAGTCTCACCACATTTTTGTGTAAATGTTCCAGTCGTTGATGTTGAACAATTAAACGATGCTCCGCATTTTTATATTTTATATAAAAATATAAATTAAATTTTATATAAATATACACATTTATATATTTTTAATCATTAAATTATTTTATAAAAGTAATAAAATAAAAATAATACCTTCTAAAGACAGACAGGTTGGTATTTAGGCTACACACCTAAATTATTTTACTGTTAAAGCACAAGTATATATTATAATTTATAAACGTCTTCTTAAATTATTCTTTATAAAAGTCTCACCACATTTTTGTGTAAATGTTCCAGTCGTTGGTGCTGAACATTAAACGCGGCTCCGACCGCAGAAGTGTTGACAGCGCGTCTGTGGAGCGCGTGCGAGCGTTGCAGCAAGAGTCTCGCGCAGCGCATCGCTGATCGTCACACACACACACAACAACACTACTAAACACTACAGCCTCAGCCCCTGACAACACGCATTATGAAACAGCCTGGCCGCCTCTTATAAAGTATTATGCAAACATTACGAATGAACTAAAGTTTCCCAGCTTGTAAATGGGCGGAGATCAAGCCGTGGATTTCACCTCCCATTCGAAAATCCTCACACGGTTTCACTTCAGCACTTTAGTTTCTACAATCACCAATGAAAACGTGAAAGCTTAAGTTAAATAAATATAATCCAGAAATGTGTTCTATTGATATATTTATCTATTTTTTAAACAGATTTATTTGGTTATGTGCAGCTATGTTAGGGTTAATCCGGGTTTGTTTTTATTTAAATCACACTAACGAAACTGTGCGGACGTTGCGTAAATAGTGTGTGACGTAAAGCTCAGACAGAGTTTATAAATGCATCCAAAGCAGCAAACAAAAGGTCGCATTGTCCTGTTCTCCAGAAATACACCAGTAAAAATGTTTCACACTAAGATTAAGCTTTGTTATTTTGATTTTACGGCAGGTTAGCTGTGGAATAATGTCGATTCAGAATTTGAATAAAGAGATTAGCGTACCGCATACTTGCCAAATAGTCATAATAAGCCACTTTGAATTACATCATAGTTTTTTGTTGTTTTTTTTGCTCTGTATTTTGTTTGTCTTTGTGAAAAGTTGTAACAATAAACATTTAAATTGTCTTTTCTTCCAGCTGATCTGTCAAATGCCTTGTGCAAAATCACTGAGTCAACTCAAGGACAGACAAGTTCCCTCATTTACTTTTTAGTTATTAACGTACATATGTCAGTTAGGTTTGTTTTTCATCTCTGACAAATGGTTATAAGGGAATCCAGCCAACAACATTAGCTTTACAAACCCATATTGTAAAAAGCAGGAATGTGGCACTCAAAACAAAGCTCAGACTCCCTTGCCGTAGGTGAAGTATGTTCGAATATAAAGAAAAACCCTTATGACAAACATTTTCTAAATCATCATAGTCAAAGAAAGTTTTGGAGGAGGTTGGGGTTTTAAAATCACACATGGTGGGCAACTGCTTATCCATCTTATTAGGCAGTTTCTCTGTTTTCAAATGCTGTTGATGTCACTTCCTGTGCCAAAAGGTGCTGTTTGTGAGCTCACATCCATCCGTCTGCTCTGCACATCTGATCCGGTGACTAAGATACACACATCAGTAAAAGCTGTCTTCGAAATTTGGATGATTTTATACGTGTGCTTATTCACATCCCATCAAATAGATGAAGTGTAAGACTTGGAATAGACCAGTTATAGATATCAAACCGTGTACATGCTTTTATATCTCATTAATTTACATTCTAACACATAATACATGAATTCTATATGCTAAAAATAATAAAACCTTCAGATGTGAGAGGTCAGAGTACAGTCAGATCCATCAAAATACAACCTGGAACGTTTTTGCAGGGAATTAGACAAGCAAATCTTCAAATAATTGTGTAGAACGATTACGCACGTTACCAAAGAAACTCTCGAGAAGTCCATATGCTGGACATACCGCTGAATAAATGTGTAACATGGATCCTAAAGTAAATATTTAGTTCACACCAATGAAACTAATACATAAACAACTAGTCACAAAAAAAAAGATGAAAAAAGTACAAATTATGCAGCAAAACCATGTTTAACACTAGCAAAAAATTATACTGTATTAACGTGTTCGATCTTTTAATTTTAGTACTTTCATTTTAATGTAAGTTTTAATAATTCTGTTTTACATAATTTTTTTTATAAATTAAAAAATATTTTCAGTTCACATTTATTTATTTTCAAGTAATGAAAGTGTTTTTTTTTTAGTTAACTATATTAACCCTGGGTACAACAATAGTATTCTTTGAAATACCACAAATACTATAGTACATGCAGAACTTTAATGTGCAGATACCTCATTTTAATCTCTCTCTCTCAATATATAATCTATTTTTATTGCAAGTGTAACTGACCCTACAGTAATGAAACTTCAAAATCAAAGGGAGAACAGGGTATCACAACTGATTTTTATTGGCTTGTTTTATCGAACCATAACACAGAGATACATCTATAAACAATGATCAAAAGAAACTGTACATTTATACTTGATATCTAAGTCCCACAAAAATATTGCTACTGCTGGTCAGAACGCTTTACAACCAAAGAGATGTTTCACGTAATGACTCATTTGTGTCGAATTTTTCATTTTAATAATGCGTTTGGATATTAAAGAATCGCTGGCTTTTTGAGATATTCATCCCATGTCTGCCATCGGTACCATAACACAAACTGGACTTAAAGCCCCCCCAAAACATTTTCACAGCAGTTTTACACATTTATTGTGGCACTATCACAGAAGAGACAAAATCAGTACACACGAAGCACAGGCCTGACATGAACTCCAATACTAGAGAATATGTTTATTTAGCAGAAATGATTATGGAGAACTGCAGTTAACATATGGAACACAGCTTACAAATGTTCTACAAGTAATCTTTCGCCTTATAAACAATGAGTTATTTGCCCACCCCTCCCTCCCTCCCCAAACACACATTACAGGTTACAAACACACACACACACACACGCACAAAAAAAAAAAATCCCTCATAAAGCCAATGGAATGTTAGTCATACGGACAAGCTCGGTAAGATGTCCAGCTGTCTGTGTGAATGACATGCGCCTCTACCTCTCAAGGGGGAAAATACTCCTGTCGACATTTACGGTGACGGTAGTTTTTTCTGCCCAATGTAAAAATGCTGGATATGATGAGATCACTTTCAAAATGTTTCTTTTCTTCCATAAAAAATGTGTCTCTACAATCAAACTACTAAAAAACCTGCCTTTAGAAAATAGTAGATAAAAATATTCCCCTGAATTGTACAAGAAAAGAGGTACAGGGAGTGCTGGTAAAAGATGAGACCTCAGCAAAGTTATTCCCCGTCTTCCTCCTTCTTGTCGGCGTCTTCCGTTGCCTGAAACACAGCATCATTGGAGTTAATCACATGTGCTGTTTTTTCACATAAGATCACAAATCATTTCAGGGTGATATTACCTCTTCGTCATCTTTTGTTTCTCCGTTTTCTGCGGGCACCTCCTCTTTCTTCTCCTCTTCCTTCGGCTCCTTGGGTTCCTTTGTTTTCTTAGGTTTGGCAGGCGCCTTCTACATTGTGTTAAATTTTATTGCAAAGTTATAGTCTATAATTCCATCCAGGTTTTTACCATAACTTTTAATTAAGCATTTTCCTTACCTTTGGCTTAGGCTCTGCCTTTTGAGGGGTAGGTTTCTAAAAATTAAAAGAGGTATAATACATAAATAAACAAGCAAACAAACAATAATTGCCAAATCAGTTGAATGAATGTTAAGTGTATATAAAAATACCAACGCACACTCACGTTCACCAACCTCTCCGACCTTCTTTTAGGCTGCAAAGCAGTAACAGGGTTAAACCATATAACTACTTTGATGCAATAAAATATTTTTATAATTAAAACTTTATTTCCATGCAAAAAAGCAGGATCTGCTTACCTCAGTGACTTCAGCATCATTGTTCGCCTACGGGTAAAAAAAAGAAAGAAGAGTGTTATTCTCAGTAGTCCAAATCAATCAATGTAATTTGAAATAAATCATCTTTATATTTTTACTCCCCAGTTGTTGTTTTTTCAGGTAGGTATGGGAATATAAGGAATTTTATCTATTTGGGTTCTGATTCCTCTCAACAATTCTTTTAGTACTATTATGAAGATATATTTGGAGGGAAAATGTTGTGTCTTGAAATAAGAAATAAATGCAATACAATTCCTGCAAAAGGTGTTTGACTTTTCATAGACATTTAAAAGCAGCATAATTAAGTGCTATAACTAGTTAAAGATCAAACAAACAAAACATGTTGTTTAAAATCTTATTCAGTCATATATTTTAATAAATAAAACATAACTAATTAAAACTAAATTCAATGTAAAGTAAACTTATTTTGACATGAACAACCAGTCAGTAACTACAATGATTTAAGCCTCGTTCAATAGATTAAATTCCAGTCGGACATGACGAAAATAATAAGTGAATCAGGAAAGGTTTAAAACCGTGAATTCGTAAGTGAATTTAGTAACAGCTCTGATTGATAAAAAAAAGAAAGAAAGAACAGGCTTTAAAGTCACTCTTTAACAAAGCGGAATACGCAGTATGTTTATGATTCACTAAAAAAAAAGAGTCGGCTCATTAGAGTCATTCGTTCGGGAACCGGACACTGGTCGCTATCATAAGTCAGGATGTTTGGTTTTGATTCATTAAAAATAATCGGTTCAAATGATTCATTCGTTCGAAAATAGAACTAGCCAGACCACGGTGTATGCTTTTAATACACTAAAAAGAATCGGATCAGAAGAGTCATTCGCTCGGCGATCAGACTAAATGGCTGCTGTATGTTTCGTACTATGGATTGGGTATTTTTCTTGAAGTAACGACTCCCAAACATCCAGGCAGCAATTCATCAATGTTTATGTCCTGCCTCCGTTGGCCGATACCGTGCTTTCCCTTCTTTTTTTTATTGCAGTCTGGTGTGCACCGCCCCCTTCATGCACGCGCACACACACAGACTCATTCAACGCTGATTAATGGAGATTTGCGCTCGCCCCACGACATTCCCGCCATTCACTTTCAAACACGACATCCCGAGGTGCACAGCCGCGAGGGAAAAAAACTACAGAATATACCAGAATAATAGGAAACACCAAACAGTGGCGCTATGATGTGCAAGAATACCGCCATTGCATAATCTACCACTTGCACGATCAAATATTTCGAGATGCGATCGTGGACTAAAGCCCTAATGCACGATTTAAATCTCTAATGCACGACTTTGAGCTGCAGGATAAAATATTGCACCGTCTGTCACTGTGTTTTCAGACCCACAGTGAGTTTTAAATCATCGGGGTTGCGCGAAAGGGCAGCCATGACACTAAAAACACCGAGCCTTTACAAAGACATGTATGTGGAATTTCAACCGACCATACTTAAAATAAAAACGGCATGTAATAAATAAAGAAAGAAAGAAACATTCAATGCAACAATTTGATTTGATGTTTTGCGCGCGACGTCTTTAGGTCGCGAATCTGTAAGTTAAACTGCACATTAACGAAAACTGAGATCGTTACACCCCCTTTGTCTGATGCATGTCGACAGAGACTTAATATATTTGTAAACAAAAACACGACAAACATAATACATATGCACCGATCATATCCCGTTTCCGCGTATGCATGAAAATTAAGCTGGCTTTAATTAACTCCGACGGAGAAAAATCTCAGCCGCGCTCTCAAATCAAAACACGCGTTTAATAAACAGAAGTATGCAAACACAAAATTGCACGCATACCATCGCACAGTAAGAAAAATAAGTACATTTGCACGCAATATGTATGCACTGTTATTTTCATTCCCTTTTTTACACTGCATATTCTATTAAAGATGGTGCCTCGATATATGAAGAAACCAATGCGCTACTTACTTTGCTCCTTTTAGGCATGGCTGTAGGTTTTTACAACTCGCAAAAAATCACGGCGTTTAAAAATGCAAGATGCACGGATTTAACGCTGAAAAACAGGCGACACTGTGACTTGAGCTCGGTTAAAGATTCACACAGTAGGGTTGATCACAGTATAGGAAGACGTTAACGCTCGTCCGAAACAAAAACCTGCTCAAACCGGATTGGATTCTCCTCCTCCTCCTCCTTCTTCCCTATTCAATTCATCACAGGCCGACCTGACAGCGAATTTACGATTCCCACTATGGCGAAGCCTCATCTCATGAATATTAATTAGACCAAGATGACGTAACTTGGTATCCTTCCATTCACATCCTCTGATTACTATTCATGAGCCATGCCATTCTGATAGTAGGTTTCGATCATTGGCCAGCAGAATAGCGTCCCCTTGCCAACGACAGCCTGTAAGCCAATCAGAGTGAACGCCATATTTGTAATTTATTATTTATAAGTGGAGTATTCGCCATAGTAGGATTATCCAATTATCTCCCCGCCTCCTGCTCCCGGTGATTGGCCCACGGAGAGCCACGGCACATTTTCAAATCATAGCAAGATACCCGTGTGGCCACTTTTGCATGTCAATCAGTTGCTATAATATTTGTTTTTGCAATGACTTAGAGCTGGTGAAGGGAGATTATCTTAACTCTGCTGTTGATTTGAAAATGTTTGGAAATCCAAAGCCATATTCTTATCTTTAATTTCCATGCGATTAGATCATAAATGTTGCGCAATCAAAGGCTTTTTTTTTTTTTTACATGGTTTCCAGATGTGTTTTAGTTATTTTAGGAGCTGGATTTAAAATGGACCTCATATATGTTGTGTTTTTAAAGCCCCCGCGGGCATGCAGAGGTTTTAAAAAGGCAGAAAATGGCGACTGTGCAGAGAAACATTTCACTTCTGTGTCACCAACCAAACGCTCCTGTTGAAATCTATTATCTATAGCGCAAAAATAGTGCAAAATAAATCAATTGCCAGTTCCAGTGGCATTGTGTCTTATGTTTAGGTATCTTATGTCCGCCTTTGACGTGAAAATGAATGTAATTTAAATATTTATAAAATAAATTATATAAAAAGGGATTATTTAAATATTTAAATTATCTGTCCTTATACTACCCCCCAAAATAGGGCTTAACAGGATAATTGTAATAATAATCATATTCATGAGGATCACCTGGAAATGCAATGGAAATAAAAAAAGGAATTTTAAAATTGTGATTTCCAGATCTGGAAAGTAATAGAAAAGTAATACAATGGTGAAATCCATGATAATGTCTATAGTGCATGTATAAATGGTGGTTCAAAATTAATCCTCAACTGGGCCACATTCAAGTCTTTCGAGAGACTTTCATACACAAATAATTTTTAAATCTCCCTATTTCAAGGATTGAAACTTGGAAATGTATACGTTCCATAGGCATGCATGTGTGACTGTTGCCACACATACGGGCAGATGTTGTTTTGCTGAAATGCAAGACAATGCACAGGACATGTTTACCAATATATGCACACAAATGCACTGTAGTTTAAAACACCTCAGTGCATATATGATATTTCTCTGGGAGAGATTTGTATGTAACAGCTTTGTAACCTTTTTTCAAGAACCTTTTTTGCTAAGGTTCTTAAATTATTTTATTTTATAATTTATGATTATTTTGAGATAACACTTAATGTTACAGGTTCTTCAGATCAGTGTTTTCTGAGTGTTTAGTGTGTTCCTATATTATTGCTAGGCTTGTCTGAGTGGTTTTAAGGGTGTTGCTATGCATTTGCTTAGGTGTTCTGAGTGGTGTTTGGTCTATTGGTATGTAGTCGCGCTAGCAACTCACGCTAGAAACTGCGATCTTTAGTGACCTAGTTAGCGCACCCACCTCTACCTATGCTGGAGACGGTAACATTTGGTGCCGTGACCCAGATGTGACTGAGGTTTAGGGGGTTGAGTGTAACGGAGGCAAGCTAGTAAGAGCTGTGCTTGTAAACCTCACTCCCTGGCCTCAAGATGCATGCTAGCGACTGATGCTAGAGAGTGCGGCCTTTAGCGTCCTTCTTAGCGTGCCCACCTCCCAAGTCGGACACACCAGTTCAAATCAATTACAGCAGGCCTATAGATAACAGCTATGATATTTCGGTCTTTAAAGCAATATTTTATAAAGTAATTCTGAAAGTGCACGGTATGCCCATACATTAAGCCGTTCCTGTTTCTAGAGCGTTGCTATTCATGTGCTTGGGTGTTCAGAGTGGTTTTAGAGTGTTGCTATGCATTAACTTTTGGTGTCCCGAGTGGTTTTTGTGCGTTGCTATGTGGTTGCTGGGGTGTTTTGGGTGGTGTATAAAGGGTTAGTTCTAAATAATTATAGTATAAAATGTGATTCGTGGACTTTTAAAGGGTTCAGCCTATGAACTCCTTTTCAGTTATAAGTGGAACGTTTATTTTTAAGGTCCTTTTTTAAGGGCTCCTACTGGTTCATGGTCCACAACATCATGAAAATCTTGCTCCGTTTACACGAAGGGAAGACGCAGATATTTCCCTGCGGTTTAACCTCTCATTTACACGAAAACCCAGTTTTTATCACAGAAAACGATTATTTCTAAAAACTCCGGAAAAAATTGGAGATTTCTGAAAACACCGGTTATGTGTTGCCGTGTCAACTGGGAGAAACGGGGTTTTAGGTTCTCAAACGTCACATTATGCGCCAGAAAATGCTTAACGTCATGTGAGCGCCCAGTTTGGCATTCGTTATGATGGCGCTCGACGCCGTTTTTATGCGGGTTGATGTAAATAGCGCCGCCACTCCCACCACATGCATCACGCGCTGTGCGTGGGCACCAAAAATAGACTAATGAAAAAAAAAATAATCATATCATAGTCATAATAATTATAATGCCGATATTATTTCAGTATAGAAATATTATTAGGCACTTTTTAGGGATGTATATAACAAAACAGGCAGAACAAGAGTATTTAATTGCTCTACAAAGAAACGATGGTGTCGCCGCCACCTCAGTGGTCAGTTGGATTGCGCGTTAAAAAGTCAAAGTTAAAATGGCAAAAATAAACGTTTTTTTTATTTTTATAAAGTAATTATGGAATTATAAAGGAATTATGCTTAGGGCACCAAAATGGATACCAGTGGCACTGGATGTAAATGACAACTTTTTTGAAAACGATGTTGTGTGCACGATGTTATTATTGAAACTGGAGGGTGGGTATTCGTTTCTCTAAACACCCGGCTATGTGTAAATGTGGCCTCTGTCACGTCTGTCTGCTATCTCCTTGTTCAGACCCTTCCGATTTCATGGCCAGATCACAGCAACTCCCTCCTCGCCGGTCCCCTCCCCCACGGAAACATTACACCCCTTTCTATAGGCAGCTCTTTAGGCGGGAAAGTCTCAGCGTCCTGCTCATGAAGTTCTCTCATGTCTGTAAATGCTCCTGTAGGACTGGATTGGGGGAGGGGTGTAGTGGGTGTGGCCGCTGAGTTTCAGATAACAGGTCTCTCTCATTTGAGAAGCCTTTGACTGTTGCCATCCTTAAGCTTCAGTTGAGACAGGAAGGAAAGGGGCACTGAAGTGATCTGTGCCACACACGATTACAAAACTACTAACTAAACATACATGTGAGAGTGAGATCATTGTGCATGTGTGATTACATCATAGAGAAAACACACAATAAAGTGTACACTGAGGTTCTTACAAGTCATGACCACCATCTGAATGTCCTCGGAGTTTGGTTTATCCCAATGGTTCACATGGTAAACACCTACAGTACATACTGCAAATGTGTTTACTTACAAAAAAAATTTGTATGGACAATGGACAATTGAACCATGAAATTTCAGCAACTTATTAATATAAAAAGTGAACAAAACTGAAAATGCTACTGCATTTTGTTGCTATGCTTTTCAAGAGAATTCTAGTGCTTTTTTAAGTGGTTGGGTGGTTCTGGGCGGTTTCTAGGGCGTTGCTATGTCGTTTGCTTGGGTTTTTTGAGTGGGATTAACGTCTTGCTATGCATTTACTTAGGTGTTTTAAAGTATTGCTATGTAGTTGCTAGTGTTCTGAGTGGTTTCTTGGGTATTATGCATTTGCTTGGGTTTTTGCGAGAGTTGCTATGTGGTTGCTAGGGTGTTCTCTGTGGTCTGTTGATTGTTGCTATGCATTTGCTGGAGTGTTCTGAGTGGCTTTTTTAGTGCATTTGGTTCCTCGGTTATTCTTAGTGGGTTTAGTGTGTTGCAATGCGGTTTCTAGGGTGTTGGTCTACATTTGCTGAGGCGTTTGTACATTGGAATGTGGTTTGCTAGGACGTTGCTAGGTCGTTGCATATTGGCATGAGTCAAAAGAGCTGACTGTCCTTTCCTCTCTTTTTTTTATTTCTCATTCTTATTGATGATGTGGTGGCTAATGTCTGTTTAGAGAGAACGGTCTCGTCTTAGCGGCCCCTAATTTAATAACAAACTATCATTTAGACGGAAGTGAATCAATCAAAACTAACTAGCTGGAAAAAACATTTTTCAAGAACCACTATAAAACTAAACCAATCTCTGTTACCTTAAATTATATGTTTATCTCTGTAAAGCTGCTTTGAAACAATCTACATTGTTAAAAGCGCTATATAAAGGAGGATGACTTGACTTGGCTTGACTAATGCTAAATTAACACATCACTATGTTTTTTTTGGCAGAAACTAATGTTAGCCTAACATTGCGAATTTTTTGCAAGGGAAACTTTTGTTGTGCCTTAAAGTTGAAAGATGCATTGTTAGGATCAGTATGAATAGATTTACAGTGGGATGCGTTTGATGAGTAAGATTAAGATACCCAGGTCACCTTGAGGTATTTCCAGTAGCTTGAACAAAAGCCTCTTTGAGGGGCAGCACTTCCTATGGTTCTATCCAACCATCTGCCACAACATCTTACTCACTCGACCGCCTTTATTTTACCCTCTCGATCATTATATAATTTGAACACTGAGATTTAATTAGGACTTCTTAGTAAAAAATCTTCCAGGCTTCAGCTTTGATTTGGTTTGAATGTCAGTTTTGCTCCACCCAGACCTGTACAGGCACGCAGAAGATGATGAATGAAAGAAATGAAAACATAATATTTGTGGTGCGGTCTAAAAGCCAACAGTTGACTAAGAAAAGTTAGCAATGTTATTAGGCAATAGAAAAATAAAACATATATATATAAATATTATCAGGCACACATAGAGATTAAACTAGCTCAGTAAAGCTTCACTGATGAGTCTTGCCGAAGTGACTACGAGCGCAGACGGCTAGTGAACTCACTTTTTTTGGAAGTGCAAGTGCAACCCAGTGACTATGGATCAGTAAGTGGATTTCTCCTCGAGCAATGGCTGCCTGCCCATCTGGACACGCACGTAAAGCCCAGATTACACAGAGTAATGGTTATGCAGGGGTCAGTGGGAGGGGAGCAGACAGAGCTCATCGCCAATCTGGTACGGACTTATTATCTGCAAATACATAATGTGTTTTCATTGATATTTGGGGTTAAAGTTTTTTTTTCTTCAGTACAATACAGTACAGTATGGCTTTATTATAGTAAAATTGTAGTAAACATGTTTTTCTTTTTGCGGATTTGTTATTGATTACATTTGTACAACCGCAGTTTTACTGCAAATACCATGGTTAAACTAGGGTTAGAGTAGCAAAACTATGGTTAATTTTTGGGTAAATTTGGTTAAATACACCAATTAAGGGTGCCTTTGTCATTTTTTACATCTTATAGTGGAACTGTCACATTAACATTTTTGCTCACTTGACGTTTATTGCCACAAGGTTTGATGTAAAATACACGAAAACTAAAATAGGACTGTTGTCATTCTGAAGATAAAAATCAGTTTTTATGGTACAGACAGAAAGTCAAGCATGCACACAACACGGCACTACTGTTGTCAACACAGGCCAACACAAGTGTCAAAGACTGATGTACAGAACTCAAGAAACAGCTGTGACCAAGTATCGCTTTAACTGACGGACTGAATCTCTTAACAGCTTTAGAGATTTCTTAGAGTTGCGCCTTAGACAATTGACATCATGGCTGACCAACTTTTCTTTTGTGATTAAGCTTATTGTCTCAAACTGCAGTGAAAGCACACAATTGGTTAAATCGTGGGTGAACTAAAGAGATTAACAAGGGACTTTAGTGACTCTTGATGATAATGAGGGACACAGCAATGGATTTTAAAACCCTGTAGTGGTATTAGCCCCTTCAAAACATGGCCAGGGCCAGAGAGTGTCTCCCCTCCCTCACCTTTACAATATATTTCCTGTTTGTAGGGCAGGGTCTTTATTGCATTCAAATCTGCTGTATGTGTATTAGATCCACAGCATCCCCCAGTCAGCCAACAAATTTTAATTTTAAATCCCAATAAATATAGGGGCAATTTCGCAAAAAATCTTCAAATAGACAGATTTTACAATCATGGAAGGTAAATCGTATGAAGCCCCTGAAAACTGGGTTCAGTTTATTTCTCCTTCCTTCTTTTTCAGAATGTTATTGCCCTAATGCTTCAGGGCAACACAGCACTATGCCGTTCACAATTTAAAAGGCTTTATGTCCAACAGACACCGGAAAAGCGCCATTTTCTAATGTTTTATTTTCTGTTTTCCATGTAGGAGCGCATTACACCACTAGAGGGCGACAAAAGCACAGATATCGCAAGGACATCTAGTATTTGCATTTGAGTTGTGAAAGATTGATGTAATTCTCACCCACAATACAGGATTGCACAGCAGACAGAGTTTAAAAAAAGTAGCCTACATGAAAAGTCAGCTTTTATTTCATCCATAAAAATAAACTTAAGGCTTGGCACTGAAGAAAATACTGTAGGTTGGTTGATCTAAATATATATGGTGATACACATAATAGTTGATTTTTCAGTAATATTTGAAATATAGGTATAGTTTTACAAACGAATATTCTAGTATTATATAATATGACCCAAATTTTGTTTTGCTACAACTATTAGAATTTACCATGTGTCTGAAAAATCTTTTGTGGTAATATTTGTGTTTAATTATTTAGTTTTATTTTGTATCTCCTGCTTAAACATTAATTATTAGTGCAAGCACAAAAAATAAGTCAATAAAAATATGCAATTAATAAAAAAAAAATACACAAATAAAAAAAAGTGTATTTTGTGAATGAAAAAAAGAGAATATTTTGAAAATACAAAAAGTTGCGGGAAAGTACTTCCAAGGTCAAAGATCATAGGGAGATGATCAAAGTTTTCTATCTCTTTTCTTTCTTTTTAATGCTTTTTTTAATGCTATGAATATCCTACACAATGTAAAGGGAGAGAAAAAGAAAAACTGAACAGAAAAAGGCCAGAGAGAAACAATTATATGATATGAAATGTGTTTAGCCAAGTGATTTCCCTTAAATTATAATTTTTTAACTCCGTTGATTAGTTAAGTGCATCAGTGTTGCATTGTTTAATGTTCATGTGACAGATGAAAAATAGCCTAATAATATTAAAATATTAATGAATACCCACTCACCATCCGCTTTTATGGCAAACAACGTCAGCATTTTGTAAGCCAGAGACTCTCTTTTTTAAGAAGGACCCTGTAAGGTCACACTTTCCCAAACCTCAAAGCCTGACCCATCCGGGTCCCGGTGCCAATTCTGCTCTGCTGAAAGAAGCAGCCGAAGTCACCGGTGCACGAAACCCGAAGAGCTCAAGAGGAAAATCTGCAGTGCAACAGCAAGATTTCAGTGATCACACGTTCATAATAAGTTTTCTCGCAGCTCTCTGAAGTAATTCATCCTGATGGGGCAGTTGTATGGAGCTAGAATTGTGTCTTTATTACATGCGAGAAAATAAATGATCTGAGTGAAAAAAAAGTTTGAGAGAAAAAGTTATCACACTGATAGCAAAAAAAAAAACAATTTCATGAGAGAAAAAGAATATTTGAGAGAAAAAGTTTTTATAGAAAAAAATAATAATATTTGAGACTAAAAAAAGTTTTGAGAGAAAGTGTTTTCTAAAAAAATATAAATTTGAATTTTTTAAAATTATTTCTGAGAAAACAAATCTCTCTCAAAATACTTTGAAAAAAACTCAAATATATATTTTTTGCCATCAGTGTGAAAAATTTTCTCTAAAAAAAAGCGTTTCTCTCAAAACGCTTGATCTTTTTCTCTCAAATATTCTTTTTTCTCTCATGAAATGCTTTTTTTGCTATCAGTGTGATAAATTTTTTTTCTCTCAAAAGTTTTTTACCATAGTACTTTCAGTTGCACAATGGTACTAAAATATTACCATATTTATATAGCATGATAATTGCATGCTGCTTCAGTGTAGTTCAAAGCATAGCATGGAATTACAGCAACAAAAAAAGGTACAATGGAGAAATTTCTGATCAAAACCTGATGGTCTCATGTAACAGTGGTTCCATGAAATATGTGGGAAAAAACAATGGTATTGCATGGTAACCCTTGTGAAAAAAAGAAGTTTGCGTGTTGAATGTGCTTCAGATCTTAAAAGTGTAATTTAAGTGTAAAAAACTGTAGATTATATTATTAGATAATACAAAATTAATTAAATAAAGGGCCACTTAAGTGCTTAAAGATAATATACTTTCAAGTACACTTTCAAAAAGTACACTGTAATAATGTAAACATAAAAGTTTTACTTTAAAGCACATTTTAAATAATAATCTTTTGTCATTTTTTAAAGTACACTTATTTTGATATGTCGATCAACTAAAGTTCAAGTACTTGATTATATTTTAACTTTAATTTAAAACTTAATATTAAATTATATTATAATTTTAACTGAAGTGCGTTATTTGCTACTGCATTTAAAGTTAATTATTTTAAAATGTACTTCATTGCCACTTTATCATTAATATTTAACTATAAATATATTTAAATAGATGACATTCAAATATCTATAGAAATGATATTAGTTTACCATTAATGTTTGTCCGTATTTGTCAGTACACTTTAGCCATATTTCAAAGACTATTAAAGTAATTATAAAATTATATAAAGATGCTTAAATTCAACTAATTGCATTTGATATTTAAATAGCCTTTTAAAAGTATGCTAAAGTTTAGGCTACTTCTTTTTCACATGGGAAATAAAATTGCTAATTCCATTTCGGCCGTTCTAGTGACCGAACTATTGGACAGTTGTGCACCTGTTCAAAACCTTTGTCTCTGACCTTGTGCTGTTTCTCTCCCTCCTATTGACTCTAATCAAATGTGTGACCTGCCATCTCATGGCTCTCCATAGGTGCAGTTCACACTCAATACTAATAAAGAGCCTCACTGCCGCCCCCTGCAGGCTGAGTCTGCATTAACTCACTGCCGCCCCCTGCAGGCTGACTCACACATGCCCCCTCTGCATTAACTCCCTGCCGCCCCCTGCAGGCTGAGTCTGCATTAACTCACTGCAGCCCCCTGCAGGCTGACTCACACATGCCCCCTCTGCATTAACTCACTGCAGCCCCCTGCAGGCTGACTCACATATGCCCCCTCTGCATTAACTCACTGCAGCCCCCTGCAGGCTGACTCACATATGCCCCCTCTGCATTAACTCACTGCAGCCCCCTGCAGGCTGACTCACACCTACCCCCTCTGCATTAACTCACTGCCGCCCCCTGCAGGCTGACTCACACATGCCCCCTCTGCATTAACTCACTGCAGCCCCCTGCAGGCTGACTCACACATGCCCCCTCTGCATTAACTCACTGCCGCCCCCTGCAGGCTGACTCACACCTGCCCCCTCTGCATTAACTCACTGCCACCCCCTGCAGGCTGACTCGCACCTGCCCCCTCTGCATTAACTCCCTGCCACCCCCTGCAGGCTGACTCACACATGCCCCCTCTGCATTAACTCACTGCCGCCCCCTGCAGGCTGACTCACACCTGCCCCCTCTGCATTAACTCACTGCCACCCCCTGCAGGCTGACTCACACCTGCCCCCTCTGCATTAACTCACTGCCGCCCCCTGCAGGCTGACTCACACCTGCCCCCTCTGCATTAACTCACTGCCACCCCCTGCAGGCTGACTCACACATGCCCCCTCTGCATTAACTCACTGCCGCCCCCTGCAGGCTGACTCACACCTGCCCCCTCTGCATTAACTCCCAGCCACCCCCTGCAGGCTGACTCGCACATGCCCCCTCTGCATTAACTCACTGCAGCCCCCTGCAGGCTGACTCACACATGCCCCCTCTGCTTTAACTCACTGCAGCCCCCTGCAGGCTGACTCACACATGCCCCCTCTGCATTAACTCACTGCCGCCCCCTGCAGGCTGACTCACACATGCCCCCTCTGCATCAACTCCCTGCCGCCCCCTGCAGGCTGACTCACACATGCCTCCTCTGCATTAACTCACTGCCGCCCCCTGCAGGCTGACTCACACCTGCCCCCTCTGCATTAACTCCCTGCCGCCCCCTGCAGGCTGACTCGCACCTGCCCCCTCTGCATTAACTCACTGCCGCCCCCTGCAGGCTGAGTCACACATGCCCCCTCTGCATTAACTCACTGCCGCCCCCTGCAGGCTGACTCACACATGCCCCCTCTGCATTAACTCACTGCCGCCCCCTGCAGGCTGACTCACACCTGCCCCCTCTGCATTAACTCACTGCCGCCCCCTGCAGGCTGACTCACACCTGCCCCCTCTGCATTAACTCACTGCTGCCCCCTGCAGGCTGACTCACACCTGCCCCCTCTGCTTTAACTCACTGCTGCCCCCTGCAGGCTGAGACACACCTGCCCCCTCTGCTTTAACTCACTGCTGCCCCCTGCAGGCTGACTCACACCTGCCCCCTCTGCATTAACTCACTGCCACCCCCTGCAGGCTGACTCGCACCTGCCCCCTCTGCATTAACTCACTGCCGCCCCCTGCAGGCTGACTCACACCTGCCCCCTCTGCATTAACTCACTGCTGCCCCCTGCAGGCTGACTCACACCTGCCCCCTCTGCATTAACTCACTGCCACCCCCTGCAGGCTGACTCACACCTGCCCCCTCTGCATTAACTCCCTGCCACCCCCTGCAGGCTGACTCGCACCTGCCCCCTCTGCATTAACTCACTGCCGCCCCCTGCAGGCTGACTCACACCTGCCCCCTCTGCTTTAACTCACTGCTGCCCCCTGCAGGCTGACTCACACCTGCCCCCTCTGCATTAACTCACTGCCACCCCCTGCAGGCTGACTCACACCTGCCCCCTCTGCATTAACTCACTGCCGCCCCCTGCAGGCTGACTCACACCTGCCCCCTCTGCATTAACTCCCTGCCGCCCCCTGCAGGCTGACTCGCACCTGCCCCCTCTGCATTAACTCACTGCCGCCCCCTGCAGGCTGAGTCACACATGCCCCCTCTGCATTAACTCACTGCCGCCCCCTGCAGGCTGACTCACACATGCCCCCTCTGCATTAATTCACTGCCGCCCCCTGCAGGCTGACTCACACCTGCCCCCTCTGCATTAACTCACTGCCGCCCCCTGCAGGCTGACTCACACCTGCCCCCTCTGCATTAACTCACTGCTGCCCCCTGCAGGCTGACTCACACCTGCCCCCTCTGCTTTAACTCACTGCTGCCCCCTGCAGGCTGAGTCACACCTGTCCCCTCTCCTTTAACTCACTGCTGCCCCCTGCAGGCTGACTCACACCTGCCCCCTCTGCATTAACTCACTGGCACCCCCTGCAGGCTGACTCGCACCTGCCCCCTCTGCATTAACTCACTGCCGCCCCCTGCAGGCTGACTCACACCTGCCCCCTCTGCATTAACTCACTGCTGCCCCCTGCAGGCTGACTCACACCTGCCCCCTCTGCTTTAACTCACTGCTGCCCCCTGCAGGCTGACTCACACCTGCCCCCTCTGCATTAACTCACTGCCACCCCCTGCAGGCTGACTCGCACCTGCCCCCTCTGCATTAACTCACTGCCGCCCCCTGCAGGCTGACTCACACCTACCCCCTCTGCATTAACTCACTGCCGCCCCCTGCAGGCTGACTCACACCTGCCCCCTCTGCATTAACTCACTGCCGCCCCCTGCAGGCTGACTCACACCTGCCCCCTCTGCATTAACTCACTGCCACCCCCTGCAGGCTGACTCACACCTGCCCCCTCTGCATTAACTCACTGCCGCCCCCTGCAGGCTGACTCACACCTGCCCCCTCTGCTTTAACTCACTGCTGCCCCCTGCAGGCTGACTCACACCTGCCCCCTCTGCATTAACTCACTGCCGCCCCCTGCAGGCTGACTCACACCTGCCCCCTCTGCATTAACTCACTGCCGCCCCCTGCAGGCTGACTCACACCTGCCCCCTCTGCTTTAACTCACTGCTGCCCCCTGCAGGCTGACTCACACCTGCCCCCTCTGCATTAACTCACTGCCACCCCCTGCAGGCTGACTCGCACCTGCCCCCTCTGCATTAACTCACTGCCGCCCCCTGCAGGCTGACTCGCACCTGCCCCCTCTGCTTTAACTCACTGCTGCCCCCTGCAGGCTGAGTCACACCTGCCCCCTCTGCATTAACTCCCTGCCGCCCCCTGCAGGCTGACTCGCACCTGCCCCCTCTGCATTAACTCACTGCCGCCCCCTGCAGGCTGACTCACACCTGCCCCCTCTGCTTTAACTCACTGCTGCCCCCTGCAGGCTGAGTCACACATGCCCCCTCTGCATTAACTCACTGCCGCCCCCTGCAGGCTGACTCGCACCTGCCCCCTCTGCATTAACTCACTGCCGCCCCCTGCAGGCTGACTCGCACCTGCCCCCTCTGCATTAACTCACTGCCGCCCCCTGCAGGCTGACTCGCACCTGCCCCCTCTGCATTAACTCACTGCCACCCCCTGCAGGCTGACTCGCACCTGCCCTAGTTGTGTCTCAATCTACTTGTTCGTAAGCTTTTCAGTGAATACAGATTTAAATGTCTTTATGTTCTTAAGAAATGTTGAGAATCTCTCTGTTGAGAATGTCTTGTGTGTTAACCGTAAACATACTCTGCATTTGACGCATTTCTTGAACCAGAATACCTGGAGTAAGCATGGCTTGGGTTAATCAACCGAGGGTTTAAGGTGTGTTTGACGGTAAGATAACCTTGCTTTCAGGATTCAGTTTGATTCTCAGGAAAACACCAAACCAGTTCAAATGTCTAACCCTTGGATAAAGGATCTGTCAATCATGTAAATCTTAATAAATGTACATTCTTCTTCAGGGTTTGGTTTGGTTTTATCCCTGTGATGGAGTAAATGGTTTGACAACAAAGTCAAAGTCAAAGTACAAAGTCTAAGTAAGATTTATTGTCATTTGCAGGTGTTTGTCTGTAGCAGGTCAAGAAACCAAATACAGTGTTCATTAGAGCCACAGGGCATATAGTTTTATGTATAAACACAATATGTGTGTCATGCCTTACCACGTCATGTTACCTGTTTGCATATGCTCTTCTCTGTACACTATACAAGCAGCTGATGCCCAGGTAACTAAACAAACATAATTTCTCAATACCCTGAGACTTCCTGGTTTCCTCAATGTCTTTTTTGTCTTTAGGCATGCAAACATCACCTGTAGAAGTGGCTTTGCACAGACAGTGATGGAGATTTGATATATAAATCTGCTGAGCTGCAGGAATGACTGCTGTTGTTGACACTGTAAATTAGTTTTTCTTCAGTGAAACTGGGTGTGTCTGTTTCAGCGGATTTAAATCAACTGCGTTCAAACACAGCCTTGCATGGACCCAAACGAAGGGTCTTGGGCTCCACAGGTAATCTTTCTGCTAGACAGACCACCTTCTTTGACATGTCAGCGTGACTTCAAATCCTCACGAGATCTGCAGATGCAAAGCGTTGGGCTTGTTGGGTTTCGCCTGCATGGAGATGTAATAGAGGCTTTAATAACATGACGGCTGGACTTTTGCCCCTCTGTAGGCCGACAGGTGATCTGACGACGGACCGTTTCTCTATTTTACTGGATTAATCCCTGATTCATTCCATAGAATCTTTTTGAGGTATGTTGTTCCTGTTGTTCAAGATATTGAAGTTCTTACTATAGAATAACTTTGAAGTTATCAAAGGAGCATGTGGTTTAAAATCTGAAATATGTCATACCTGTTCTAGGGTGTGTACTGAACAAATAAAAGACTAAATGTACTCATGTGTAATAGCACAGAAATATGTATGTATGTATGTATTAAGGGAATACTTATTTGATGATATATATTGTGATAAGTTAACAAAGATAGAAAAGCGTTGTGGGTAATATTAGTAATGTTTTGAGCAGAAAAGCTTGATTGAATGACTGGAATATCTGGAGACAAATTTGTGTTTACCTAATAATACAATAAGATATTTGCACACAACGTTCATGACACAGACACACCTATTACAGTAAACAAAAGCAAATGGGAAATCTCTGACGCTTGAATGCAATCCAATGAACGTAATCATTTCAGGGTTGTGTTTGTCTGCCTGTTTACAATGATGTACATTTATTTTAGGAGGCTGATGGAGTGACGATAACTAAGGAAATATGGATGTTTTTAGACTGGGTCTTTTCCTTCTGATCACCATGGGTGAGTTTTCATATTCAGTAAATATTCAATTAACTTCTTAATCATATTTTTGTCCCTTTTTCCAGTATATTTTTCTTTAAAACAAGATACATTTGCTTGTTTTTTTTTCATTCACTAGTAAATTATTTTTCTTTTTAAAGTGTAAACCACTCAAAATGTATTCTAAAATTATATTATTTGAAAACAAGTCTTGTTATGTTGAACAATTTTGCTTCTTAAGTACAATTTATTAAATTTTTACAAATACTGATTAAGAAAACCCACATCCCTACAGAGGTTAACTGGCTTGGAGAATGATTAAGAATAAGATTTTCAAAGTGGAACACTTTTAATAGAGTTTAATTTGTAATTGTGATTTACAGACTTCGAAAAGTCATTGAAATTAGTGCAATCTTACAAAGTAATGGACATGGGAATGCAGTATGGGGCAAGTTGACACACTTTACTCTAGTCAATATTTCTTAGGGTTGGTCTATATTTGATTTGGTCACACTATATGAAAACTGCCATTAAAAAGCTACATTTATAATTTTTTTAATTGTAATTATTAAATTATTATGTCATTGTGTAAATTGAAAACATTTAGAACAACCTGTCATTTAAGAAAATTAAAAAAATATGATTTTTGTTCGAAAATTCAATTTCACACAAACTGAACTTCACAAAAAACAAACATTTGTGTAATTTTGAAACTCAAAACCCACAAATGTGTGTAATTAATTGTGGACATTTGACTAAAGTTTTGGTTTTAGCTTTAGTTTTAGTTTTGTGACAACCATCCCTGGTCTATAGTTTTGCCTAGCTCTTTGATAATGCACTTTTGTTTCATTTCAACAGAGGAAAACCAAGAGAAGTTGTAGAATATAATTACCTATAATGCCTATATACTAGAAAAAAGTATATTTTTGTATATTTAGATCCAGTTATTCAAAACATGTTGAATACCCCCCCCCCCCCCCAAGAAAACATGATTTGAACAACTGGATCTAAATAGCAATCTTTGTCAGTGTTTTGAATCTTTTGTCTAATTCCCCGCAGGAGTGTGTGCAGCGCTGGAGCTCCAGCCTCTCAATGCAGTGGTGTTTCGTGGGTCCGAGGCTCGGTTCAACTGCAGCACGACTGTGAGCACGTCTGTCATGACCTGGACCGTCGACAGACTCCTGGTAGTCTCCATTACAGAGGCATCTGGGGTGCAGACTAGCGCAGATCGCTTCTCTGCCACAAATTTCACCACGCCTGGAAATTACAAATGGGAGTTTAAAATTAGCAAGGTGCAGAGAAGCGATGCTGGTGAAGTGGCTTGTCAGGTTCTGGGTGGACAGCTTCAGAGGGCCACACTGTCTGTCCAAGGTGAGAATCATTTCACCTGACCCGTGCGTCTACCATACACCTTACACAAATGACGTATGTTTGGAGTATAGGAAATGTTTTGAGTATATAGAGATATGACAAAGTGAAAGATGAAAGTGTTTTATATATAAATATATATACAGAAATTAAAACTTATAAGAATCCTGAAAAATGTACCAAGGTTTCTACACTGAAAAAAACAATAAGTTAAATTTAGGCTACTTAATTTTTCTTTGCCAAGTTTTTGCACGAATATTTTTTAAGTAAATTTCACATATGGAACTAAGTAAACTCGACTTAACTAAGTTAAGTGAAAGTAACAGAAAATAAGTAATTTTGATTGGCTAGTAAAAGGTTGAGTAATATCTAGTTGAAGTTTACTTTGCAATACTTTTCACTTAAACAATAAAACATTGATTAAAACCACTCGTTCAAAATGTATGCTTTACTTAGAATCATCTAAGTAATTAATATGATAGATACCATACTGTTAAAAACGCATGATGTTAACGCAGAGACCTCAATACTTGGTAATACACAATGACGGTAACATTTTATGGATCTTTTTTGTTTTTGAATGTGTCATTTTGAGTAGAAAATGAACTCCAAGCGTCACAAAATGGCACTTCACTAATCCTAACAACAAAAGTAATGATAAAACAGTGTAAATACAGCTGGAAAACAGTTAAAAAATCAACCTCTTTAATTACTCAAGGCCCAGTGCATGATGGGAACACCAGTATCAGAAAATTGTACTTAATTTTATAACGTTGATATTTATGTTTTCATTTCTACACGCTTGAATTTAGTACTAATATAGACTTTACTTAGTTTTTTAAATTCTTGCCTGAACTTTTTCATGTAAATAACATTGTTTTTTTCTGAAGTATTTACTTCACCTCAAAATATTTTTTATCAGTGTAGGTGTAGCACAACTGTTTTCAACTGTTGATAATAAAAACAAAATCATCATATTGTAGTTTCTGAAGGATCATGTGACACTGAAGACTGGAGTAATGATGCTGAAAATTCAGCTTTGATCACAGGAGTAAATTATATGGGTACGGCTGAAGCTTTCTGAACTGTCTGTATGATCCAGGCCCTTCCAGTCTTTTTAAGAACATTAAACAAGGATCATGTAAACTTTTTAAAGCGGACAAACACAAATGCATGATTTAATTTCTCTTAAGATTTTTAATGAGTGATAGTTTCCTCTCATTTCCACTGTGTCGTTTATTCTTGGGTTGCATTTGCACAGATTGCCTTTGGCTTTACAGATTTGACAGGAGTCAGTTTATTAAAACTCTCTGTGTTCAAACTACGGCTTCTCAAATGCAAGTCTGCAGCCTTAATGATTTTTGTCATGGTTTGAATGTTCAGTTAGACTCCACAACAGCGCCGACCTTGTTGCTTAAAGCTTCATCTTAAAGTTTAAGTGAGTTCCAGCCCCTACATCCATAAGCTGATCTTGTTTACAACCAGTGTTGGGAGTAACGCGTTACAAAAGTAATGCATTACAGTAACATATTACTTTTTGCTGTAACGCAGTAGTGTAAGGCATTACTTATCAATTTTCAGTAATATTTTACTCGGTACATGTTCAGTAAGGCTTGCGTTACAACAGACTTTTAGTTTTAATTGTAAAACAAACAACAACAAAAAACAGCAAGACCGCGAGACATTAACGAATGAAAAATGCAAGTAGGCTAAATATACCTGTTCGTGGTCAGTCAATAGCCGCGTGTGGTGTCCAAGTCTGTAAATAAAGACTTAATGGCAGCGTCTGATATATTTGTATAGCGATTTATTTTTTACAGGAGTGCCGTGAGGTATGATTTCGGCCTCTGTGCTCGCGCTGGCCAGTGGAAAAGCGGCTAATGGTGAAGATGGCATGAAGAAGACTACATTCGCGAGATGGACGTATGCGCATTAGGCTATTCGTTCTGTGTTTTTTTTCTAAACAGTTAGGCTATGTTTATGTGGTATTTTTCATGTTTTCATCACAAAATCATGTTTTTGATGCGGTGGTGACGCGTTCATGTAAGGGCGGCGGCGCTGCCGATGCACCGAACAGCTGTCACAAAGAACCGGCAAAAGCAATGATTATGAATATGTCAAATATAGGAAGGAGACATTTTAATTGTTTATTAATAAAGTCAAGATGAAGTTGACGATGCTGCCTCGCGATCTTCGCAGTAGTGAATGCACCAGAGAGAAATGCACATTTCATTTCATAAGCAGAGAGCAGTCTGTTTTCTTTCGTTTTGAATTGTTCTGTTTACAAGTAGACATTTCAATATAGATATATTTTTCAGGTCCGTGAATAGGCTACCTTATACGCTGAGTTTCGGTATTAGACGCGCTCCAGTTCACGCGCTTAAATCCAGGCAATTGGTTGACGAAACATTGATTAAATTTAAGATCCAATTAATACAAAACGAAATTCACTTTAAAGAAAGGCTTTGTGTGTGTAAGGTCTCTGTGAGAGTTTTAAAGCAGTCTTTTAGTGCCGCTTCAGAGCGGTCGCGTCCATAACGGAGAACTGTCACGTCTGTAACATTGTTTTTTCCTCATAAATGCGAACACGAAAAATAAAATAAAATGAATATTTTATGTTCTGTGGAGAGCCAACCCTTCTTTATCCGATTTGCGCGGTGTAATTCACAGAATTACAAAAATAAAAAAAATAAAAAAATCGTTGCCTCCTAAAAGTTAAAGATTTTTTTTGTCATGCATGACTGTCTATTTCCCTAATATTAAATATAAAACGCATGTGTAGACTGATATTTTTCTAATGTCTGGACTCCTTTCAGGGAGGAGCCTATGGATAAACAGACGTTTCAATATTTTGGTAATGCATTTTCTGAGAATTTATATTTAAAGTTTTGACTGCAAATGTCATGTCCATAACGCTGGAATTCCCAAATTTTAAATAATTTATCCTCAACTAGTTTTGTGGTGTAGGTCTACGTATTTTATAATGTTAAGTTAACTTCAGATAATACTAATAGTAATTTAAAGATGTGGTAGCATTGGAACTGGACGGTATGGATAACGCTGGGAGTTGGAAGGGGTGTGTCGCGATTCTGCAGGTTCGTGGATCTGAGTGTCGCGATTTCGGTTTCATATGATATGGCATATCCTTACAGCCCTAGTCATTTTAGAATGTTAAGTTCTACTCCTGTATAGTTATTTTGGTGAAAGTAACTCAAAAGTAATACAGGAGTAATGTAACGCATTACAATTCTGAGACAGTAATATTGTAAGGTAATGAATTACTTTTAAATAACAGTAACAAGTAATATATAATGTATTACAGTTTGGGAGTAACTTGCACAACACTGTTTACAACCGATAAGCATTACTCAGCGATTTTCTGCATGACAGAGCGTAAAATGCAGCCTGAACATTCCCAGAGACGTCTCCTTAAATAAATCTTCACTGACTATTGCCCTCATTAGCACTTAATTAACCTATGTGGACCAAAACGCATCTATCAACCAAATAACAGGAGTAATTGTTTCTCCTAAACAACAATGACCAAACTGAGACTTCCTAGGAATTTCACTTAACATTTCAACAAGGTCCCATCAAGACATCAAGTCAAAGATCGCAATAGAAACTCAAATATTCTCACCAAATTTCTCCCAATCCAAATGATATTCATTATTACATTTATAATATATAATGTTATTTTTCAATATTACTCTAGTCTATACAAATGGAAAGATAAGTCAACACTTTGGTTTAGGGTCCAATTCTCACTATTGCTTATTAGCATGTATATTACTAGGATATTGGTTTTTATTAGTTCTTATACAGCACATATTAATTTGCTTATTCTGCATGACCATATTCTACATCCATAATCCTACCCAATACCTAAACTTAACAACTACCTTACTATTAATAAGCAGTAATTAGGAGTTTACTGAGGCAAAAGTCATAGTTAATAGTTAGTTAAAATTGAGAATTTAACCCTAAACTAAAGTGTGATTTCTCGCCAGTGAACAGGAAACGTTTTCAGAAGATTCAGTCAAGGTTTGAATGAACGTTGTTGCAGTAAAGTTAATAGGATAAAATGTTCAATTAAAGTTATTTGGTCTTTAATAAAGTTCTTGAAACTTTAACTTTGCACAAAAACGTTATTTATTAATTGTTCATGGAATCTTTTTCCTGAAAAGTTTTAGTTGGATGTTCGGTTAACTTTAAAAAAGAAAAAATTTTTAATGCATAATTATAAACAAGAATGTTCCCTTATTGTTTGCATAACAAAGATAAAACATTTTAAAACATTTAATTATACTGGACATTTGAAAGGTGCAGTTTGTGATTTCTAGCGGCATCTAGTGGTGAGGTTACGAATTGCAACCAACAAAAGTTACGGTGGCCGACAGGAAAATATGTCATCGTCTGAGACAGCAGAGAGTAGCAGTTCAGCAATGAGGTTTCTTTACAAGGATAAATTAAGAAAGGATGTTTACTTAATTATTCAGTAAAACTATATGTTATTGTGAATATTATTGTTACTTGTTCATCATGTGTCAGTGTTTTATTCGCTGAACTAAGCTTGCTTCCTTGCGCGAAGAGCAACATAGTAACGAAACGCGTTTGTCCGTTTAGGGCCACCGTAGAAACATGTCGGCGCATTTCAATGATCGGGAACCCGCGGTGTGTGTAGACAGAAACTGCTCATTCTAAGCTAATACAAATATAACGGTTCATTAAGTAAGGTCTTTATACACCACTGAAAACTTCTTTTTCAAGGTAGTGAGGAAACGCGCTCTGTAGCGCTGTGTGTTCGCTGTCGGCTACGCTAGAGACATGACCACACAATATGTCGACCTCCATAGAAGGGGGCGCCCGCGGTTATGGAGATATAAACGTCTCATTCTAAGCTAATAAAAACATAACGGTTCATTATGCAAGGTCTTTATACACCACTGAAAACATAGTTATCGATCTTATATTGCATTTATGTCAATAGATCCTCAGAAATATTACACAATGCACCTTTAAATGTTCAGAGATCATTCAGAAATAACATTTTCATCAACTTAATGAGAACGTCAGCAAAACGTTCTTAGAACATATTTTTGTTTGTTGGGTCCTTCCAATGATTCATATTACAAAACAAAACTAACTCCAATAAGTCTCCCGAGCAATGACAGAGTAACCTTTGAGCAATAAAAATGTTCCTCAACTGCAAATTAAACGACCCCTTTGAGGAACCCTGAGTTTCTTGTTCATTCTTTTTTTTAAGTTAATTTTGCCATTTTTTTCCTTTTTAGCATGTTCTTGTCAGATACATTTCAGCTTGATATTTTTTTCATAATAAGTCTTACATGTATCAGAGTCTTCAGAATCAGACATTTCAACTTGAAAAAGTTTAAGTTGAAATTTTGAGCTTGGAAAGCACGTACATATAACTTCTTCATTCTTGACTGCATTATTATAAGTGAATGTTTTGCCTTACAAGATCAGTCAGTGCTTTTATGGTGGACCACAGAAATTACAAAGTGCAGAACAAATCCGAGATGTTATCAGCTACACCTGTGAGTCTCTGCTTTCACCTGTCCTGCTGTCCCGTGGGAAATTATCCGATTACATCTCAAAGTGCGAATAATCAATAATAATCTACTTCTTAATTAAAGTGGACGATGTTTCCAGACATGCTGAACCGTCACTAAAGCAAACTCACAAATCCATAGTGATTAGGGCAGAGTGTGTGTTTAAAGAGATAATTCTGCTCTGTTGTTCTCCAGAACGCGGCAGCGTCGAGATCGTAGGTGGAAATCAGACTAGAACGGAAGGAGCTCAGACGGAGTTCCAGTGCCGGGCCGTGGGCTGGTTTCCCGAGCCCAGCATGTCCTGGTCTGTTAATGGAGTGGGACAATCCTGCAACAGAAGCTCAGTAACACAGGGAAGTGTGTTTAACTCCGGCTGCAATTTGACGGTCACTGCCATCAAAAACTCTTCTGTCCAGTGTCTGGTCACGGTTCCTGCCCTGAACACACCGGATAGCAACACTGTCTTTCTGACCGTCAATAAGAACAGTACGTTGTTTTTTTTCGAGTCATCAACAAATATATTAGATCATAAATTCTAGTAAACAGGGTTTGAGTCCATATAAAGTCAGAATTGCGAGATATAAAGTCAGAATTATGAGATATAAACTCGCATTTGCGAGAAATATACTTGAATTCTGACTTTTTCTCTCAGAATTGCATTTTTATATCTCGCAATTATGACTTTATAATACGCAATTGGGAGATATAAAGTCAGAATTGCGGTAAAAAAAGTCAGAATTGTTCGTTTTTTCTCTCGCAATTCTGACTTTATAACACGCAATTGCAACTTTATATCTCGCAATTCTGACTTTATAACGCACAATTGCAACTTTGTATTTCGCAATTCTGACTTTATAACATACAATTGTGACTTTATATCTCGCAATTCTGACTTTATAACACGCAATTGCAACTTTATATCTCGCAATTCTGACTTCATAACACGCAATTGCGACTTTAAATCTCGTAATTCTGACTTTATAACGCACAATTGCAACTTTGTATTTCGCAATTCTGACTTTATAACACACAATTGCGACTTTATATCTTGCAATTCTGACTTTATAACACGCAATTGCAACATTATATCTCGCAATTCTGACTTCATAACACGCAATTGCGACTTTAAATCTCGCAATTCTGACTTTATAACGCACAATTGCGACTTTAAATCTCGCAATTCTGACTTTATAACGCACAATTGCGACTTTGTATTTCGCAATTCTGACTTTATAACACACAATTGGGACTTTATATCTTGCAATTCTGACTTCATAACACGCAATTTCAACATTATATCTCGCAATTATGACTTTATAACATGAAATTGCGACTTTATATCTCACAATTCTGACTTTATAACACACAATTGCGACTTTATATCTCGCAATTCTGACTTTATAATACGCAATAGCGACTTTATATCTCGCAATTCTGACTTTATAAAACGCAATAGCGACTTTATCTCTCGCAATTCTGACTTTATAATACGCAATAGCGACTTTATATCTCGCAATTCTGACTTTATAAAACGCAATTGCGACTTTATATCTCGCAATTCTGACTTTATAAAACGCAATTGCGACTTTATATCTCGCAATTCTGACTTTATAACACGCAATTGCGACATTATATCTTGCAATTCTGACTTTATAACACACAATTGCGACTTTATTTCTCGCAATTCTGACTTTATAACACGCAATTGCGACTTTATATCTCGCAATTCTGACTTTATAATACGTAATTGCGACTTTATAACACGCAATTCTGACTTTATATCTCGCAATTCTGACAAACAAAGTCACAATTATCTTTTAAAATGTTTTATTTATTTATGTGGCGGAAACAAGCTTCCATAAGGAACAGCTAGAGGGCACTGCAAACACCAATGCAGCCACATGCAGTTTAGTATTATAATCAGAGCTAATTGCAATGATAACTCTGCTGTGCTGTTTGATGCTTTAAAATGATGGTTGATGCATGATTCTCTTATGTTTCTTTAAAAAAAAACAGCTAAAAGAGACCAGACAGTGTTGATCGCTGTCACTGTTGCCTTTAGTGCTGCTGCTCTTTTGTTTCTAATCATCTATGGAATTGTTTTCTTCTGCCTTAGAAGAAAGAAAAGTAAGTATTTGTGGGGATGGACCAAAATTTCCATACTATATCCATATTATATAGTGAGCCAGATTAGTAGCTTTAGTGCATCCCTATTCAGAAAGTCTCGGAGTGTGTAGTTGTGATAAGCTAACTGGATCAAACTAGTCAAACAACGTATCTATCTTATTTATGTAATTCTGGTCTTAATCTGGTATCAACTCATTTATTTTGTCTTTTCTGCAGAATCAAGCTACCAAGAGGAGGTCATAAAGTGAGAAATGAGCTTCAGTGTGTCTTTTGGATTTAGGAGTGATTGAAAATAAAAAATAATGTGAAATTGAGCAATCATTACTTTTAAAATCTTTATCGTTGTAAGTGGCTTTCTAACAGGTCTGAGTTCCCGTTTCAGGGCACGAGTCCAGTCCCCGAACAGGACGCCTGCCACACAAAATGAGCAAGGACGGGACAACCAAGGATATATTACAGATGGACATGATGGTGTGTATGCATAAACAAACACGCACTATCATCCCGTATGTGCATGTACTGGTTTGACCTAAATTAAGCTGAACCAAAGTCTTTGTGGTGTATTCAGGTTTCACCTGAATTTTTATAAATAGCCTATAGCTTGCATTTATATTCTGGGCTCATCTGCTTGCTTGTACATAATATGCATCATTAATAAGGTGTATATTGTATTTTGTCTTATATCATTGCCTTACTACATTAGTACTTAATACTGACTTTGTAAAGATAACTGGTGAGCAATGGAGGAAAGCCTTTGGTGTCCTATAAGGGTATGACATCACATGGAAACTATGAATAAGTTATTATTGCATTCAAAATCTGTTACAAAAACCGGACATGTTTCTGCACACAAGAAGCCTCATTTTAATTTATTTCATTGTCATTTATTTTAATGTGAGGATTCAGGAAAGTATGAATGAACTATAAACCATTATATATAAATCTTTGCTTCTCTTTATTGCAGGACACACCAAGGGCGGAGTCTGGTTTACAAACGTTTCTAACAAACCTCAGGTGATGCCTCAGATCAAGCTTAAAGTCAACATGAAACCAAAACTTCACCTATTTACTTCCTTAACACATATTCCTGATCTTGTTTTAACAATGAATCAATTATTATTCCAAAGAAACATTATTCCAAACAAAAAGCTAAGTGCCCCTATTATGCTTTTTCGGATATTACCTTTCATGTAGTGTGTAATATAGCTGTTTGTCAATGTAAAAGGTCTGCAATGTTTCAATGATTATAATGCATAAAAGATTTAGTTATTATCTCTCAAAAAAGTGCAGCAGATTAGTAAAAAAAATCGTTCACTTTGGTATACAAGCATGAAATTTGGCACAGATACTCTCTAAGGGCCACTATTTTGGAAAAAGGCGTTGGCGACTCAAAAATTCAATATTGCGTCCATTTCAAGATGGCCGCCATTGCTATTCAATGCTTATTATATCAATTATCCAAACAGTAATCCAAGCAGAAAATTTGATACAAACACTCTCTAAAGGACATGTTAATGGAAAAAGATGCTTGTCCCTCAAAAATTCAAGATGGCTGCTGTTTTTAAAGATGGCCACCGTTCCTGTCGAATATTAATTATTTCAATTGTTCAAATGGTGATGCAAGCATAAAATTAGGCAGAAATACTCTTCAAGGAACACTCTTTTGGAAAAAGGTATGTGCCACTCAAAAATTCCGGATGGCGACCATTTTCAAGATGGCCACCATTTCTGTCAAATAGTCATAATATCTGCTTTGTCTCCCTCCTCTCCTTTGACCTGCCGGCTTAGTTAAACTTGCCAGGGATATAAATCCCCCGTCGGCATAGCTCTCAGGTTCATTGGAGTACAAAAGCCTCTCCTGAAGGCAATGTGCAGTCCACAGAGATGAAGGGCCACTGTTAGAAAAAGGAAGTGGCCAGTAAAAATTCAGGAAGGAAAACATTTTTGAAGATGGCCATCTGACCAATCACAACAGACTGGGCCATCAGAGCAGAGTAGACCAATCACAGCAGACTGGGCCATCAGAGCAGAGTAGACCAATCACAGCAGACTGGGTCATCAGAGCAGAGTAGACCAATCACAGCAGACTGGGCCATCAGAGCAGAGTAGACCAATCACAGCAGACTGGGCCATCAGAGCAGAGTAGACCAATCACAGCAGACTGGGTCATCAGAGCAGAGTAGACCAATCACAGCAGACTGGGTCATCAGAGCAGAGTAGACCAATCACAACAGACTGGGCCATCAGAGCAGAGTAGACCAATCACAGCAGACTGGGCCATCAGAGCAGAGTAGACCAATCACAGCAGACTGGGTCATCAGAGCAGAGTAGACCAATCACAGCAGACTGGGCCATCAGAGCAGAGTAGACCAATCACAGCAGACTGGGTCATCAGAGCAGAGTAGACCAATCACAGCAGACTGGGTCATCTGACCAATCAGAGCAGAGTAGACTCTCGGTTTAGAGAGACTGAATCTTTTATCAAACCGTTTAAGACACTAAGAAAATAAGTGATGCTACAATGTATATTATGAGAAAAAATGTTTTGACCTTGGATGCATATAAACCTGTTGTAGGAGAACTCCAAAACATAATTTGGTACCTTTAAAATAGCATAATTGGGGCACTGTAATAATCTTTCATCAAAATGTAACTGTTAAAATCCACTTTGCACCTAATGTTTTTTTCTCTTGTGAATAAAATGCCATAAAATGGGTTGTGAGTGTCTTTCATGTTGACTTCAACATTTCCATGCACTTCACTAGTATGATTATTTGTCAAGAATTCATATATGATACAAATGGTTTTTGTTTTTTCAGATCCTTGATGCTGATGGTCCCAGGAAGCACAGACACATGACCATCGTCTAGAGACAGACAGCAGGTGTTCTGGATTTCTTCTCTCTTGTGAATAAAATCCTCATTTCAGATTTAAAGCTCCACTCCGTAACTTTTTTGGGTTAAAAATGATCCAAAATACATTTTTGAGCAAGTACATAACCAGCCAGTGTTCAAAACTCTCTGCTTGCCATATCTCGATTCAAAACCGTAAGCTTGTAATCATGTTTTTAACTCCAGTGGTACTGGTGGATATTCGAGCATGTGTTTGATCATTACGTCACATCTGTACACATAAAGAAGAGTCTCGGCTAGTAAATACGAGTGTGAGGATGTCTGCGCTGGAGATTTTTAGCCTTTTCTCACAGCACTTGATATAATTAAACGACAATCACCAGTGACAACTCACCCGCTGTAAAATACAAAAGACCTCGGACTTCGGATCGGCTACAGAATAAGAGTCTGCAACCGGGCCATGCGGAAACAATGATAATATCTGAAGGGCATTAAATGTAGTCACGCAATGCTGATGTTGTTAACTTTAACAATTTGACAACAAAGTATAATTTGCACGGTTTGACGAGATATGATAAGCGATGGTTAGATTTAATCAGCGTGATTTACTGCACTGCTTTTTTCCCCGCAGTTGGTCAGAACAAAAGTGGATGTTACTTGCATGTTCAGAGGACATTTTCCGGTGGAAATTCTTATGTTGGTCATAACTTCAAAAAAGTATAATCTGTGAATCCGAATGCCAGTATCCACACCGACTGACAGCTGCACATTCTCCTCAAAACACTGGATTCATCCGTGCAATCGAGGCACAACCCACGTAAAGCTGATAATTCCATGAATAACTGCAATTGCAGATTTCGAACAGAGATGGCGACAAAGAGGAAAAACTACGCACTGCAGCTTTAATTACAGAGGAAAGAAAGTTCGAGGGACTTCATATCAGCACTGGATTATTTATTGGAACACAGAAGCATTTTCCCAGTGGTCTCGGACTTTCGGACCCCACTGAATACTGTATAATTTTTTACCAACAGTGTATGTTTGACATAATGAGCTCACATTTCTCCATATTTAACAGATAACATGATCAAAATAAGGGTGGTTGAGGGGTTGGTTAAGTCTTTAACTTTAGTCATGAAAAAAGTAGATCAGATTTTATGTTGATTCATTAAATATTATGTGCATAATGCATGCATCAGATGCTTGCATTTCCACAGCAGGTTTGTTTGAATCATCCACTGAACATCCTGTTTCCTCCAGAATTATAAAATCATCAGCATATGGCACAACACACCCCGTGAGAGATTTGCTTCCTGTTTTTATGACTGCTTACAATACACCAAAGATTTTTTCATGTGAAGTGTTTAGAGAGGATCATCTTATAATGTGACATCATGCTTCACGGAGCATGATGTGGTTATACAATTAATCTTCGTAAACCACTGATCTTTAACTCCCCACGGGGGAAAACTGCTTAAACTGCTCAATTACACTATTTATACAGTGAAGTGTCATGAAACGGATTGGAAAACTGGCATTCATATCACTTCATAATGAAAAATTCAGATTTAATTTACTAAGACCTTATTTGTAGTTTATCTACACCTTTCCCCATATTTCTACGGCACTAAAATCCATAAAATGAGGATTTTAAACAACTGTTTTAAAAACCTAGGTATAATTAATGTGCTGCAAAATTGCTTTCACTAATGGACGTTTTACAAACTTATTTGTCTTACCTTGTTTATTCTGGAAATAAACACAAAATCCTGATTAAAATCCTGAAAATTATTATTTTTGTCTGATAGACACCATATTTATGTGAACATGATTCTTATGTATTCAGCAATAAACACATTTTTGTACAATTATTTGTTTTAATTTGTCAAATCTTAATGTGCATACATCAACATTTTTTTGGTCCCCATGAGGAAAACAGCTTATAAATCATATTAAATTATGTTTTTTGAAAATGTAAAAATGCAGAAATTGTTTTGAGAGGGTAAAATATACAGTTTGTACAGAACAAAAATCATGTCTATGGAAAGTCCCCATAAAACATGAAATGTCATTCAATTCTGCGTCCATATTTGCTACACCTAGGCAGATATTTTGGGCATCTTAGACCAAGTCCTGTTTAAAGGGGGAAACATGAAACCTCAAAAACTGCTAGCCGAACTCACAATTAAATAACATATTTCAAATCAGCAACAAAAATCTGACATGAATTGTCCCTTAAATGCTGTTTCTAATAGCAGTAAGAAAGCGCATTTGTAATATAGCCAGTCCTGCACGAGACATATGGATAACGCTCTGCTTTCCCAAGATGGCGTATCAACATGCTGCTGTTTAGAGGTGCTTTTTCAATCGTTCCCAGCATCTTGTGCAGTGCGTGCCTGACATTCTTATCCGAGCGCTCTGCAGTCACTGTGTGAATATTAGCCCTCTTTCATCTTTTCCCTAAAAAAATAATGAATGTTCATAAAAAAATAAATAAAGTTGGTTTAATGGGCAGCTGTAGGCTGGCATCTATCCCCCTGTGGCTTGTTAAGCAGTGGAGTCTTCCTCTTCCTCACGCCTCACTCCACCCAGATCTGAGCTGGCCGAGCAGCGGATATTCTCCCACTCATTACCACCACACCAAAGTCACTTCCTGTTATGTAACCAGCACTGTGTAGGCCTAACTCCAAGACACAGATATGGAGAATCTCCAGTTCCAGTCTAATGTAAAGCAAAATATCATGGAGAACCCTTTGGTGATGCCCTATATAGTGATGGGATCAGCTGGTAATTTCAAAGAATACCACGGTGCTTTGATATACAGTGATTAGCATAAGTGAACACACCCATGCTAAAGTTGACTAAAAAGAGGAATAAAAAATCATCTTTTGGAAATTGATCTTAATGCCTTAATTTAAAAAATTAGGAAAAATCCAACCTTTAAGGACACCAATTATCTTTGTGAATGAATAATGTATCGTAAATAAATAAATGGTCTTCCTTAAAATACAGGTTGCGTAAGTCAGGACACCCCTATGTTAAATTCCCATAGAGACAGCAGATTTTTATTTGTAAAGGCCAGTTATTTCATTAATAACTGCTTATGCTAAGCACTGTATACTGTACCATAGCACTGAAAGATCACAGCATGGCCTTTGCATACTCCAAGATATTTTAAATTTCAATGGCTATTTTAATATCATGTTATTCTGATATACACCGTTTAATGATTACCATATATAATGTATTTAAGGTTCTTTAATTAAAAAGAATAAAAGTGAAAAATAAGATGGCATTACATGTAAAACACATAAATATCTTATAATGGCATGACGATGGCTACATTTACAAAAAACATGGTGCTTTGACACATACTGTATGGCACTGAATGATTACCGTATATAAGGTTTTTACACGGTACTCCAAGGTATTTCAAATATTAATAGCTACGTATATCTATTTTAATATCATGGCATTTTGATGTACACCATGGTAAATTGGTAATGATTACTATACAGTAATGTATTTATGTAGCATGGCATTTATATGGTACCTTAAGTATATATATACACACATGCATATATACTGTACTAAGGAACTGAACGATTACGGTATAGCAAGGTATTTGCATATTTTAAATGTCAATTGGTATATTGTAATATCATGGTACAGTGATCATGCATTCATGTAGCATTGCATTTATATGGTACTTTATATGAAAGAATAATATGCAATTTTACATAGAACATGTACAAAACAAGGTAAATATTTTAAATATCGAGGTATGACCATGGTTCCACTGGGGTGAAAAAACTTACCATGGTACTTTGTTATATTATGATACTAATTGATTACCATTTTTCAAAGAATACCGTAATATGCCCATGCTACATTTTAAAAAATACCACAGTATGACCATAATACAATGTCCAAATGTCCAGTGTTTGATGTTTTTATTAGTGAAACATTTGATAGAAAAACGCCAGAATTTGCACCTTTACTGGATTAAATTATTGGTAAGTTCAAACGAACTGGCATCTCATGCATTAAGAAAAAAATTCTCCTTATTTTTTTTATCTTAATGTAATTTATTTGTGGCAATGGACTAAAATAACTATAGAATATCATCTTGCTTACACTGTAAAAAATGATTGTGATTTTAACGGTAAAAGATTGGTTAAAAGAAAGTTTCCTTCCTATATACGGTAAATAACTGTGATAGATCTAATGGTACATTTAATGTAATTTTACTGTAAAATGCCGTTAAATTGAAAAAGACCATTCATTGTATAATTTACAGTGAAAAAACATAAATTGACTTTCCCACAATTCCCTGCGTGACACTTCACATTTGATGTATTTTTGTTGAAATACCTATGTTTCTTCATAGTTTTCTTAGTTTTTCTAATCAGTTATGTACATTAGGGTTTTATGTTACATTTAATGTTGTTAAATTAATGTTTATTGCATTTATAAAATTTCATGTGTGTTACCATGATGGTGTTTAATGTTTGTGCGAAGAACCCTGTACAGCTTCTACATATTAGTATTAACTTTCTTGTTGATGTAGTGCTTGTGATGAGCTTTGATTGATCATGTGACTCTCATCACTGCTGTGATTGTTGGTTATCAGTGTATGGCAATGGTACAAAACGTACTCGGTTACTAACGTAACCTCGGTTCTCTCTGGAGAGGGAACGAGTACTGCGTAATATCTTACGCTATGGGGAAAACCTCTTTTCCACGAGATATTGAAGCCAAAAATTATCCTTTAATTTTGATTAATGTAAAATGCTGTGCGGCAGCGTGCAGACATAGGCAAGACGGCTCGCGCGCCTATTGGCTGCCCTGCGGCAACAGCAGCAAGCCTATCGAGAGAGGCCCTGCGTGACGTGACATCCAATGGGGGTGCTTCGCGCCCATTTCGTCGCGTCCCGCCAGAATAGGCGTGGCCTTGGCCTATAAATACGCTCGACAGGCTGATACAAACTGGTTTTCAACGCTGAAGCGAACCAGCGCTGTTGTATGCACGGCAAGATACGCAGTACTCGTTCCCTCTCTAGAGAGAACCGAGGTTACGTTAGTAACCGAGTACGTTCTCTTACGAGAGTATCTCTCGTACTGCGTAATATCTTACGCTATGGGGAACACAATGTAAGACGCCGTGCGTACTGGGATCCGACACCAAAGTCCCAAGGGCAGTAGCCCGGGGCTCATATAGTGCATAATCACCGTAGACTCACAGAGAGTCGGAGAAGAGAGGCTACCAGCATCATTCCCCACGAAATAGCATCCCATAGGAGCTAGTTATGTCAACAGTATATCCCGCAGACAGGGTGAACGCGTTCAGCCTGAACTGGGCAAAAATACGGGCTATTCAACACCCATGGAGCTGTTCCATCGATCAGTGAGCGATACTCAATCAAAACTCAGCATTCTGCGCCGGCGCAGCGGGACAGATAGTACTGAATTCTAGACCGACAGCAGCTTGGCCTGTAAGGCGGGAACTTCTAGGTTATAGAACCTTATAAATGTAGACGGCGAGGCCCAGCCCGCCGCCATAGAGATATCATGCAAGGAAATCCCACTAGACCACGCCCACGAAGAGGCCACGCCTTTCGTGGAGTGCGCTCTGACACCCAAAGGACACTGCAGGCCCTTAGAAGTGTAAGCCAGCACTATGGCATCGACTATCCATCTGGATAGGCTCTGTTTTGATGCGGCCAGTCCCTTGGAGCGTCCGCCAAACAAAACAAAGAGCTGCTCGGTCTGCCTGAAGACAGACGAGCGGGACACATAAGCCCTCAGCGGCCTGACGGGGCAAAGGAGATTAGCATCCGCTTCCTCATTGTTCACCGGGAAGGCGCACAGGGAAATAACCTGGGCCCTGAACGGTGTGTTGAGGGATTTTAGCACGTGCCCGTGCCTTGGTTTGAGTATGACTTTTGAGTCATTAGGCCCAAACTCAATACAGGACGCGCTTACTGAAAGCGCTTGCAAGTCCCCCACGCGCTTCATTGAAGCAAGAGCCACAAGAAATACCGTTTTGAAAGACAGGTGCTTCATGTCTGACAAATGGATTGGCTCGAATGGGGCACCTTTCAGGGCTTCCAGAACCGTAGAAAGGTCCCACATAGGGACTGAGGGAGGTCTGGAAGGATTCAGCCTCCGAGCTCCCCTGAGGAATCGCACGACGAGGTCGTTCTTCCCCAGTGACTGGCCAGACGTCGGTTTTGCAAACGCCGCTATGGCCGCCACGTATACTTTGAGCGTGGACGGGGTTCTACCCTTATCCAGCAGCTCCTGAAGGAAGGAGAGCACTTCCGTAACCCCGCAGTCTACGGGTGAAAAGCCATGAGCTTGACACCAGGTAGAGAACACTGACCATTTCGAGGAGTAGAGCCGTCTAGTAGACGGGGCCCTAGCCTGCGTGATCGTGTTTAACACTCCCTCCGGGAGGTTAGCGGGTACCCGTTGATGGCCCACACATGTAGGGACCATAACTCCGGGCGAGGATGCCAAATCGAGCCCTTTGCCTGAGAGAGGAGGTCTTTCCTCACCGGTATCGGCCACGGGGCAGTGCTGGCCAGCTGCATCAGGACTGGGAACCAGGTTTGGTTCGTCCATAGCGGAGCCACGAGCAGCACTGGGCTTCCATTTTCCCTGATTCGTTCCAGCACTTGAGGCAGGAGCGAGACGGGGGGTAAAGCATAGAGGGGGCGTCGGGGCCATACGTGGGCCAGCGTGTCCCTGCTCTTGGAGAAAAAGTTCGGACAGTGAGCGTTTTCCTGGGACGCGAACAGGTCCACCTGCGCTCTGCCGAATGTCTCCCACAGCAGTTGGATCGTCTGCGGGTGCAGCGACCATTCCCCTGCTTGGACATTGTTTCTGGACAGTCTGTCTGGTCCCAGATTCAGGTGACCAGGCACATGCGCTGCTTTCAGTGAAAGCAGGTTGTGCTGAGCCCAGCCCAGGGAAGCGTTTCGTCAGCCTGTAAAGGCTTCGGGACCTGACGCCGCCCTGGTGATTTATGTACGCCACCACTGACATGTTGTCCGACCGGACTAAGACGTGGCGGCCTTTTATCTGGGGACAAAAAACGCCTTAGCGCGTTGTCTACTGCCAGCATTTCTAGACAGTTTATGTGTAGGAGCTTCTCCCGTTCTGACCACTGGCCAAAGAACGGTCTGCCCTCGAGCAGCGCTCCCCACCCCGAGGTGGAGGCGTCCGTGGACACCACCATCACACTCGAGGGAGTCCCCAGACTCACGCCTGACTGGTACCAGTCGGCTTTTTTTCAAGGTTTCAGAGCCGAGACGCATTTCCTGTCGACCCTGAGGCGAAACAGTCCAGCGGCCCAAGCCCCGGGCGGAACTCGTGCTTTCAGCCATAACTGCAGTGGGCGCATGCGAAGCAGGCCCAGCTGAAGTACTGAAGATGCTGAGGCCATGAGGCCCAGCATTTTCTGAAACCGTTTGAGCTGGACTATAGGGCCGCGGCGGAAGGATTTCACGGCGCGCTGAATGTTCAGTCCTCGCTCCGGCGACAGACGTGCTGTCATAGACAGCGAGTCCATCACTGTTCCCAGAAAGGAGATTTTCTGGCTGGGAGACAGCGAACTCTTCGCCCAATTGACTGTGAGACCCAAATTCTCGAGATGCTCGAGTAATGCGGTCTTGTGTTCTATGAGCTCTGATCGTGATCGAGCTAGAATCAACCAGTCGTCCAAGTAGTTCAAAATTCGCATGCCCTGAAGTCTCAGGGGTGCGAGAGCCGCGTCCATGCACTTCGTGAATATACGGGGTGCTGGAGACAGGCCGAACGGTAGGACTGTGTATTGATATGCCTGGCCCTCGAAGGCGAATCTCAAGAATCGCCTGTGACGTGACGCAATCTGTATTTGGAAATAGGCGTCTTTCAGATTTATTGACATGAACCAGTCTCCCTGGCGCACGTGCGCGAGGATTTTGCTGGTTGTCAGCATTTTGAACTTGCGTTTCAGAAGCGCTTTGTTCAATTGTCGCAGATCTAGAATGGGTCTGAGACCCCCGTCTTTTTTCGGTACCAGAAAATATCTGCTGTATACACCCCCTTCGCTCTGAGACTGAGATAAAGGTTCTATGGCCCCTTTGCTCAGTAGGTTCGCTATTTCGGTTCGAAGTAGATGAGATACTTCATTGTCCACCGTGGTTTCGACACGCGCCGTGCAACGGCGGGGACGTCGAGCGAACTGTAGCGAATAGCCTCTCTTTATAGTGTTCAACACCGATTCTGATACCCCGGGAAGCATTGCCCATGCATTCGCGTGGATAGCTAGAGGCAGAATGATATCCGGGCTCTGGCCGCGGCACAGCGGCGGCTGCAGAGCTTCGGTGTGCTGAGACATGAACACTGTGTTTAAAGTGCGCGAGGCGGGGGGCGCGCCGATCACGGCGGGCAGCCTGTTCGCACTCGCTTTCTCTATGACAAATTGTGGAGAGAGAACGAGCGGGACAAACCCCGTAGGGTTCAGCGTGTCTGTGAGTGAATGTGGGCGCGGGACAGCGGGCACATTTACTGCACTGAAAACACCGTCGGCTTGCGCTGACTGAATATGTGTTGGTTTCGTTTTTACAGAAACCGTGGGACACGAACTGTGTAGTGTTTGTGGGCACTGTGTCGTGGGCACATTCACTACGTTTGCACAATCGACATGAGTCGATTTTATTTGTGCTAGCCCTGAACTGTGGCGGGCTGTGTCTGTGTGTGGGAATGGGCACTGTGACGTGGGCATTCTTACAACACTCATAACACCATCGGCTATGGCCGGGACACCAGAAAATACACTCTTTATTGGATTTATCTGGGTCGCCGTAAAAATGGCGTTAATGTGCAGGCAAGCGGGCTGTGGTACCGGCTTGTTTACTGCGAAATACACTGGAACAGTCACATTGTTTGGAACTGAACGAGCGAGAGGTTTCGGTGGAGTCTGGCCGCGGCGAGACTTAAACACCGTGGGTCTTAGCTGACTGTATGTGTGTTGGTTTCGTTTTACAGAAAACGTGGCACATGCAGCGTGTAGTGTTTGTGGGCACTGGGTTGTGGGCACATTCACTACATATAATGCACAATTGACATGAGTCGATTTCATATGTGCGAGCCCTGCACTGTGGCGGGCTGTGTTTGTGTGTAGAAATGAACACTGGGCTGTGGGCATTTTCATTACACTCAAAACACCATCGGCTGTGGCCGGAATACCAGACAATACATTGCTTATATGATTTTTCTGGGTCGCCGTGGAAACAGCATTTGTGTGCAGGCAAGCGGGCCATGGTACCGGCTTGTTTACTGCAAAATACACTGGAACAGTCACATTTTCTTGGAACTGAACGAGCGAAAAGTATCAGTGCAAGTCTGGCCGGGCGAGACTAGATTTTATCTGCTGCGAGAGCTGGGATTGAACACGGGTCTCCCGTGCGATGGCTGTAGGTTTCGCCACTGAACCACAGGGGGAAACGACAAAAGCCTAAAATAGCTCGACCACATAATAGAGCGTCATCACAGTTTTGTGTGTGTTGGCGTTTGTTTGCATGCGTGCGTGTTATACAACAGGCTCATTGCTGCAATATTGACATTTTCAGCCGCTCAAACTAAGAGGAACTGAGAAATGTTTGAGGAATGGAGATTGGTCCGGCCTCGGCGGGACTAAAAATACACTCTATTCCCATTTCGCCGATGACGCATGCCCACGGGGGGCGGGGTAGCTTTCTTATAACGTAAAGAAAAGCTAGCCGCGGTTTAATGCTGGCCCGTTTCCCTGACGACTCGCGGGCAGAAGGGGGAGATCCACAGAGCTCGCCCAATCCCCACTGTCCGACGCGGGGATATAGCAGCTGGCCTCCTCTACAGATGCAGCTATCTCGTCGTCATTAATGGCGGAAGCGGCGGCGCGCGGCGACCGTTGTCCGTCAGTGAGCGACTCGATTGAAGCTGGTGAAGCTGGCGGGCGAACCGGCGAGCTTTCACGGCTGGAGAAGGATCAGGGACCCGCTGAGTACGGCGCTTTGCGGCGCGGCACTACAGCGGGCGGGAGTCTCACTCACCATGGCAATAGCTGGCCTCCTCTACCGATGCAGCTATCTTGTCGTCACTAATGGCGGAAGCGGCGGCGCGCGGCGGCCGTTGTCCGTCAGTGAGCGACTCGATTGAAGCTGGTGAAGCTGGCGGGCGAACCGGCGAGCTTTCACGGGCTGGAGAAGGCTCGAGGACCCGCTGAATACGGCGCTTTGCGGCGCGGCACTACAGCGGGCGGGAGTGCAGACTCGGAGAGAAAATGCCAGGCAATTCCTCAGAGTCACCATGGCAATAGTTCCACAGGAACGAAGCGTCTTCAAAAAGACGCTTGCTCTTTTAGAACAGATACAACACAGAGATAGAGTGTGAGTCGCAGCGGCGAACACACACTCAGCAGTGAAAAGGATATGAACGCCGGAAAGCGTAGCAGGTACGGCGGCTGAAGGCGGCGAGGTGTAGGCCAGCGACTTCAGGCTCGAAGGCTCGTCCCGCAGAAGGCTTACAATCAGACGGCGCGGCTTCTCACTCCGGATCCAGCGATGCAGTAGTGCTTCGCTGAAGAGTTGAAAATCAGTTTGTATCAGCCTGTCGAGCGTATTTATAGGCCAAGGCCACGCCTATTCTGGCGGGACGCGACGAAATGGGCGCGAAGCACCCCCATTGGATGTCACGTCACGCAGGGCCTCTCTCGATAGGCTTGCTGCTGTTGCCGCTGGGCAGCCAATAGGCGCGCGAGCCGTCTTGCCTATGTCTGCACGCTGCCGCACAGCGTTTTACATTAATCAAAATTAAAGGATAATTTTTGGCTTCAATATCTCGTGGAAAAGAGGTTTTCCCCATAGCGTAAGATATTACGCAGTACGAGAGATACTCTCGTAAGAGAACAGATATTAATACTTCATTAGGTGAATTATGAATGAAATACGGTTTATTACTGTCAATTTTAAGTGAAGTCTGTAAAACCAATAATGTTGCTACCGTATTTTTGACGGTAAAGTTCTGGCAACCACAGCTGCTGTTTTTTTACCGTAAAAATAACGGTTTATTTTTTACAGTGTATAGTCCTAAAACAGTCGAACCCTGATCTCTTAAAGAACATGAACTTTCAAAGTTACTGTTCTGAAATCTTCAGAGAGTGAGTATATAGAGATCTTGGCCCACTATTAACAACTTCTCAGATTCCTAATTCAGTTGGATCGACTGACTGTCTTCTCAATGAAGCAAATGATCATGGATGTGAGAACCGTAAAGGTCAGCCAGACTCCACAGTTTATTTGTCCACACCATCCAGCGGGATCTTTTGCTAAAGGCACTCTGGGAGTTAATGAACCGCCGTTGTGTTTCGGAAAAACCAGGCAGAAATACAGAAAACTGATGGTCTTGCCAGAAGGTACAGCTTGGTCTCGGGCAAAATTTAGGAGCTAATGACTGGAAAGGTATTATTATCACCTTTGCTCACAACCTTGCTTTTAAAGCTTTCTCACTTTCTCACAATAAACCCTCCAGAGAGTAGCAAAACTGTCTGTTCTAGCCTTACAAGACGAAGATTTTTTTTTTTGTGTGGTTGCATGAAACTCACTTGAGACTCATTTCTGTCTGCGTATTATTTAAAATCTTGTGCTTTTATTGTTCTAGCAGGCTAATGCAGAGGAACTCATTAGCACAATTATGCCAATGACAGATTCTTCATATTATGCCACGAGGTTAAATGCTGAGCTCAGATATCCCCTTATGGGGTTGAAATTTGACCCACAATGATGGGCTGCCGTCCGAACAATCACTAATGTGCCCTAAAGCCCAATCCATTTTTATAAGCTCTAAAAGGGGGCAAAATAATGTTAATTGTATTTACATTTGATATATAACCTAAATTAATTTATTAAATTAACTAGGTAAATTTCAGCTTTTAAATTAGTGGCTCTGTTGCAGTAAAGACTATAAATCTGAAATCTCATCAATCTGTTTGCAGTTTCATGCAATTCAGCATTCGCATTAAAACCTCTATGGTTTAATCAAAATTTTCTAGTCCAAAAAGGCCTATACAGTGCAGGCATACTGTAATCAAGATCTTTCTCTCCTCAGCACTAGATCCATGTACACAACTTCACCATTTCATTAATTAGGCCAATTAAAAATGTATTGTATTTGACTCCATTTGGAGCGAGGAGCAAGCTCTTTCAACGAAATGTCCAAGTTTTTCCAGGAGTCCAGTAATAATTCAGTGTCAGAGAGCCATTTACTTCAAATGAGTTCACTGTCAATTCATTACGGCACACAGCCAATGAAAGTCAAAGAGAGGTGCAATATGCCAAGTGTGGAGTGGTCACTGTAAAGTCTTCATTGAATATTTATAATCATTATTCATTATATAGTTTAATAATAACTTGTGTGAAAAAAAGAGTGGTGTTTGTCAATGCAAGGATTTTGATTGGCTGCCAATGATTTTATCATTTATCAGCTGGAAAAAGATGCTCTTAAAAGTGATTCTAAAGATATTGTTTGGACTTTTCCTGATGTGGATGAGTCTAAATAATAAATTGTAAAAAATATATTTTTACTGCATGGCGACAGCCCGAAAACAACTTTATGATACTCCAAATGAGGTTGTGCGTTCATTAGTAAATGTTGAACTTTTTTCTCCCTGCAATTCCAAGTTTAGGCCTATATCTCACAATTCTGAAAAAAATGTCAAAAGATATAAACTCATAATTGTGAGATATAAACTTGCAATTTGAAAACTTGCAAGAAAAAAAAATCATAATTGTGAGATATAAACTCAGAATTGTGAGATAAACGACATTTTTGAAAAGAAAAGTATTGTGAGATATAAGCTCACAATTTTGAGAAAAAACTTGTGAGATAAAAGATCATAGTTACGAGTTTAGAAATTGAAATGGACATTGTTAGATAGACTTACAATTGTGAGAAAAAAAGTCAGAATTGTGGAATAAATCACGTCAAATAAGTCACCATTACCCTCTTTATCTTTTATTCCATAGACAACGTGAATGTGAGGAAATATCTGGAAACCATCATTGACCAATCCCAATCAAGTATTGGAGAGAGCTTTGTAATGAATAGGGTTAAATGGATAGTTCACCCAAAAATAGTTCATCATTTACTCGCCCTCATGTTGTTCCAAACCTCTAAGACTTTCGTTCATCTTTGGAACACAAATAAATTTCTTTTTGGCGAAATCTGAGCGATTTCTCTCTCTCCGTTGACAGCAACACAACTACCACTTTGACGCTTCAGAAAGTTCATAGAGATCGTAAAACTAATCCATATAAATTGAGCAGTTTAGTCCAAATTTTCAGAAGAGAAAAGATCGCTTTCTAAGATTAACAGAGTTAATTTTTTATTCACATATAAATATTGATCAACGAACATAAACAGAAGCTGAACCGAACCTGCTTGATGAGCGAGAACAAACCTCCCTCAAAGCTTAAATTTAAAAAGCTTAAACCAGAATCTGACAGCGCGAGGAACCGGACAAGAGACCCACTCGCTCAGTCTTTCACTGTTAAAGTTGATTCCTGCAATTATCATGAGAACAGTTGTCAATATCTCACATAATTATCAGGACATAAATAAGCCTACACGTTGTAAATAGTGTAAAATGAGCGTAATTTGAAAACTATTATGATAAATTGCAATCTAAGAACACCATAACGGACATTGTTACGAAATTATGTGACGTACATGTAACTTTATTGATGTCATCTGGCATTTTTTAATGTTTACATTACACTCAAAAAACACAAATGAAATTATACAGTAGGCATAGGCTATTGGCTATTTACTTGTAGTTTAGCTGCAATCATGTAAAAACGTTATAAGCCATCAAACGCGGTATACTATACTTTATTATTATAAAGTGCAGAGGTCGTGAGTGCAGATACGCTCTGCGTGAGTAGTGTTTACGACAGTAACGTTAAATACAAGTACTCTACAGCGACTCTAGGGGGCGCTGTTTGACAAAAACAGAATTCCTGCATAGTGTGCCTTTAAACCTGCTGCGTAACTGGTTCTTGTAGAAGCTCAAACGTGCTGCGTAACACACGATAACGATAAAGTTCTGAAAATCATTCTAAATATAAAAGATAATGATAACGGCACAGAGAAACAATAAGGTTGGAATCACTTTCAGAAGGTTTTTTTTTGAGCTGATGAACAATAAAAAACATTGACAGCCAATCAGAATCCATCCTGCTTTACAGAGCTTAATGGCAGCGCTTAGAATAAACATATCGATATCGGTCTTGGTGTGAACGGGCCTATAGAGGTTTTTCTCATTGTAAGCAAAGCACAGAAGCAGAAGCAATGACAGAACAACACAGGGCAGAAGGTCTGAGAGGGGTTTCCTCTGTCGTTACAGGATGCAGACATTAGTAGGTAAATATAAGCCAAGCTGTATCAATGCCAATGAACGCTTTCCCCTCCTCCTCTATTTCCTGCGGTCATCTCAGCGTAGGCAGTTTCTGTGCCAGCAATGCATTGGAGATGATTCATAGGATTCTGCTAATGGTCATTGATAGTCTATCAGAAATGGCCTTAATTAAGGCTCAAGCTTTCTCAAAGCATCGTCACTGTAATGAATAGCTGAAAAGTAATCAAGAAGTCGACTTTAATTAAGCGTTTGCTTGAATATGTACAGTAATGTGCTATTGCTGTCAGGTTTGGCTGGATGACCGTTATGGATTTTCATATCAGAACATACTACTATGCATTAACCAGGAAAATTTGAAAAACACAGCCAGTCTTTTCTGCAGCTGACAGATCTTACTAAAGTGTTGCAGTGTAACTCTGAGGCAGTGTGTGCCATTATCAAATCCAGAGCTCGGGGGCAGCAGAGACATTATATGACACCAGGCAGTGCCATTAAACAGGGACTGTCTGCGGCACTGTTTACTTAGAAAACACCAAAAATTCAGAGACCCGAGCGCAATTCTCTTATGTAAAGAAAAGAGCAGGGCTCAGATTTGAATTAAAGTTCTGGAAATGCAAAAACAAAGGAGATAAAAAATAGACAGATCATCATAAAATTCATGGTGACAAGTGCCCTGAAAGGCCTTTTTGGCCAAGTGTGAGTCAAAAGAGAATGCCACTGGCTGGCTTTAAATTCCTAATCTCCATTAAAACGTCTGTTAAAACGAGTCTTCCAATCGTTTGTCATTTAACAAGCAAGCAAATAAAAAATACTATGGCAATACAAGAAACAAAGACTGAGATGTCACACAATTATATGATCTGGCGGTATTGCATCGCTCAAGCTGGTTTCCCCCCACACCAGAGGAGCTCGTGTTTAATGGAGCTCATCTGTTGAGAGAGATGATAACATCTGTGATAATAACCAAACTCGCTGCTCGACGATTATAAAGACCATATGCAAATCTGATTCACCAAGCCTCAAAACGGTTTGAAATTGTGTTAGACTGTGGGTGGCAGAATAAAAACAGGAATTCTCCCCAAGCTCTCATGCAGCAATGGAGGATAAAACTGCCTCCACACATGCACAATAAATGCATATGTTAATAAACAAGATATGCTCTTATTAAGGGCCGAGGTCCTCATCAGGGCCGTCACTAGGTATTTTGCTGATAAGGCAACTCCCTGCTTCAGTCTTAAAGATTACATTGATCCAACCTTCATTTATGCCAAGATCCACTGCTGCAGTGAAGCTTTTGCACTGGTGTTCTTCTGAATCAGTGAGTTAAGGCTGCGTGCTCATGCTGACTCTCTACGGGCGAGATGCCGTGTCTGCACTAAGGTGCACAAAGCACATTTGCTGTCAGATTGTGGAGGGAATACGTTAAAACCATCTCATTTCAAACTGTAATGCATACTGAAAACATCATACTAACTTGGTTGTTTCCAAATTATTTAAATTGCTTACACAAACGTTTGGCATTTTCATTAAGATATATTATTTATATGTAGGCTATACATTAAGCTGATTTACCTTGTGGAGACTGTTGCCAGGTTTTATTATCCTAATTTGGTCTTAACAATGAAGGCAAAACCTGACTCACATGCACACGGTTGTAAGTGCATTAATTCAATGCATCACGTCTTTTTTTATGTTATAGGCTATACTATTCCTTTATCTCATCAAGATGCAATGAAGGCTGTGCACGAGCAGTTTTAGTGCATTCAAATATCTAGCTGATGCGAAATATGTTAATATAGGTTGATATACGAAATAAGCAATACGTTTAATGCATTGAAATGTGTACACACATTGTCGGAAGTGCATTCCTGTGCATCGAAATATGTTGATTATATTCTTATTTCTATAGGAAACCTAAAGGCAGCAATGGTGCGCTTCGATGATTATTCGCGAGATTAAAGTGGTGTCATCATAAGCGTTGACACCGGCAGCTTTCCATTGGTTTAGTGCAAACGTGATGACATGAAAGGGAGTTGGAGCTCCAAGTATAAAACTCCAGCAGGCGCACAAACCCACGCAGCGCGCGACTGAAGGACTGCATCACTGCTGCTCTTCTGCCGAATCCACCCTTCATCTTCACACTTATCATCCAGCATGAGTGAGGTGAGCTTTCCTCATACTATAACCCTCCATGCACGACGCACCACTCTTCTGTAACGAGCTATCGGGGTTTCCCCACAAGGAAATTCTAGGGAGAACTGAAAATAACGTTAGCCTACATTGAGACAATGCCTTGAACTTGCGTTGATTGCTGTCAGATATTTCCCTGTTTGCTGAGTTTGAGCGCATTTTTCTTCACTAAAACCAGCAAAACCGTTTGAAAAACTGAAATGCCATCCATTCATCAAAACACCATGTTTAGTATCTTAGAAGAGCGCGACGGATTGTGAATATTTTTTTGTTGCATCTTCGCGCACTGGCAGATTGTCGAATCAGCATTATCCACGCGATGATTAATGATGCAACAAATGACAGCTGTCAGTTAAAATTCAGTCCTAACTTGGGATGACACGGAGATGGTTTATGGATGATTAGATAATTGTAAATTTGCTCTCATGATTTTTAATTCGAATTTAGTTGGCTATTTTGATGCTTTTAAATCTAGTCGATAATGTTGAATAAAAAATATACAGTTTGGTTAAAAATTGAATTCTTGCAGTTTTTACTAACAGTGGAGCCACCTTGAATTGTTTAACATTTCTACACGTTTTTCGACAAGACTATAGGCTACCTGACTCGTTTTTTGGGCACGTTTTCAGGAATTATCTTTGAATTAGAGCTGAATTAGAAACTAATTTAAGTCTAAACCTTAAACACGCAGTCGCATATAGTATGCCGGATTCGTTCGGTCTTTTTTTTAATAAATGTAAGTAGTTAACAAAACAGGTCTAAATGATTCGTTCACAAAATTACCTGAATCCTTCTAGAATCAACAATCAACGCTGATTCATTGAACCGGAAACCATTTCTTGTGGACATGTTCGACTCATAATGATCCGGGTTAACAATTCACTAACTCTTTTGAACTTGTCCGATTATTATCCCCATAATTAGCATATCCCCTGTAATTAGGCCTACATATCGGTATTACCATTGACAACAGAAAATAGTCTGACATGTTATAACCTATTCGCAAAGATCATTGATTCACAGAACTCAACAAATCATTGAACCAATGAGACGAAAAAGCAGTAATGTTAACAAATAAAAATAGATGAGCCTATGACAATTTTATGAACAAGGTAAAACATTTTATTACAATGTCTAAAACGATAGGCTAGACAAAAAAATATACATTTCGGTATTCTTAGGCTACTAAATTTGGCTATTTAGGTCTTAAATGCTTTCTTGTTTTTATGAGCTGCCTGAATCGTGGCTGCAATACCGTAATCGTGATAAACAGCAATGGGCCTATGTGCCTTATATGTGACTTTACTAGAAAGTTAATTAAAGCATGTGATATACAGGGTGGGACCACGTGATGACGCAAATTGCAGTGTCTTGTTGTCTCGCTGTCCTATCAGGCAATGACTTTGCTGTGTTTGCGCACGAAGGTACCTCACGATTTCGCACAGACTTCTGAGGCAGCGTAACGGTTTAATGATCTACAGCAAATTAGAGCGAGCTTTGGTGAAAACTAAGTGAATATTGAATGACTAAAATAGTAATTTCTTGCTAGAAATGACATCATAAGTGAAAACGCTGATCAAAAATGTACATTAACACACAAACTGACGACCAGCCGCAACTTTCAGACGCCATCTTTATTTTTCTAGCTCAACTGTTACAGAATGGAAAGCACAGGATTGTGGGATATCAAAGGCAGTGAAGGATACATCTATGCTGCCTTCAAAAATCAGATGAAGGTATCTCAGGAGAAAGGAATTTAAACTAACATTGTGTGCCTTCTGTCCTTGGAATGCGCCCTCTATAGGCAACATTTATCAGTTTTTATACGCGACCCACTACTGCCTGTCGCGCACTCGAAATCCCCGAAGCGGCCGCGCGTCTTGTCTTTGATACTGTGTGTGTGTGTGTGTGTGTGTGTGTGCATAGAGCGTGCTGACCCACTGCAGCAGCAACAGCCGATGAGGAGCCGTTTCACACACAGCAGGATCAGGGAATGTTATATAAATGATTATTCTGGTCTCGTTTAAAAACATGCCTTAATGTAATATTTGCTAAAAGAGCTTAATCAGGCTCGTGCTGCACTGCGCATCTTTTAATCAATCTGTTGGCCCATTCAAGCATATTTGTCGGTTAAATGAACAGAGGGAGCACATGTATCCCAGAAATGCTGGATAGAGCAACACAAGCTGGGAACTCCTACATGTACTGTAGGTGCTTGTGGAGTATATGGACTTCATACAACAGTCTTGAATTATTTAAGATCTTCCCTTTAGCAGTTCCAGCAGAAGAGCCAAATTAATGATTTTCAAGGTCTTTTACTGAGTGTTTACATGCACAGGAAGATTGCAGGAATTCCAGAATGTGGGGGAACAAGGGAAAATGCAGGTGGGCAGAAACTAAAAGGAGGAATAGTTATATTAGTGCTATCAAATCGATTAATCGCACCTAACATAAAACATTTTTTTGTTTATATAATCTACATGCGTATATGTGTGTGTGTGTGTGTGTGTGTATAAATATACATATATACACACACATATATATAAATGCATAGATAAATGGTGTGTGTACCAACACACATACACGCATATATATATATATATATATATATATATATATTATAAATATATACGCACGCATTGTATAAACACAATTTTTTTATGTTAGATGCGATTAAGCAATTTGACAACAGATTTTACATCGATTTGACTGTATATGTATTGTAAATGAATAATGTATCGTAAAATAAATAAATGTTCTGCCTTATGCAACCTGTATTTTAAGGAAGAACATTTATTTATTTACGATACATTATTCATTCACAAAGAAAACTGGTGTCCTTAAAGGTGGAATTTTTTTAAATTAAGGCATTAACATCAATTTCCAAAGGATGATTTTTTTTATTCCTCTTTTTAGTCAACTTTAGCATGGGTGTGTTCACTTATAAGCACTGTATACACACACACACACACACACACACACACACACACACACACACACACACACACACACACAGACACACACACACACACACACACACACACACACACACACACACACACACACACACACACACACACACACACACACACACACACACACACACACACACACACACACACACATATACTGTATACAGTATATAAAATGGAAACATGATCAGCTTATCTTTTGGGTATACATATCTAGTGCTTGCATACATTTCAATTTTTAAATTACGTTTAATTTATAATTGGTACACCACACCACCTTGAATTGTTTACCATTAGATTGTAAAATTTCAGGGAAAATCAGCTTGAGTTTCAGTTGCACGAATCACATGAACCACTTTTGCACTATATTTACTGTCCACTGTGAGGTTTAATATTCCCAATTTCAAGGTAGAAACAAAGTAATACAGCTTTTAAATTACATGAGGGCAGGTTAAAAATATAGAAAAATCAGATTGCAAAACACAACAGCTGCCCTGTTTGCAAGAATATGCCTGAATTAGAGGGGGAGCGTCAGCATTAGAATTTGATATGTTTTCGAGTGTAATCTCTTATGCCTGAAATGGGCTCTCTGACACATTTACCTCATTAGCTATCTGATTCATTCTGTTTAAACAGGGATTTAATATATATGCCCTGCAAATACACAACACAGAGTGAGGAGTTCAGACACAGAGATCAGGCACAATCTGTGGTGGCCTCAACTGACGGCAGAATGGATTGATTGGTCTTTCCAACATTTGAAGAGTGGAGAAATTACTTTTTCTCTTTGCCTTTCCATCATTCCCAGAAAAGCTACAGCTGTTCATTGGTGAGCAAGTTTGTACATTACAAAGCTACAGAATGAGACCATACTAAATCCACAAGGTCCAGATTTGGAGGGCAGACCAGAGATGGAAACGCTGTCCACACAGAGATATTAAGCGGATTTGTAGATGACTTTTGTTGCTGTGTAGGATTATGTAACACAAGATGGATTTGTATCTGGACCATAATAGGGGTCGTCTTCTGACATCTGGAATAAAGGCCGGCTTCAAGTGCTCTTGGGAAGCTCTCGCATACGTGTCCGGAAGTCGTAATTGCCGTGTGGAGAGCACTCATGTGATTTTTGAGCAGTATCATATTTTTTTCTTCTTCTGTAGTTTCAACTTACAAAGACTTAAAGCATTTGCACTGCTAAAGAGGAATCTGCCACTGAGAATCATGGGAAATGTAGTTTTCTCATTTTCAGGCTAAATGAGTTGAATTTTTTGGCAAGCTGTGCATTCATGTCCTGTATATATGTGTATAGTGAATTTTAAAACCATATATCTCAGCATATTTAAAGGTTATTATATTTAAAGATTTTTAAAATGCTTATTTATAAGCAATATACTGTATATGCACAAAAAAAACAAAAATAGATACATCTGCTAAATAATAAAACTGTTTATTTCTAAAAAAATAATCTTGATATATTTTAAGCAGGTAATAATGACTATATATAAATATATATTTCTATCACGGCAACTCTCAGAAGAGTTTAGCATGGTAATGGATATGACAATGTTAATGTATTTGGTCTTGATGGAATAGATCTGCTACGCTGCTGTTGCTGAGCAAGTACAGAGACTTGCTACTGCCAATACATTCACAGAAACGCTGCTGTGAGCAAGTAAGACACACTGCTGCCGCACAAACAGCATATATGAAATAGAGTGCAGAAGTTATGACGTCACTTTGTAGGACAACTCGGAAGTTAGCGGCGCATGGGTTCCCTCGATCGAAAAGCTATGCATTTTCCCCATAGACTTTTGGAAAATCGCAGAAAAATCAAAGAGTTGTGACCCTTACACGTTTTGTTTATCAAGATAATCTTTACAAGTTAATCCGAAATGTATACATTTTGAAGCCTAAAGTTGAAAAAACCACAAGCAGGTTATAACTGGTGTGTTTTATGTCATAGATCGAAACGTGAAAATACTCAGAGGCTTTGTTAACCACAGACCTTATTTCAGGCGATTTAGCAAAAACCCATTCAAAAAACCCATAGACTTTAGGGCGAGGGAACCGGAAGTGCTAAAATGCTAACTCACTTCCGCGTTTTGGCCTACAAAGTGACGTCATAACTTCGGCACTCTATTACCCGTAGCAGATCTATACAGGTGGAGCTGGGGAAGGTGGAGGGTTTCAGAGGAACTTTGAAAGCACACAGCAAATACTACAGCTTGGGCTGGGTACCGAGTTCGATACTTTTTAGGTACCGACCGAATTGCCTCGATACTATCGAGTATCGAAACATGACATTTTTTTCGGTTCCAGATTTCGATACATAAGGAGTTAACTCGTCAACGTCAGTGCTCAAACAAATACATATGAAATGCACATACACGCAAACTCTACACACACAAGATGCGCGGAACTCTCCGCGCACATACTCTTATGAGACGCGCGCATGCACGCACAAACTCTCCACGTCCACGCGACGCGCATACTTATATGAGACGCGAGCACACACACAATCTCGCGCACATACTCAATGACACGCGAGCACACACACACAAACTCTCCGCGCACATATTCATATCAAATGAGACGCGAGCACACACACATAATAAGATGTGGAAAAGTCGATCAAAGGTGTGGGTACATTTCTCAAAGGTGACATTAAAACATGTGTAATGTTACAAAATATTCGTTTTTAAATAAATGCTTTTGAATTTTTTATTCATCAAAGAATCATGAAAAAATGTATCATAGTTCCCAAAATATTAAGCAGCAAACTGTTTTCATATTTCTGAAGGTTCATGTGACACTGAAGTAATGATTTTGAAAATTCAGCTTTGAATTCAATTCATTTAAATAAATTACATTTTGAAATATATTCAAATAAGATTTTAAACTGTAATACTATTTCACAATATTACAATTTTTACTGTGTTTTTTATTTAAAAAAAAATCAGCTTTGGTGAGCATGAGCTCTTTATAAAAAAATGTTTGTTCCTTTGTGCTTTTTTTGTTGCTTTTTGCACTGGCTAGGAGCATGAGTCAAACTGAAAAGGTAATGTGTTATGTAATCTTGTTAAAATTGATTTCATAACATTGGTATCGAAAAAAGTAGCGTTAGGAACCGGTATCGAAATTGGCACCGGATCGAAAGATTTTGAACAATACCCACCCAGCCCTAACTACAGCAAACCCTGACCAACCACTTAAATGTTGAGCAGCATCTCATTGGCTGCAGATGTAACAGGAACCAATCAGCTAGTGCTGCATATTTAACGATGTAATTGTCAGAAGTTTGCTTTAAGGACCCATCGGCCAGCGCCATCTAGAGTTTCATGACAGAACTTGGTGTGTATATATTGATTTGTTGATTTGCTAACCAATAACCATTTTTTTATTTCAGTCTGCAACTTGTCTTTTATGTTATAGTCAATGCACTAGAGTTGAGACTAAATCCTTGGGACTTAATTTACAGCAGTGTTACAACAGTATTTGTGCCAATGACGTCCATGTTGCTTATATCTGCAGTCTGTCGTTGATGGCAAGAGTAAAATGGTGCTCGTTCGGTGATTTTGATAGTACAATCTCATCATTTGCATTTTCTGCCGTAGCATTAGCAGTAGAGTTGCTGCAGGGCTCAAAATAAACTTTTTGCAGATTGAGGGTTACCATACATACGCTAAATCTCTTGTAAACTAATGCGCTTGATCAATCTGGAGCTCCATCTGAACTGGGCATCTCCATGTGCTGTGCTGAACACAGCTATGAGCTTGATGGAGATCAAAAGCAACTTATGGCCCTCGAGGTGCAAACACTGGATGTAATCAGGCCTGACAATTGATTTTTATACATAACGGCCCAGCGCTTCTGCATCTTCCACGCGGATAAAGAGGAAATGCGCGCTCGACTGTGTGCATGAGGGACCCAGACTGAACACGCGTAAACAACGGCCCCCCAAACGCGCGGTCCGGGGCACACAGTTCTTTTCCTTCTGCTCGTTTATGTCTTCATCCTCCTCTCGCCGCATTAAACATCTGACGGCGCGGCACTAGACCTCGGATCCCGCATTGCGCGGGAGCAGATTTACGGTTTATTTCCTTGGTCAGTTGCCCTGAGCAGACTCAACAGCAAACTCTCCTGCAACTCAGCACTGCGCTTGTTTCCCTGATGTATCAGCAGTGTGTACACAGTATTGAACCGCCTGTCAGAACCTGGAGCCGTTATCGGCAGAAAGGGATTTGTACCGCTCTCTCCTCAGAAGAGGCTTCGAGTCTGAAGGGTTTGATATTGATTCATGGAAAGCGGCAGCGTTGAAATAGCAGCAAAAGAAAGGATGGTTGGCTGACTGTGTACGTCTCACCTTTTTGATCCCCCAATCTGCAGATTAAAGGCGTCTATAAGTGAATTACATCCACCCTTAGAGAAACCTGATGGACAAATATGGCCATACAGCATTTCTGAGACAGACGGTCACATGCAAATTTGATCTAGTTGCTGACACCAGAAGACAAATCGACTAGTTCTTAAGCCAATAGCCTACAAAACAACTCAATCACCCGAGGCGCTTTAACATTTACCATTTCACAGCGCCTTTTGCTTATACACGATGAAGCTAATGACTGAAATCTGTTTAAAACATATTTAAAAAACCTTCTTTTCTAGAGAAGCAAAATTACATATTAATACTGTAAACTCACTGTGTTTTCATATTTGATACATCAGGCTTTTATGGTTCATATAGTATGATATAGGAAAATATGGAGCGCAAAAATATACAATTTTGTGCAGTTGCTGATATTTAAATGGCCAAAATTAGCTTCTGATAGCTTGTAATGTAAATCGGCTTTTTATAACAGTATAGTAGACCACATAGGTAAAATGTATACAAATATCAGCGGTCACTCTCCCAAAATTATTTCGTTTTAAGATATTTAAATGCTTAGTTTTATGATCAAAGCTCTTAAAAGTCAAAGTGTACAATGACCTGATGTTTTTGGAAATATACTGGCTTTTTATTTGCTTTTCAGCAAACTTTTGATCATGTTGATAATTTAGAAGCCTTACAATCTTCACAAAAGAAGATTTGATTCATTGTGAAAGCATTTAAAGGGATAGTTCACCCAAAAATGTAAATTCTGTCAGTAATTACTCTCCCTCATGTTGTTCAACCCAGTAAGACCTTCGTTCATCTTCAGAACACGAATTAAGATATTTGTGATTAAATCTGAGAGCTGGATCACTCCTCCATAGGCTTCTAAGGGATTGACACTTGTTCCCCGAAAAGTTATTAAAGACATTGTTAAATTAGTCTAAGTGACTACACTGGCTCAATCTTAAAGGGGCAATGTTTAGTTTTTTAGGTATTTTATTATCTAAAATCAATATTTTTATTCATAAATATGTCCTCAATGGTGTACAAATACCTCTGCCAATAATCGTACTTATCCTCGTAAACGAAGAATTTATTATCTTTATATACGTGTGACGGGTAGGTCCACGGAGGCTTCCGTGTCGTTCCGCCATCTTGAAAAACTATAATAGCAGAGAGGGACAAAAAGTACTAGGCCGACGCGTTTCCACAAGGCGTTTTCGTTCAGAGCCAGTGTCACGTGACTGAAAGCAGCAGAACCGGAGGAGCAGAGCAGCGAGAGGTGCTTCGCGGCCCGGGCGAGTCAGTCAGTAATTCATACTGTAACATTCGTGTATTCGTTGTGTCAAGTTGCAGTTTGTTTGAAATAACAAACCTGTTCACCCGAAGGAAAACTCGAGGTTGTGCTGTTAGAAGACATCCTGTCATAGCTTTTTGGTACTTAACAGCTACCGTAGATGCAACACGCATTTGAAAAAGCGAGGCGCTGGAGAGCACAATTCGTTTGAATTCAAAATACAATTTCACCACTAGATGGGAGAAATTCCTACACAATGTCCCTTTAAGTTTATCAAGTGACGAGAATACTTTTTGTGCGCAAAAAAAACAAAAATAACGACTTTATTTCAACTATTCATTTCCTTCTCTGTGGGCGTCGAGTTAGTTAGCGTAGTGTGATAGCGTAGAGCTACGTCACACGTAGGCTCACTATTGGCCGACGCTGGTCATGTGTGTGTGATGCGTGTGACGTACAACACAGAAGCGCTGCGCTGTTACACTAGTGAACTCACTCGACGCCCACAGAGAAGGACATCAATAGTTGAAATAAAGTCCTTATTTTTGTTTGTTTAATAACTTTTCGGGGAACAAGTGTCAATCCCTTAGAAGCCTATGGAGGAGTGATCCAGCTCTCAGATTTAATCACAAATATCTTAATTTGTGTTCCGAAGATGAACGAAGGTCTTACGGGGTTGAACGACATGAGGGAGAGTAATTACTGACAGAATTTACATTTTTGGGTGAACTATCCCTTTAATCACTCATTGCAAAACAAAAAAAGTATAGTGTGCACCTGGCTTTAGGGCTCATATGTGATAGGCTGTATAAATATCTCCCATCATGTCATATGGTTCCGCTGTAAGCTCTTGAAATGGTCCCTGTATCTCTACGCCCGCTTTATAATGTCTGATGCATCAGCTGCATCCGCTCTGTGATGAATTACGTCCACTGTAATGTGTCTGCTGTTTATCACGGTCATGTTTGTGATTCACCATCCCCTCAAACCATAATCATTCTGACAACACACACACAGATCCCGCTCGGATCCTCGGTAATCCCGCTAAACTGCCGGAGAGAGTCCGACTGCAGCTCTGCAACCTCACCGGTGGAGCGGTAATCCCGGCAGCCGCTCTGAAAGGGAAATGTCACTGAACAGGATAGAAAAGGGGATGAATGAAAGAAGGCATATTAGTTGCAAGAGGAGGATTAGATGTGGATGGAGAGAAAATAGAGCATTAAAGAGCCCATGAAGAAGATTTTACCCCACACTTCTCTGTCTGGCTCAAGTCTATAGCTATAGAGTCCCTACGAAGTGTTCACTGCTTCTTGCACACTAAGCAGGGGTTAGAGGTCGACAGAAGTTGGCAGGTTATTTGGATGAGAGAGTATACTTTGTAAAATAATTATTTACAATAATGTAAAGTATTATTAATAATTTTTCTATATTTTAAGTGTATGAAAATAGTTTATATAATAATCCAAATATAATTAACAACCGTTTATTTGTAAGCAGTTTCATTAATAAAATGTCATGATTTCATATTTTTTGTTTATATATATATACATAATTGTTTTAATAATATTTATACTGCCTATAATAACATAATCATAATATTCAGTCAATTTATAATATTTGTAAAATTTATTATACATGGTTAATAAAATATAATCATAATATTCAATTAATTATAATAATTATTATAAATTATTAATGAAATATAATCATAATATTAAATTAAATGTATAATATTTTCATAATAATATATACATTCTATCATATAACGGGCCCTAAAGCCAGGTGCACACTATATAAAAGAAAATTATTCTGTTTTACTTTATTCTACTTCAAAATAGAATAAAGAGAATATATTATAAATGTGTATTTGTAAGCAAATTTATTATATATTGTATTATAAATTAAATTATAATAACATAAATAAAGTAAATATTATATATTATTAATAAAATATAATAATAATATTCAATTTATTTATGTTATTTTAAATATATTTAATCCATTAAAATTGATAATAGTATTAAAATCGATCTATATATATATTTTTTACCAAAATTATAATATCTGTAATCTTTATAATATATTTTATATGTAAATTAATTAAATATTATAAATTATCATATTTTTATATACATTTCCAAATTATGTATAAATGATTGAAAATATTATTGAAAATAAAACATTCTGCATATCCCAATATTTAGTGATAAATTGCTGCTACAATGTTAATATTTATCTACATACATTTTTATGAAGTGTTATGTAACCTATGTTCATGTTAATAATGACATTGCAATAGTCACATCCTCAGTTAATCTAAACGAATTAAGTTGAATTAACTTGCTTTCTTTTTTTAGTTTAGACAAACATTTTGTATAGTACTGATGCGGCACACTGACTGTTCCATAAATTTCCTTCCTATGAAGTGTGATATTGATACCCGTTGGTGCTATGATTTGAAATCTCTCACAAGATGGCTGATAAGGCGATTGTAGTGTACTTTATATTTGTACAATATAACTGTTTCTCCAGGGTGCAGAGAACTGTGTGTGCAGTCTGCAGCGTGAGGTGTGTGTGTGTGTGTTTGTGTGGAGGGGGGGTGGGGGGGTGGGATGTGTCTGTGTGTGTGTGGGGGGGGGGGGGGGGGGGGGTGTCTGTGGGGGTGGGGGGTAGTGTGTTTGTGTGGTGTTTGTGTGTGTGGGGGGGATGTGTCTGTGTGTGTGTGTGTGGGGGGGAGATGTGTGTGTGGTGTGTGTGTGTGTGTGGGGGGGGGGATGTGGGGGGGATGTGTGTGGGGGGGATGTGTTTGTGTGTGTGTGGGGGGGGATGTGTTTGTGTGTGTGTGTGTGGGGGGGGGTGTGTGTGTGTGGGGGGGGGGTGTGTGTGTGGGGGAGATGTGTGTGTGTGTGTGGGGGGATGTGTTTGTGGGGGGGTGTGTGTGTGTGTGTGGGGGTGTGTGTGTGTGTGTGTGTGTGTGGGGGGGGATGTGTTTGTGTTTGTGTGTGTGTGTGTGTGGGGGGGGTGTGTGGGGGGGGTGTGTGGGGGGGGATGTGTGTGTGTGTGTGTGTGTGTGGGGGGATGTGTGTGTGTGTGTGGGGGGGGATGTGTTTGTGGGGGTGTGTGTGTGTGTGTGGGGGGGGGGGGGGGTGGTATGGGGTGTTTGTGTGTGTGTGTGTGTGTGTGTGTGGGGGGGGGGGGGGTGGAAGGTCACATGTTGGGGCAGAAGGAAATACCCCTGCAGTGTGTCCTCCTCTTATCCAGGAACGGGAGGCGCGTGTGGGAGGAGCCTGGAGCCAGCGGCTGCTGCCACCGCTAATGTCGCTAAATATTTGATGAGGACTCCATGCACTCACCGTCAATAGCCTTGCTTGGATTATCTCAGCAGAAAGAAATTCATGCATGATGGTAAACCAAGCAAGCCCATGAAACAGGACGTGCATGTAACAAAATGGCCAATACAAGCAGCTGTCAGTCATTTGTACTCGTTTCCTGGAGTGTGATCAGCTGTTCACTTCGTCCTCTGTTTTCTTAGTTTTTTCTCCCTGATTTCTTGTCCTCATTCTCTTTTCCCCACTGTAATGTTTATTCATTAAGCTTTCTGGAACAGTGTGTTACCTCAGCGCTCGAGATTATATTGTAAATCACGCAAACTCTCCTGCATTGTGCAGCATCATATTTTAGTTGAGTCATAAATTGACGCCAAGATATATGCGTTCATATCTTTATGCAGATTGATACAGCACAAGAATAACTGACCTTTTAGATAGTCAATTAATTGCCTTTAAAAGTCATATATGGGCATATAATCAAAATATCCAGATGTACGATGTTCAACTATTACTTTATTTATGTTTACCTGGGGATCAATAAATGGATCACATTGTTTCATTACTATAATGTATTGTTTAACAGAAATATTTTTATTCTTAGTAGATTTTTAGAGGACAGTATTAGCAACTACAATTAGCAATCCTACACACATTCCATGTGCCTTTTTTTTTTTTTACCCCATTTTATTACTAATACTGTGAAATACAACAAGTTTATGTGCCAAAAATCCTTATTTTACCATTAGCAATTAGCGGCTAGCAATGGATATTTTTCACAGACTGTGATGACGCGTTTTAACGGTCAACAGCCTCGTAAATCATGCAAATTTTTTTATATTTTAATTTGTAATAAAAATGTGTGTTTATATGAAACTATACTTAGTATTATATTAACTTTGCATCAAATTACACGAATATTGTTAACGCTGCTACTTAAGTTTCTAGATAAAATTGCTATTTTTCTCTCTTCCGACTGCCGTTTTCAAGCGCTATCTATTTTTTTTACTCTTTTTGAAATTTAAAAATTAAAAAATCTATTAAATGTAGTCTCTCATTCACCGCTATAGAATTTTACCCAACTGTGACGACTTCCGCTTCTGAGAGACCCAGATGTGTGAAAAGGGTAAACCCTGTTAACCCCGCATTTAATAAGAATACTGGTAGAAGTTTCTGTGCCGAAAATAAGTTGCGAACTGTTCCAACTTAACAGTTGAAGATCATCATTTGACCAGCGTGTGGTTTCACACATTCATCAGTTCAGTGTTTACGTCCTGCAGTGTTTCTGGTGGTGAGGCGCTCGAATATAAGCCACCGTTTGAGCTCCCATCCTCCAGCCTGTTTCCTACATCCAGTCGAGCATCTGTTAGCCTTCAAATATGACGCATCGGATCCGACCCCCCCCCCCCCCCCCCCACTCTTTAGCCGTCTGTGTCCTAGTTGTGCGTTTCTCCCTTAAATTCTTAATAGACGTTGAGAACAGCATGGAAGCCTTTCCAAGATCTCGAGCTGCCAAATGAATCAAAAATAGCTCTCCAAATGGCTTTGAATAAAAAGACAGAATACAGTATTTATTTATTTATTTCTAAATGCCTCAGTCGTTCAACACGGCGGGAATTTGGGAGAGGCGTAAAATTTGCTGCTTTTATGAGTGTGAATCTTCATGGGGTTTTTAATTTGCATTTCGTAGACACAACTATCAGCCGCATGATTTCTACTCAAGGCTGTTCTGAAAAATGTCCATAAATCACCTTCGAGGAGGAAACCGTCAGCGTTCGGTTCAACGATCGCCTGTAAATGGGGTTTAAAACGCATTTCAATCAATTAGTGATTCCAGCTATCAGAGCGAGTTGAGATAAATGAGGTTTTCATCAGCGGCGCAGCTCTAACTGTGAGGATCTGTGTGGCATCGGGTGGCAGTGCCAGGCGCTGCTCTGAAGGGCACGGGTGTACTGAGCTCAGGGCATCTCTGTGGCATCGAGTTCAATCCACTGCAAAGCCTGGCTCTGCAGTTCATTTGCGTGAGCCAGCGAGCCCAGGATGCTTTGCAACAGCCGAGCCATGCTAGACACAAGATTTATTTGCTACTGATGACATTTAAAGCCAAGTAAAAGGTTTTTGTTTTGTTTATGCATGCCGTAATTCTCCTTAAATACGCTTTGGTTCTGAGCATGTTTGTCCACGGAGATGCAGCTAACATCCTGTTCTCTTAAAATTTTAATTGGCCCATGATGTTTTCATTGCCAATCCTTGCTTCACTGCAGCTAATGCAGTTTATGATTACAATCATCATTTTCATCATTGTTCATAATGAACACACAATATGGTGGAGGGAAAGCAAGAGAGAAAACGCACCGCTCTGCTCGCCACTTCCAAATGGAACCGGTGTTTACGCATTACCTAATTATTTCCTGCAGTCATTCTCTCATTAACGTGATTTTGTGTCCCTGCTTCTCTTTCGGATAACTGGAATTGTCGTCTGTATCGTAGGACTGCAGAGGCGAGCCTGGCAGAAGCACTCTGATCCAGGGATCATTTGAGTTCCTTCCTTGTTGTTAAAGGCTGTGATCGGAGAAAGACAAACAAATCTAAACAGTCAAAATATCGGACAGCAGGAGTTAAGATGCATTCCGTTCAACTCAGAAAGTCAGAATTTACCAGCTAAAAACATGATGGAATATCATACATCTTGCAAGTTATTTTGGCAAAAACATGTAACCAATCCACCAAATGAAGATCCAACAAATTTTTTTTAAAGTCAGTTTAATGTAATGTAAGTTGACTCAAACATCCAAAATTGATTGTACTTAAAAATTTAAGGCAGCAACTTTTTCTTTTTTTAGTTTAACTTATTTTAACTAACTTGCACAGCAAGATTAGACCTTGATAAATGTATGATACCATTGTTGCATTATTGCTAAAATATGATTTCAAACCCAGTGTTGTTATTGTTAGCTGAAACTGTTAAAAAATAAATGTAAGGTAAAATGTCAAAATAAAAAACGTTACCATGGCAACTAACTTTAAGCAACACAAACTTAAAAATTACAAAAGCACATAACAAAATGGCTAAAATTTCAACTAAAATAAAAACTGAAAATATAAAATTTAAAGCCATTTAAAAGTTAATTTAAAAAGGCCTGTTGATAAATACTATAATAGTAGCCTATATAAATAATACTAAAACAACACTGATCAAAACATAAATTTTACTTACAGATTTCTGTGATTTATTATGCTTTTTCGGTGTAGCAATGTTCAGGGAAGAAGGAGGCGGGAACCGGCGAACATTCAAACATACTTTATTAAAATAAAACCAAACAAACTAAAATACCGCCAGCAGCCCCTCGCGGACGACTGCTGGCTTACCCAAAATAAACATAACGGCCAGCAGCCCCTCGCGGACGACTGCTGACTCCTCCTTTATGCTTCCGCTCCTCCGTGAGAGATGCGAGACCGGTGTGCTTCACAGGTGTTGCTCATTAGCAATCGTACCACCGGCCTCGCGCCGTTCTCTCACGTCCCTCGGTCGTCCTGTTCGCCACATACCCCCATCGCCCCTCTCAGGCCGGGGGGTACCCACGAGCCTGTGCCTACTCCCCCCCCCACCCCCCCCTCCCGGTGGCGATCCCTGGGGGGTATGTACCGACAAGCCGAGGGAAACGGAGACGGAAGCATGAGGAGCGACAGATCGAGAGAGGGGAGAGAGGAAAAAAAAAATTTGGTTCGGTTCCCACAACGCGCTGCCATCTGGTTCCCCACCAGCTGGGCGATCTCCTCCGCGGTGCCTGGCGGTGACGCTGGGTAGCTCTCGGTGGATGGCTCGACGCTCCTCCGCCGCCCGGTGGATGGCGATGGCTCCTTGGGCTCTAGGGCAGACGGTAGGAGTCCCCCGCTCCCTGCTCTCCTTTTCCTGGTGGACGGCGCAGGCTCCGGCCCACGGCGAGCGGCGGCGACTCCCCCGCTCCCTCCCGGACGGCAGCCGCCCCTCCAACTACCAGGCGGCCGGCAGCGAGCTTGACCGTCCCACCGGCAACTCACTCCAGCGCAGCGCCTCGAGTGTCCATGGCCGCGAGTCCCCCGCTCCCTGCTCCTCCCCTCGTTCGGCGGATGTCAGCAGGCGCCGGCCCACGGCGAGCGGCGGCGACTCGCGCATCATGCTCGATGGGACCGCGGATTCCCCACAGTGGCGAGGACTCTCTGACAGCGCGTTCCTCCCTCTTCCCGGGTTTCGGCACCACAGTAGCAATGTTCAGGGAAGAAGGAGGCGGGAACCGGCGAACATTCAAACATACTTTATTAAAATAAAATAAACAAACTAAAATACCGCCAGCAGCCCCTCGCGGACGACTGCTGGCTTACTCAAAATAAACATAACGGCCAGCAGCCCCTCGCGGACGACTGCTGGCTAAAATAAAACACAAATACAAAAACCAAAACTCAACTAAAACACAGGCCTGTTCCTCTCTCGATCATCGACGTCGTCGCTCCTCCTTTATGCTTCCGCTCCTCCGTGAGAGATGCGAGACCGGTGTGCTTCACAGGTGTTGCTCATTAGCAATCGCACCACCGGCCTCGCACCGTTCTCTCACGTCCCTCGGCCGTCCTTTTCGCCACATTTGGATATTAGCTTTCATGTAGTCTGTAATATAGCTGTTTTATGAACCGTTATTATCTCTGATAAGTAATTCCAGTCTTACTTCATGCACAATCCTACGTAGGTTTTAAAAATTTGCATAATGCGAGTCTATGATCTTCATTGGCTGCCAGTGAACAACGACGCCACTGTTACTGTTTGTATCACTGTATATCAAGAGCTGAGGGAGATCCGGAGCTGGAATTGAGATATGGTAATAACATACCTTTTGTTTTTTTTTCGGCAATTTGTGTTTAGACCAATCACAGCAGACTGGGCCATCCGACCAATCAGAGCAGAGTATGGTTCACGGAAAGGCGGGGTTTAGAGAAACATAAAGTTAAATTGTTTTTTTGACCTTGGATGCATGTAAACCTGTTGCAGGAGATCTAGAAAACAAAACTAGGAACCTTTAAAATAGCTTAATAGGGGCACCAAGTAAATTGTTGCCTATGTATAAAATAGCTGATCGCCGAATGAACTGACTGGCCTTAAAGGGAGATGTGCATCTGATTAGCTAAATACATTGAATAAAATCCTCGCCCGTATTTGACCACGCTCAGACTTACATCTTCACATGCCACATAACTGACTGACAATTCACTCCAATTAATGCGTTTGTTTGTGTCTCCCTGGAGCCCAATTCAATAATCCAAGTTTAATGGCATTATCTGTGAGGCTGTGTGGTTTGAGACTGTCGGGAAATACGGATGTAACCGTGCTGATATTGATGAATGTCTCCCTCTGCTCCTCACTCCAGAGTTTCCTCACATAAACAGGATTAGAAACAGGAGCTCGTTCCACTGCAGTGAGGAGATTTCCCTCAGTTCACCCTTTCCGAGCAGAAACAGAACCGGAATGGGCGTCTCACAGTGGGTTTGCATCTACAGCGAGGTTGAAAATGAAAAGCGTTTGAGGCGAGCATAATAAAAATGCCTAGAAAAACATTTCTCTCTTGACCTTTATTACACAAGTGCATCACGATAAAGTGATAGAAAGTATAAAAATGTATGTTTTTTTGCTACTAAGCCTTGACAAACAGGTCACAGGACACTTTGTCAGACTCGTTTCTATTTCTGTGGTGTTACAATGAGTAGCTCCGCCCACAGAAAAATCTCATTGGTCCAAATTCCTTTTCTATATAACTGTACATTAAAGTGCCCCCATTATGTTTTTTCAGATGTTACCTTTCATGTAATTTCAAAGATTTATCGTCTCCTGAAAGAAAGAAGTGATTCTGAACTGCCTGAAATGAATCATCAGTAATTCCAGTCTTACTTGCTGCACAAACCTATGTAGGTTTGTAACAAATTTGCATAATGCCAGCCTATGATCTTCATTGGCTGCCTATGAACAACATCTATTTTGACCCGCCCTCAAACATTGTATCTCAGGCCGGGAAGAGTTTGGTTCGTGTTGTCGACATGAAGAGGAAATGCTGTTTTCAGTATTTCAAAAGGGCGAGGACTCAAATTAACACAGTAAAACTGACACCATCGTTACAGTTCGTATTACTGCGTATACAAGCGCTGAGGAAGCCTCCGAAGCTGAAATTCAAATATGGTAATGAGTGTTTTGTTTCCAACACGCAGTGTAAGCAGTAGACCAATCACAACAGACTTGGCCATCTGACCAATCAGAGCGCAGTAGACTCTGGAAAAGGTGGGGTTTAGAGACTGAATCCTTTATTAAACCGTTTAGACACTGAGAAAAGAGGTGATGCTGCAGAAAAATAAAGTGTTTTTGTAATTTATTTTTTACCTTGGATGAATGTAAACCTATTAACCTCAAGAAGCTTTTAAAATAACATAATAGGGGCACTTTAAACATAATTTTCCTGATTGCCTGTGATTGTGTTATGGCAAGTTAAATCTCCTGCTAGTAGATGCTGTATAAAATAACAATTTCCACTGAGAAATTGCTAGTAAAGATTGGCTAAAGAGTTTATATTCAACAGTGTTATTAAATTATTAGTGCTTTTAAAAATTAACTTAATGGCCAAAATAATCTAAATGTAAAAATAGGATAAACTGGCATGCACAATTAAATATCTAACGTCTGAATGCCTGCATCCCTTATCTGATTGCTTTTTACAGAACTTTCCTTCCTATTGGGACTTAAGGCTCACATTTTAGCATCAATTTAATTTCTCAAGCTTTATCGTGCGGTGTAGCACACAGCGCTCTATGCGTTCAACTCTCTGCGCTGTATGACATTTCAAATGACTGTAATTTATGCAGCAGCGCCCTTCACATCCCCACAAGCCACAACTATACGCCACACATCCAGCAGGACTTCTTCACGTCAGCTCCTTCATGCGAAGCAATAACCCAGCGCTTTGTATCGGGAGCTTTGGCAACTCCGGCAACGTGAAGAACTCACAGATTTCCCCTGCCAAACAATCTTATGCAAATTCTACACGTTTATCAGAGGCTGTAAGACAAAGATAGAACTGAACGCAAGAGGATTGATTGAGGTAGAAGGAGACAGAGGAAGAGAGAGAGAGAGACTAATATGATTAAATTGTGCCAGTGTGTGTAATAATCCTTCTTGCATATAATGGCACGCTTTCCAGTGTAACTAGACCCATACAGAATGCCATCAGCAGAAAACGAGCAATACACACACACACACACACACACACACACACACGCGCGCACGCTCGTGCTAAGGAAGATTGCTTTAGCGTCGGAGCATCAAAGCTCTTCCGAAGTGTTTGAAATTCATTGTACACACAGACTTATTAATTCAGGATGTGAAGGACTAAATTGTGGTCAGCTAATGAGACAGAAAACTGACATATTCAATGACCGTCTCATCATTCTTTGGCTTTATAGTATTTCTTTATGGTATCCACACATTAATCTCAGTTCTGTTTTTGTGTGTTTACAGAGACAAGAATCCGGATCAGCTGGAAACATCAAACCCTCCGCTGGACAAGGTATAGTGTCACTCACTTCAATTACTTCAATTGTGCATTTCGTTGGATAAAATCATGATAGAATGTTTTGCAAGTCTGCATATGTTTCTCTTTCTCTCTCTTACACACTGTAAATAATAGTTGTACAGAATGCAATATAATATATGTTTGAAGGTAAGTGCAGATTAGCAAAGAAACATGGTAATTTAATAGTACAATTAAAGCAATAGATCTCACAAAAATGGTTATCATTTGCCCTCATGCTGTTTTAAACCAATATTTTATATTTTAAATATTACGGTAACACAATCTATTAGTTTACGTTTGTTCCATTAATTAATGTTCAATTAGTTAACATTTGTCAATGCATTACCTAAAAATGAGCTATATATTTGTTAATATATTTATTAATCTTTGTTAGGGTTATTTGATCAAAAATACAACTGTTCTATTATTAACAAACACATTTTATTTTTAATGTTTTTAGTAAATGTTGAAATCAACACTAAGTTTGGTAAATGTTTTACAAGAGTTCTTCATTGGTAATTGATGTTAACTAATGCTATCGTAACACTAAATGTAAAGTACCAACATTACTTATATTTCTTATTTTGAAAAAATGAGGAACAGAATGATGCGTTACACTTTATTTGATAACACTTTATTTTACACTGTCGTTGTTACATATGTTACATGTAGTTACTATATTAATAACTATTAATAATGCATGATTACATTCAACTTACCCTAAACAACCCTATAGTAAGTAAATGTAGTTACTTAATATTACTCAGTACTTAAATATATATTTACAGTGTAACAAAGACACCTCAAAATAAGCTGTAACCCCTAACCTCAACTCTATAGTAAGTACATGTAATTAATTTCTATTACTCATTCTTAAATCGTAGATTAAGATCTTCTAATGCCAATCTACTGGCAGATTATAGAGTTACCCATAAATGATCTGGTGGTGCTTCTTTTAGTCATTATGCTCCAAAAATTTGGAATTTTCTACCAAATGAAGTGAAAGAGGCTACTAGTATTCACATTTTTAAAAGGCTGCTTAAGACATATCTTTTTAAAGCTGCTTATCAGCATAATAATATTATGTGAATGTTGTGTATGTCTCCTATTTTATCTGTTCATTTTTTAATTATTTTATATTGACATTGTGTGAATTTGTTTTTATGCCTGTAAAGCACTTAGTGTTGCATTCCATGTATGAAAAGTGCTATACAAATAAATGTTTATTATTATTATTATTATTATTACTTGAGTAAGTACAATGTAACTATGTCACCTTAGGGTTAGTTACGTGTAATTATGCATGATTTACTGTTATTACAACAGTAAGTACATGTAGTAATTTAACTAAGTCACCGTAAAAAAGTTTTACCGAATGAAATTTTGAAAGTTATTATTTGCTAAAATATTTCCTTTTTGAATTTAGAAAATCATGAGTTTGGAATAATGTGAGTAAATGGTGACAGAATGTTCCTTTTTTAGATGAACTATTTATTTATTTAATAATCTTTTAATTTCATACATTATAAGAAAAAATTTCAATGAGGTTCTTTATAAAACCCTAAGGATCTTGCCTTAATTTTAAAGAAATCTTTATACCAATGTCTTAAATGATTGCAAAATTCTTTCATGTTTATCAGGTTATTAAAAAAATCTGGTAATCTTCTAGTTTACGAGCCGTTTAATAAAATGTAAAGTAAAAATGAAGTAAACCTAAATTAACAAATTCAAACTAAATTCATAAAATGATCCCATAATAGGAAACCCTTAAAGGTTCTGAAGCGGCTGACAGAAATGCAGTGCACAGTTTCTATCCAGTACACAATGTTTGGTGTCCACAGACCCGTCCAAGAAGGACGTCCCCGCTGAGGACATTGACATCGACATGGGCGCCCCCGAGACGGAGAAGGCTGCGGTCGCCATCCAATCGCAGTTTAGAAAGTTCCAGAAGAAGAAGCAGACGGTGAAATCATAATCGGGTCCATGCAGGGCGTCCCTGGCCCCGGGGCCCGTGCCACAGCAGGGGAGGGAGTTGCATGTCAGACAAAAGGCACTGTTCTCTTGTGGGGTTATGGGTTGGGTTGGGTTGGGTTATGGGTTGGGTTGGGAGGGGATGAGAGGTGAAGAGGCGATTTGCCTTTAGCCGTCATGTCAGAAATAAAATGTGATATTTTTTTTCCCCCTAGTACATAGATTTTTTTGATAAACTTCTCTTTCCTTTTAAAATACTTTTGTTATTTTTTGATAAATATTACTTGTCAAGGTGTTTGAAAATATCCATATTAAAGAGTTAAGCATTTGTGCGATAGTTTTCCCTGTGTGTAAGACCAGAAACCACAGGTATTTAACGCCAAATGATGAATAATGTTGCTCAAGAAAAACATCCTGTACGGCATCTAAAAACTATAATCATTAAGATTCAAACAGCCTTATTCAATCTTTCACCTCTGTTGTTGTTTTATTGTTTGCACAGTTGAACTGATATTGTGTTTGTGATGTGTCATTATCATCTTAACCAAGTCAAAGTTTCGTCAACAAACAGTGTTGTAATATTTGTGACACCAAACAGTAGGAAATAATCACATGTGAACTGAATAAATATTAGGATTACTTCAAAGATTAATTGATTGATTATTTCGATTGATTGATTATTATGTTTTCTTTCAACACTGACTGTAACAAACAACGTTTTCCAACAATTAGCACAAAACGCTCACTGTCCGGTCACATTTGTCAAATACAATTTCACTGATGATTATGGAAGCTTATTTCTGCCACATGAGAAAAAAATCATGCTTTGGTAAATGATAATAATGACAGTGTTGAACTTGAGTTACTTTATCAGATTCATTTTTAAAGTTACGAGTAAAATAATGCATTACTTTTAAAACTTACAACAAAATATCTGAGTTACTTTTTTAAGTAAGTAACACAAGTTACATTGTTTTCCTATGTATTGCCCTTTACAGTACAGGTGTGAGTTTGCATTTCATTCAGCCTCCCTTTTAGTGTGAAAGGGCCTTTGCACTCACAAAAAATATAACTTTTTTTTTGTTATTAAAAAACTAGCAAGAACGCCTAGCCCAAGTAAGAAAAGTAACGGAATTTGTTACTTTTTAAGAGAGTAAAGCTATATTGTAACACGTTACTTTTAAAAGTAACTTACCCCAACACTGCATACTAAGTCATAATTATGACTTACTAAATTGAAATGTTGACATTCAAAGTCTGAATCAAAATTGATAAAAAGTCAAAATTATGACATGCGAAAGCATAATTATATCAAAATTATCAGACATCCTGACTTAGTTCGCTCTCTCATGTAGCTTTGGAAAGTCTGATTTGTCCTGTTGAATCGGTTCTTTCGGACGGTTATTGAATAGATGAATGTTTAGATCTTAAAATATTCAATGATTCGAGTATGAAGCATTTCAGCCATTTTTGAATCAGTATGTCTCAGTTTATGTCACTTAGGACATTACCTAGTTCTTAGTTATATTTAGTGAAAATTAAGGAAATTGCTTAATTCTTTATGATTTCTATTCTTAGTCCGAAAAAAAAAAAAAAAAAAAGGATAGACACGGATAGTGTGATTCGGTCTCCTGTCTTCTCTGGCGATTACATGTGCTTGGTGATCTCTAGAATAAGTTTCTCGGGCGCTACCTTCATTCAAAATGCCATCGATTGGGTAAAGAGGCAGATACTTCTGTTTCGGACACAGCCATTGTGTGATGAATACATTGGATCCCAATCTTGGTTCATTGATCTGCGATTCAATTAATCACTTTAATGAATTAGCACTCATTTAAAATAGAGAAGCCCATCTTTCTAACCACCACAATCGTATAAAATGCTGTGTTTGACTCTATTATGGTGTCATTCCGGATGTGCAAACGCTGAGCTCTGAGTCATGTATAGGACGCTTCAAAGAGGCTCTGAGAAAATCCCCCTCATGGGTCTAATTACGGGAGTTTTTCTGTTCAGAACCGCATGCTGAGGTCTGACGGGTTCATTAGGTTTGCGCTGGCAGGGGGAGATACACTCGGATGTACCACGGAAAGAAAAGAAAGCACTGAGGGATTCATTCTGATCCAAAGCTATTGCTCACACAGAAAAACACTGAGATGCAATTTGTATTAATCTGTATTGTTCACTTCCAAACTGTAAAATACACACTGAAAATAACGTGAAGAGCCTGTGTACACAGAACTGGATCAGTTTTCCAGGTCCAGATACAAAAGGATTACTTCTACTATTTCTGAATATCCCACAAGGCAAAGTCCTTGACTTGATCTTCAAGTTCCAGTGTGGCTAATAAACAGGAAGTAATGGGTTATTAGCCTTGATTTTACCTCGTGAAGTTATTGTTCCAAATAGCATATTAGTAGATACTCTCATTTTATCTGCAGTACACAGAATGCAAATACAGTGATTAGCATAAGTGAACACACACATGCTAAAGTTGACTAAAAAGAGGAATAAAAAAGAATCTTTTGGAAATTGATCTTAATCCCTTGATTTAAAAAATGAGGGAACATCCAACCTTTAATTACACCAATTTTCTTTGTGAATGAATAATGTATTGTAAATAAATAAATATTCTTCCTTAAAATACAGGTTGCGTAAGTCAGGACACCCCTATGTTAAATTCCCATAGAGACAGCAGATTTTTATTTTTAAAGGCCAGTTATTTCATGGATCCGGTATACTATGCATCCTGATAAAGTTCCCTTGGGCTTTGGGATTTAAATATCCCACATCATCATCACATTCGGCGAATAGCTGGTATGATGAGCATTGAGAGATGATCTTATGGAAAGTTCCCCATGCAGATCTCTAAATGTCTGTTCAGTAGTCGCTATGTAACTAAGAGAAGACACAATTTTAAAATTGTGGTGGTTCTAATTAAGTGATAAAAAGCAGTTCCAAATGATGTAAAAAAAACCTACTCATCTTTATACTAATAAAATGTGCAACACTTTAACTACCAAATTATGTGTAATATGTAATCAGCCTAATTTAACTTACAGTGGACTGTTTTCCTCGATATTTCGCAGTTTCAGGCCACATGAGTTCCTGAACATAATGCATGATGTGATATGCTTAGCCTGAATACCGCTTGGGAGAGAATGGTACCTTAGATTTTGAAGCCCAAAAAAGCTCTAACCCGATGCATGACGTAATGACGGACGCGGAAGTGCACAGGATAAAGAAAAACCAAACACTGGTCACAAATTAGAAGTCTAAAACGAGAATGTTTAAAGAGAAATGTTGGAGGATTTCAATATAAGAGAAGAGGAGCTTGAGTTTGTTACCCAGACGTATTTTGTTTAAACCGCAAGAGGCGTTTACTCTTATCTAAACTTAGGTTACATCCCAGAGGTCTCTCTGTTCCACTGCAACTCGACTCGAGTACGGCCGTTACTGGAAGCCAGGGAAATGAGTTTATAAAGTTATAAATATGCATATTTTTCTTACAAAAATGAGATGCTTTGCTTCAGAAGGACTTTATTAACACCCTGGATTACTTTTATGATGGATGGATGCACTTACTGGCTTCAAAATCTAAGGTACGCTACCATTCACTCCCATTATAAAGCTAGGAAGAGCCAGATTAAAAAAATAAAATAATTATAAGACGTTCAAAAGTTTGGGGTCCGTAAGATTTTTTATGTTTTTAAAAGAAGTCTCTTCTGCTCACCAAGGCTGCATCTTTTTGATTAAAAATACAAAACAAACCCAGTAATATTGTGAAATATTATTTTAATGTAAATCAGCTGTTTTCTATGTGAATATATAGTAAAGTGTAATTTATTCCTGTGATCAAAGCTGAATTTTCAGCATCATTACTCCAGTCTTCAGTGTCACATGATCCTTCAGAAATCACTATAATATGATGATTTGATGCTCAAGAAACATTTATAATTATTGTCAATGTTGAAAACAGTTATTAACATTTTTATTTCAGGATTCTTTGATGAACAGAAAGTTAAAAAGAACAGCATTTATCTGGAATAGAATCTTTTGTAACATTAAACACCGTTCTAAACTTTGGGGTCAGTAAGAATTTGTATTTTATTTTTTGGGGGAAATAAATAAAATAAATCAATACTTTTATTCATCAAGGAGGAATTAAATTGATCAAAAGTGACAGTAAAGACATTTATAATGTTACAAAAGATTCTATTTCAAATAAATGCTGTTGTTTTGAACTTTCTGTTCATCAAAGAATCCTAAAAAATGGTACACATCTGTTTTCAACATTGATAATAATAATAAATGTTTCTTGATCATCAAATCATCATATTATAGTGATTTCTGAAGGATCATGTGACACTGAAGACTGGAGTAATGATGATGAAAATTCAGCTTTGATCACAGGAATAAATTACACTTTACTATATATTCACATAGAAAACAGATGATTTACATTGAAATAATATTTCATATTTGTTTTGTATTTTTAATCAAATAAATGCAGCCTTGGTGAGCAGAAGAGACTTCTTTTAAAAACATTAAATATCTTACCGACCCCAAACTTTTGAACGGCAGTGTATATAGGCTACATAAATATAATTCAGATTGCTTGGCTGGGAAAAGAAAGCCATATACACCAAGGGTGCATGGGTTGAGGGTGAGTAAATTATGGGATAACTTACATTTTTGGGTAAACTATTCTTTTTAGCATGCATACTCAACCGAGGAACTCTTCCCGATTCTCTTGATTGTGATGCCTTCAGTGTTGTGTTGCTGTCTTTTCTGAGGGAGATCAGAATTCAGCAAACTGCAGCTTTATTTATGACGGATGTTATTAAGCGAGACCGTCTATAAACATGTGCCATCTACGCTTAATTTGTTGCGCACTTCAGACGAAGATGGAGAATATAGTTGTCACTGTGACTAACGTGTTCCCCCATTACCGACCGGGCTGACATATCACCAGAAAACCAATGTCTGTCCAAGTGCTCCAGAAGAGCGGCTGTCTCCAGCTCGTCACTGAAAGCCTCTGAATCAATACGGCAATTTAAGAGACTTGCCCGCGCTCTTTGTAAAGCCGTGCGGGAATTCACTCTTCAAACGACAGAAGAGTAGACAGAGAAACATCAGGAAGAGTGACCATACGGGGACATTCTACGCTTAACGTGAAGAGGGCTTAACGTGGCTTACAAGACAGTGATCTTAAAAGAGCAAATTCAGTAAACATCATATTAATAAGCTATAGACTACTTTGTACAAAAAAAAAAAATAACAGATGAGCCCAAAATATGAACGCAACGCGTTTAATTACACGTTAAGCATTTTCATGTTAAAGGGTAACATTAAACCCCTGGTCAGAGCCTGACTCCACCCACTGGCAATATTTGAAAAATGCTGGGAAAGTGGGCGGAGCCCAGCGGAGGGGGGCGTCTCTCTGTAAGCGAGGGCGTGGTTAGCTGGTACCCTCTGACGTCACATGGTCCCACAACTTCCAATAGGAACATTGAACTGCAGTAGCCACCGTTCAACCTGAAGAGGGCAGCACTCAGACGTTTTTACACCATATATTGTAGAATTAAAACACTTTAAACCCAAATGTCAAAAAATTTACTCGAATCAATGAATGAAGCGCCATTCTTACAGATCATTAACTTAAAAAAAGTTGTTTTATTGTTTTAAATGTCCCACCATAGGTGACCAATAAACCAATTTATTATTACAGAATTATCTTTAAATGCGCATATATATTTATAAATATATATATATATATATGTATATATATGTGTGTCTGTGCATTTAAAGATAATTCTTTATTATCTTCTTTGATTATCTGATTAATCAGAGACTCTGATTGTCTTCTTTAAAGATAATATATATATATATATATATATATATATATATATATATATATATATATATATATCTTCCTATATAGTTTATCTTCCTGTGTTGCAAACAATTTTCATGTCGCTAATACAAAACTTTTGTTGTTGCACTTCCATTGTGTTATGGACTGTTTGTGTTGTGGTTTAAATTAGTTGCATTGTGTACTATTTGTAACTTTTTTTTGCATTGCTAATTTTCTGTCTCCTGTCAGGAGGATGTGTGGTTCTACTTTCATTGTGTTCCTGCTGAGCTTCTCCCTCTCATTTAAGTATGATTTCCAAAACCAAATGTTTCTAGTCGGCATATTCATCCAGATGATCCGATATATGGTGATTCTGTCTTTGCTGTGATTAAAGCAATAGTTCACCCTAAATGAAAATCATTTACTCATCCTCGTGTCATTCCAAACCCTGTATGATATTCTTACTGTGCAACATAAAAGGAGAAATGTTGAAGGTTTGTAACGATATAAGTGGGGTGAATTATTACTTGAAGTTCTCAGGAATACAATCTCTGTTTAGAACAGATATTAAGGTGTTCATTTTCACCGTTCATCACACACACTCGGATCCCTTTATATCCAACAGCAAAATGACAAGCGTTAACCAAACTGCCAGATTCGTTAGGGGATCAACCTTTTATTAGTCGACAGGATTATCATGGAAAATCTTTTCTGGAGTGTCACAACTGTGAGCACTCTGTCAAAGAAAAGGGGAAAAAAGTGAACAAAAAAACATTTGTAAATGAGTATAGTGAGGACAATAGATTTATCTAATCAAATATAGTGAAATATCATCTCAATTCTTCATCACAACTCTCCCTGCAAGACAGTTTGGTGCAGAGCGGCTACAATAACAACTGCAACCATACGCCCATAATCATATAGAACTGCTTGTGGTTCTTTATTAATATCATCATAATTGTTATTCTTTTAGGGGATCTCTTTAGATTGTCTCAGTTTTCCCTGTAGTGCAGCATCTCTGCAATGCAGCAAAAATAAATCTAATGAAGACAAGAGAGAGCGTGCCCTAGAAGACACCTTTCTAGTGCACTACATAGGGGGTGAAAGAGTCACACTGTCTGTGCAGTATGTGGCCCGATCTCTCCCATGTAGTGTGCTATATCAACCCTTGCTTCTGATTTACATCTGAATCTGTCATTTCATCCGCTCCGGCTCTCAGGAGCTCACGTCATGGGTGAGATACAGTACAGTAGAAAGCAAACGTGGTTCATGGATTTTCATATTGCACCATTAGAGAATGGAACACAAATAATTATCAATCAAGACTTGCTTTTCTAGGTTAAACAAGATATGTGCAAACATGACTAAAGGACTTTATTAACCAAATCAAAAAAATTCCCTGTAATACCCACAAATAAAAAAAAATCTCATTTTATATATATATATTTTTTTTATATATTTATACTCATAAGAATACGAAATCTTCACATTTGATTATTTTTGTAGTCAAAAAATTCTGGGCTGGACCCGCGGTCATTATTCATACTGTCATCTTCTTAAATCGTTTTGTTCTCATGCACTCCCAGGAAACGGTGACAACTTTGGACCAATGGAAATCACTCTCACGCTTTATCTCAAACTAATTACACAAAGAAATTTCAGTAAAAAAGAAAAAATTCAAATGGGTTCCCAGTCATTAGTTTGTGCACACTAACTGCTAAAATAAGTAAATTAGTAAATCATCATAGTCATCATAATTATTATTAATAATAATAATAATAAAATCATTTTGGCAATCTCTTGGTGTGGAGTCCTCTTTAAGAAGTGAATTCACTGTTTAAAAAAGCTTAAAATAAAGAAACTGTTAGGAGTAGAAGTGGAAATATATATACAACCGCGCATGAAGAGTTCGCTTTTTGCTCTTGCCGCTTTATTTTTGTCCGGTCTTTGTTATACCAGTGTGTAGGACTTTGCGTAGGGATTGTTGTTCTGTTTTAAGTGTCCTCTGGAGTCCAGCAGTGATTCCTGGGAGGTGCTGATTTTGGCCGCCTGTGCCAAGTCTGTTCCGGCCTCTCTCTGCGGGAGCGTGGAGGCTGTGCCCGGCTGCCACTGCTGCACGTCCCTGCCGGCTGGCACCTCCATCGGCGTGGGCTCCAGCAGGCCCGGGCGCTTCAGTGAACGGGTCTTCTGCGGCTCCAAACAGGCCTGGCCCATCGCCGCTTCACGAGACGTTCCCGACACTCCCCGGTTCAAAAGAAAGTCCATCCGCAGGTACGGAGGCAGGTGGACGAGCTCCCCTCCTGCAAGACAAATACACCTTTTTAATGATTCAAAAGGCAATTACTGCATGTTTCGGTCACACTTTAGATTAGGGTCCAATTCTCACTATTAACAAAGACTTTCAAAACTACGACTTTTGCCTCAGTAAACTCCTAATTACTGTTTTAATAGCTAGTAAGGTAGTTGTAAAGTTTAGGTATTGGGTAGGATTAGGGATGTAGGGCAATAAGGCATTAATATATGCTTATTAAGTACTAATAAACAGCCAATATCCTAGTAATATGCATGCTAATAAGCAACTAGTTAAAGGACAATAACAGGGCTAAATAACACATGGGTACTAAGTCGACCGTTCTCTGGGATGTGTTTTCATGATAATCAAATGTACCCAGTTTCAACATTAGTTTTAGTGTAACCACAGATTAGCTTATAACGCTAGTGTATGGGGAATAGAATAAGTAAAAATAAAAATCGCTAGTTAATACCACTAACAAGGCTCAAAATAGCCCCACACTAACACACTAGCATAATGAGGGTTTCTACCTGCAAACCGAAGCATTGAGAACTGTGTAAGTGTACAGACAGTTTAACGAACGCCGTGCTACGTGAGCTGAACTGTGACTATCGACCAGCACGTAGCACGGCGTTCGTGGTTTGACTGGTCGAGACTGTTTTCCAAAGATGGATCCTGCTTATATACGCGAAGTGTACTGTCTTTATAAAGTATCTTCTTATTACACTGTCTGTACACTTACACAGTTCTCAATGCTTCGGTTTGCAGGTAGAGACCCTCATTATGCTAGCGTGTTAGTGTGGGGCTATTTTGAGCCTTGTTAGTGGTATTAACTAGCGATTTTTATTTTTACTTATTCGACGCCCCATACACTAGCGTTATAAGCTAATCTGTGGCTACACTAAAACTAACGTTAAAACTGGGTACATTCGATTATCATGAAAACGCATCGCAGAGAACGGTCGACTCGGTACCCATGTGTTATTTAGCACTAGGTTCATTTTGGGCCGGAATTGTCCTTTAATAGTGAGAATTGGACCCTAAACTAAACTGTTACCCATATTTCTATATGTGATTTCTTAATGGTTTTATTAAATAAAACGTATTGCACAAGACATGTCTTTCTGCGTTCATACCAGCTACACCTCTATAGGAGCTTGTCACTTGTGCCTGTGTCCAAAATGTCATACAGCCTAATACATTTGGTTTGAATCTTACTTTGTGACCATTCTAAATAGTATGAATGCAATTCTGACGTACTACTTCAGCCATGTAGTCGCTGTCATGTGACCTGTCTACTGACAGAATTTTCATTTTTGGGTGAACTATCCCTTTAACAATGGACCTTTTTGTCAGCGAAATCATACCAAAATTTTGCTAATATAACCACACCATTAGAAGGTAGCATTATTATTTTGCTTTTGGGAGAATATAATTACTTAAAGGGATAGTTCACCCAAAAATTTAAACTCTGTCATTCTGTCAAATTCTGCCGGCCACAAAAAGTTATTAAAGACATCGTTAAAATAGTCCAAGTGACTACAGTGGCTCAATCTTAAGTTTATCAAGCGACGAGAATACTTTTTGTGCGCAAAAACAAACAAAAATAACGACTTTATTTCAACTATTGATGTCCTTCTCTGTGGGTGTCAAGTGAGTTCACTAGTGTAACAGCGCAGCGCTTCTGTGTTGTACGTCACACACATGATCAGCGTCGGCCAATAGTGAGCCTGCGTTTGACGTAGCTCTACGCAATCACACTACGCTAACTCACTCGAGGCTCACAGAGAAGGAAATCAATAGTTGAAATAAAGTCCTTATTTTTGTTTGTTTTTGCGCACAAAAAGTATTCTCGTCGCTTGATAAACTTAAGATTGAGCCACTGTAGTCACTTGGACTATTTTAACGATGTCTTTAATAACTTTTCGGGGAACAAGTGTCAATCCCTTAGAAGCCTATGGAGGAGTGATCCAGCTCTCAGATTTAATCACAAATATCTTAATTTGTGTTCTGAAGATGAACGAAGGTCTTACGCGGTTGAACAACATGAGGGAGAGTAATTACTGACAGAATTTACATTTTTGGGTGAACTATCCCTTAAAAATGCTGCTCCTAAATATTAGTTTATTTCCCCTAGATTATTAAGAACATCTCCAATCGGGAAGAATAGAGTCTGGAGTCGTTACCTCGCACCAGTGGTCTCACCTGGTCTGTGGGCCTTGGGTACGGCCATGTTTATCACCCTGCACACGTCCTGTGGTTTGGGAGGTGAGGCGGTGAACCTGCAGATGCCTGATTCTGACGGTGTACTGGATGTTAGACTGTCTGTGTAATCATTGGTGCCGGCTGTCATCTGCTCGGAGGACGTGTCCGAGATGAAACACTCTGTGATGGTGAACTTGGCATGTCGTAGATGTTCCTCCATCTTGGCGTGTTCATAGGCTCTGGCCAGCTCCTCGTACGTAGACGACGCGCTCTCAGTGGAGACCATGCTGCTGCGAGCCCGATCTGAACACAACGGGTCACAACTCATCAACAACAGTAGTTCTGCATGAACTTGCACTTGAACTTATACATTTTAGTTGCTCACAGAGATCTCTGAGATCCCAAAATCAGCGGCTCCTTGAAATTCCCCGGTCACGATTAAAATCTAAAGGAGATCGTGTTTTTCTCAATCGCTGCTCCTAAGTTGGGAATGAGTTACTAGTGTCTATCAGATCCTCTATTTCTGTAACCATGTTTAAAACTCAGCTTAACGACATTTTGCTGCTTTGTAAGGACCGTTAGGCTTTGATTTTATTTTATATTAGTATTATTTTCATTTTTATATTGTATTATTTCTTTCTTTGTATTTTACTGTGTTTTATCTTATTCGTATGAAATTGTACAACACTTTGGTAAACACTGTGTTTTCTAAGGTGCTTTATAAATAAACTTTGATTTGATTTGATGTAGCTTTGCTGTCATATCAATGTGATCATTTAATAATGCTAATTTAAAATGCTTTTTATTATTATTATGAAGTTTCCATTCAGAAGAAATAAGAACAGGGATAGACTATCGTTCAAAAGTTTGGGGCTGGTAAGATGTTTTTCATATTTTTAAAAGAATTTTTTTTTAAATATTAGTATATTTTAAAATGTAATTTATTCCAGAGAATTCAGCAGCCATTACTCCAGTCTTCAGTGTCACATGATCCTTCAGAAATCATTCTGATTTGCTGATTTGGAGCTCAAGAAACATTTATTATTATCATCAATGTTGAAAACAGTTGTGTTGTTAAATATATTGCAGTTTTCAAACATATTTTTCATACTTTGATGAATAGAAAGTTCAAAAGAGCTTTTGTTACATTATTAATGTCGTTGCTGTCAATTTTGATCAATTGAATGTGTATGTGCTGAATAAAAATATTAATTTCTTAAAAAAAAAAATCTTTTGAATGGTAGTGTATTTCAATAAAATGCAGCAGTGGTAAAGTTTGATTAATTTCCCACATAATACTCTTTAAACCAGTCTGTTGAAATGAATTCGTTTAAAACTGATTCAATGATTCGATTGCGTCAAATAATAATGTATGTCCCTTAATGCCATTTTATATGTTTTAAAGTGTTTTAGCTATAGGAATATATTGCTTTTTTCTTTGTATTTTTATATTCAGGCATACAAAAATAATATCATTTTTCATTGTGTTCACCATTTTTAAAACATAAACATTAAGATATATACTGAATATTGTAAAAATGCTTATAATTAGATGAAAAAATTATAATGGTAACACTTTAGTTTAAGGTCCAATTCTCACTATTAACTATGCATATAACATATTACTAGGATATTGGGTGTTTATTAGTACTTATAAAGCACATATTAATGCCTTATTGCCCTACATCCCTAATCTTACCCAATACCTAAACTTAACAACTACCTTACTAACTATTAATACGCAGCAATTAGGAGTTTATTGAGGCAAAATCCGTTATTAATAGTTAGTTAATAGGGAGAATTGGACACTAAACTAAAGTGACCTATTACAAACATTATAATATATAATACAAAAATACATGGGCGTTGGAACCATAGTATATGTGTGGGACAAGACCCACCAACTTTTTAAGACCATTGATATTGGACCCACTCACTTCTACCGTCTCTAATTCAGAGCATATGTCTGTTCACTTTTCAGAGCGCCGTGAGTCAAATCCATTCCACTTGAGAAAAGCCCTAATAAATTTAACTCCATTCCGCGTTTTATCTACAGCGTTGATTTCCACGCTGCTCAAATCCATTCCAGCTCAATCAGAGTCCCACCAAACATTCACTTTTCAGGTGCTGTCCCAACGCGAGTCTCAGATTCCTATGGGAACCGGAGCTTCTTACAGTTAAAATACAGATCATATGAAGTTTAAAACATTTAAATAGACATATCAAGTAGTAATTAATTAATGTATATAAATCTTAGTTGATTATTGGCTATTAGAGCTGGTTTTACGCAATTAACGCGCTGTTTGATTTGTGATCGCGCTGTGCTTATTCCATTCATTCGAGTAGCCTATCATATTGCACGAGGCTTAAATCATTTAAACATACATACAATAATATACAATATCATATTGTAGAACATGTAGTAGCCTATTTGAGTTGCTATTACTCCTGCTAAGCTCTGATTTCTGAGAGATGCACGCATAGATGGATCTGCGCTCGTTTAATTTTTATTCTCTCTCACTCATTATTGCATAGAGATTTAAAAAAAGGTATTTGGCTTCGGGAACACCCCTAATCTTCGGGAAAACCCAACCACATTTTTTTTTGCTTCCGACGCCCATGCAAAAATATAATATAAAAACAAATTAGCTGAAGTACCCAGCTGTATATTATATACATATAAAGATGTACATATATTTCCCAGTGTAGCAGACTGACCAGTGTCCTGTGATGGACTGACACTATAGCTGTCGCTCTCCTTGTCCACCGATCCGGCCACTCGGGGCGTTCCCAGCCTCCAGTCCGTGCTGAGAGTGTGGACGGAGACCGGGGGGTGAGGGCGATTCAGCGTCCACTGACTAGCGTAGCGGTTACGAGCAGCGGGACCAGCTTTAGCTGTGCGCCGAGAGGTGGGATCTGAGGACGGGTTCGCAAACACTCAGTTAAACAGCATAATCAAACACATGAATGTATTATATGTGTGTTAAGAAGGGTCTCTTACTCGACAGACTGCTCTTACTCGTTCCGGGTCTGACGTCAGAGACGTCCACTAGCGGGCCGGTGGCCTGCGACAGAGACTGATAGTGGACGGAGTGCGTGACAGTTGCCGACTTCTGTTTGGCAGTTTCTCCGAAATCGTTATCGGTCAACAGCACAGTCGATCTGTCGTCTAAGAGGGAAGGGAGAGATGGAGCTATTATGGCGCTTTTCCACTACACAGTACCAGCTCGACTCGACTCGCCTTTGTTTGGTTTTCCACCGTGTAAAAGTTGTACCTGCTTTCGGGAACTTTTTTTCGTATCACCTCCGGCGAGGTTCTGAGCACTGTTGCCAACTATTTTCAAAGGAAAATAGCTAAAGCCTTCCCTAATAGTCACTAAATGTCGCAAGATGACGTCATACGTTAATTAGCATATTCATGACGTCGTCGCGTCGTACTTGCGTTTTGCCTGCCTAATATGTTTTCTCCCTAAATTCATGCTCACATTCTGTATTTTAATATAATATAATATAATATAGCCGAATGTCCAATAAAGCTGTTATCATTACCTATATTATTTTTGTCAGACAATAGAACAAGTAGCTATGATATAGTGAATGACTAATTTTTTTTATATGTGTAAAATTATAAGAATTGAGAGAGTTCGGGAACTGGGTGAAAGCGCTGTGATAGTGAGTATTACAAGTAATAAGCACAGGAAAAGAAAGGAAATTAAAACGGTCAAACAAAACTCTTTAAATATAAAACAAAAGAGAAGCAGATAAGTGACAATTCCGTGGAAAAACAAAATAACTTGCGCGCGCTCAACACATGAACGTGCCGCTGTCCGTCTCAGCCAATCACTGAACAGGGAGACGCAGTTCGAGAGAGTGACGGCAGGGAGAAAGCAAGGGTTCGCGCTCGCAGGACAGGACTGGCAACATCTGGAGGTTACCGAGGTTTGTCTAAAAAGTCGCTAGATTTGTCGCTAGTCGCTTTTTGGAAAAAATGCCGCTTTTCAGAGAGGGGTCTGAAAAGTCGCTAAAAATAGTGACAAAAGCGCAATCCATGCAAACCTGTCAACGCCCACGATAAAGTGTATGTAAACCGCAAAAGTAAGCTTATGTCTAGGACAGTTATTCATTTGTTGTGGGTTCATCCACATTTTTTTTGCACTTTTCAATGCACTTTGTTTGTTACATTCTTTCAGCAGTCAGCAGTTATAGGCCTAACATAGGCTATTCAAGAAGGGGGGCTTTAAAGATGGCCAAATAAAAATATATTTTTTATTTTACTAATTTATTTATTTTAAGTTATATTGTGCTTTGTTTAAATAATATCTGCTGGAATGTTAAAAAAAATTCAGTGTTAAATAAATTGTATTTTTGCAATTTGATTTTTTTCTCTGAAAAGCAAGACAAAATAGTAAAAAAGTATATTTCTACTATTTAATTAAATGCAATGGTGAAAAAATTGGCAAAATAAATGGAAAAAATGTGAAACACCGCGTTCGGTGTTCGGCCTTCGGCCAAGCGTTTCATTATTATTCGGCTTCGGCCAAGAATTTTCATTTCGGTGCATCCCTAGTCTATACGGTAATTTCTCTACTGTGCGACAGAGAGTCGCGTGGTTATGATGCAATCGTTAGCCTATTTTTACAAAAACGGTACGGGGCCATAACGTAAGATACAAAGTAGTGGAGCCTTTTATGCATTGTCGTGTTTCTTTAGAAATAAATAATGGACAAATGAAGTCTTTGGATGCCTCAGATGTAAAGTTATTCGCTGTCAAATTGACGCCAAATTGAAGGGGAGTCAGTGGAATGCTAACAGCGGGTGAAGTTCTGCTACAATGGCGGCTCCCGCGAGGCTTCAGTTTCCGGCTGATCGAGTGGAGGCGATACTAAAATGTGACGTGAAAACACTGCAGACTGCTGATTGGTCGGAGAGAATCGTCATCATTGCAAGTGCCAGAGCTGTTTTTTCCAGCAGTGTTTCGTTTTGCTGCCCTCAGCCTCTCCTGAAACAACGTTTGTCTTCTTCCTGAGAAAAAGCCACATCCCGAGGATCAAAAACAGCATACACTCGATTTCCTCCATTGTCCTGTGTGTGTGTGTGTGGGTAGTGGGTGTGTGCCGCGTAGAAGACTACGTCACGGCAGTTTCCTGTGGCGTCGCTATGACGACTAGGTACTATTGTGGAGGTGCGATCTGTAATGGAAAACGCAGCGAAAAGCGAGTGGAGTCGAGCTGGTACTGGTAATGGAAAAGCGCCATTAGAGGCTCCTATAGCACTGTTTCTCATATAAACGTTCAGGTTTGAATGTGTTTCAGTGAACACCACTCACCCACTGTTTCCATGGTGTCTCTCTCTTCGATGAGTAGCTGCGCTCGGGGGATGTCGATGTGCATGCGGAGGGTCTGCTGTTGTTTGTTCATGGTGTCTGAAGGCCTTGTGTTCTTACTGGAGAAAAACACAAACAAGCCTGTGAATAACATCTCTGCTTTCACAAGGTCACTATGACATGTGAGCCAAAGGAATAGTTTATCATTTGCTCACCCATATATATGGTTTCTTTTTTCTGTGGAACACAAAATACGATATTTTGAAGAATTTCCAAGCTGCAGTTTTCATACAATATCAGAATATGGCACCAAGGACTGTCAAATGTGAAAAAGGATGGAACAGCTTTTTGTGTATTTTTTATATTCTTAAGAACTGATAAAAAAATATTTGATTGTATGGTTTCAAAAGAATTTAAATATACAATGAGATGTATGAACTACTTGAGGGCCGATAGAGTTTGATTCATTTGTATTTAATATTCTTTAGAATCGTCTGTTACAATGAATCTATTCAAAACACTGATTCTATTGTATAACCTCAGAAGATTTGTAATATAAAGAGCTGTATGAACCACCTGATAGTGCTTGTTAATAAAATGAGGAAAGTTTGATTCATTTACACATAATATTCTTTAGAATTGTCCATTAAAGTGAATCTTTTATGATTCTCCTACTTTTATGATGTTTTTAGTCATTTTGGATCAATTCTAATTGTTACTGAATGGAAAAGAACAGCTCTGAGATTCTTCCAAATAACTTACTTTCTGTTACATAGAAGATAAAACATAATAATAAAAAAACTGAAAATCATCGATGTGTTTACCTCATAAGCATTTCAGCTAAACTTTTTGCATCTGTGGAACAAACAACAAGCTTTATTAGTGTCCACTGAAAACGAAAGTGTTATTGATTCATCTAAAATAGGCTGGTATGAGTAAAATCTCATATGGCAACATATGCTGTCTGTATTTACGCCTACGAATCTACAGCTTCTCTTTGAAAACCCTGATCTGTAGCTAAGAGCTGTGAAAGCATCTGACCCCTGAGCCGCTTCAGCCTCTGCTCTCTCCTCCTCCTCCTCAGCACCATCAGCAGGACGAAGAGCAGCACCATTCCCACCAAGATGCATGAGATCGTCACCATCATCTTCATCCCCTCGTTGTTTGTTTTCTTAATCGGGTCCTTCACCGCAGTCTTCACCAGCGGAGGAATGGTGCCTTTCGCAAACAGATTCAATACTTAGCTTTAATGCGAAAACACATTTTTGATTATTATTTTAAAGATGACCTGCCTTGGTTTTTCATGCTTGAATCTTCAAAAAACACATTGTTTTCCACATATTTTATATTGTTGCAGCATCTCACTTCATAGGCCTCGTTTACACTGCAAGTCTTGACGCCCAATTCTGATTTGTTGCCTATATCTGTTTTTTTTTTACCGTCCGTTGACACGTTCTTTCAATTGTGACCCATATCCGATTCACGTGTTTACACTTGCCATACTATCTGAAACGTCGCGCATGCTTAAAGGGGGTTCTTGCACAGATGGACGATTGCAAAATATGCTTGATGCTAGCTCTGCGATATATGCGAAGTTCACCAAACATCAGCATGATTTTGAGGCGGAGGAAAAGGGCCATCATTGCAGCTGCGCATACGCTTCAGATCTCAGGACTGATGGGAACATACAACACGATCTCATGAAAGTGCGTATCTATGCCACTAATTTTATTTCTCGCGCCATTTATACGCCAAAAATAGTTTTTGCGTGCATGATACGCACTGTAAACCCCTTGGGTAGGATTAGGGGTGTGGAGTGCGTGTGTATAACATGCCATAAAGTGCATATCATATGCACACAAAAACTGCATCGTTGCAGGCTTTATCGATGAGCAGTGGGTCCGAAGTTTTAGGATGAGCAAGCCATCCTTTGATATGTTGGGTCAACATGTGTCCACATTTTTTTCCTGTTTACACCGTCACAGAACACATCCGATCTGTGTCACATATGAGCAAAAAATCAGAATTGGGTCACATTTCACTGACAGTGTAAACGAGGCCATAGTCTGTCTGTAAAGCTATGGGCTGCGTTTCCCAAAAGCATCGTAAACTTAAGTAGATCGTAGAACAATTGTCACCAATGGTCTTTACGATCAACTTAGGTTTACGATGCTTTTAGGAAACACAGCCTCGTTTGTGCCGGTCTCTGTGAAGCCCCTCCTTCCCAAAAAGCGTAGTGTGCTCTGATTGGTCAGCTGGATTAGTGTGTTGTGATTGGTTAACCAATTCGAGAGTGTTTCGGAAATCACGCCCCTTACCATAACCGCATTAGATCCGGAGTGGAAAAAACAGCTTGTCTCTTGGCCATATCAACAACACCCTACTAACGCAACTCAACCAGGCCATATCCCCTTTTTTTGTGTGTATGCCTTGGGCAGGAATTATTTAAATGAGGAATTTTGTGATGTGTTCTTTCCCGGATGAAAACTCCAAACTACAATCAATGCGTTTGAGGGAGTTCAGAAACAGTGCGCACAGATATAGAGAATAACTGAAGAGCTTTTTCATGCTCAAACAGCAACATTACACACTAAAGAAAGTTGAAAATGGAAAAAAGCATAATAGGTCATCTTTAAAGGACAATTCTGGCCAAAAAAGAACCTGGGGCTAAATAACACATGGGTACCGAGTCGACCGTTCTCTGCGATGCGTTTTCATGATAATCGAATGTACCCAGTTTTAACGTTAGTTTTAGTGTAGCCACAGATTAGCTTATAACGCTAGTGTATGGGGCGTCGAATAAGTAAAAATAAAAATCGCTAGTTAATACCACTAACAAGGCTCAAAATAGCCCTACACTAACACACTAGCATAATGAGGGTCTCTACCTGCAAACCGAAGCATTGAGAACTGTGTAAGTGTACAGACAGTTTAACGAACGCCGTGCTACGTGAGCTGAACTGTGACTATCGACCAGCACGTAGCACGGCGTTCTTGGTTTGACTGGTCGAGACTGTTTTCAAAAGATGGCTCCTGCTTATATACGCGAAGTGTACTGTCTTTATAAAGTATCTTCTTATTAAACTGTCTGTACACTTACAAAGTTCTCAATGCTTCGGTTTGCCGGTAGAAACCCTCATTATGCTAGCGTGTTAGTGTGGGGCTATTTTGAGCCTTGTTAGTGGTATTAACTAGCGATTTTTATTTGTACTTATTCGATGCCCCATACACTAGCGTTATAAGCTAATCTGTGGTTAAACTAAAACTAACGTTAAAACTGGGTACATTCGATTATCATGAAAACGCATCCCAGAGAACGGTCGACTCGGTACCCATGTGTTATTTAGCACTAGGTTCATTTTTGGCCGGAATAAAGGTGCAAAGAGTGATTGATCAAACTTCACTTACTACCATCGTAGTTCAGAGTAGCAAATTTGACTCGTTTCTCAGCCAGTCCGGCACTGTTGTACACCTTCATCTGCAGTTCGTACCATGTGGCTTCCTGCAGGTCCAGCAGGTTGTAGCTCTTCGTAAGAGACGTGCGCTTCGCTTTGGTCCACACGGGACTGTCCAACGGACGGTATTCCAGACTGAAGGAAGTGATTGGACAGCCACCATCGTTCCAGCCAATCAGGTTGAGTTTGACGCACGTGCCGTTAATGCTAGTAAACAGCTCCTGCTCTTTGGAGTACTGTGGCTCTGTGAAGGGGAAAGAGGATGAAGGGTATTTGTGATCATTATTTTGAACTATTTACATACGTTCTGGCAAGGTAGTTATACACAAACCTTCTTGCAGTAACGTTAATAGAATGTTTTTTCAAAGTTATCTGGTCTTTAAAGGGATAGTTCACCCAAAAATGTAAATTCTGTCAGTAATTACTCTCCCTCATGTTGTTCAACCCCGTTCATCTTCGAGACACAAATTAAGATATTTCTGATGAAATCTGAGAGCTGGATCACTCCTCCATAGGCTTCTAAGGGATTGACACTTGTTCCCCGAAAAGTTATTAAAGACATCGTTAAAATAGTCCAAGTGACTACAGTGGCTCAATCTTACGTTTATCAAGCGACGAGAATACTTTTTTTGCGCAAAAACCCAAAAAATAACGACTTTATTTCAACTATTGATTTCCTTCTCTGTGGGCGTCGAGTGAGTTCACTAGTGTAACAGCGCAGCGCTTCTGTGTTGTACGTCACACGTTTGCTCACTATTGGCCGACGCTGGTCATGTGTGTGACGTACAACACAGAAGCGCTGCGCTGTTACACTAGTGAACTCACTCGACGCCCACAGAGAAGGAAATCAATAGTTGGAATAAAGTCGTTATTTTTGTTTGTTTTTGCGCACAAAAAGTATTCTCGTCGCTTGATAAACTTAAGATTGAGCCACTGTAGTCACTTGAACTATTTTAACGATGTCTTTAATAACTTTTCGGGGAACAAGTTTCAATCCCTCAGTATCAATAGATTTAATCAAAAATATCTTAATTCGTGTTCCGAAGATGAACGAAGGTCTTACGGGGTTGAACAACATGAGGGAGAGTAATTACTGAGAGAACTTAAATTTTTGGGTGAACTATCCCTTTAACAATGTTCTCAAAATATTAGCATAAAAAACTATTTATACATTGTTCAGGGAACGTTTTTTAAATGTTGCTACTTGTTCCAAAACATCCAGGGAACATTTAAAAGTAACGTTCTCGCAATGTTTGCAAAATGATCAAATGGAATGCTCCCTTAACATTAATAACCAAGAACAAAAAAGGCAAGGTAAAAATGCACACCTTTCCCATGAGTCTTCGCTTCGATTATCTCACTGATTCGGCCCGGGCCCACAGCATTCTGGGCCGTCAGTGTGAACTTGTACCAAGTGCCACAGTTGAGGTTCTCCAGACGGTAGGAGCGCTCACTGGGACTAATGGAAATACTTCCCCACTTCTCACTGTTATCCTCGGAGTATTGCAGAATATATCCTGCATGAAGACAGATGCACAGAATTAATTCACAAAAACAAATCTTTATTTTGAACTTATGATTCTTGTGGTTTTTCATGTGATGAAATCCCATCCATTTGTTCAGTGCATGTAATATCCAGCACATCCACATCGGTTGCTATAGTAATGCAACGAGACTGGTTTTCTTCCAACAACAGAGTATCTTGCCAGTGTGACAAGGATGGGTGGATGAATTCAATGTAGAATTGCATTGAATTGCTGTATTTTACACATTCAAACATGTGTTGTGTTCGAAAGCACATACTTCATATTTTACATTTATATACACATTTATCCACTGGAATGATACGTAAAATGGTTTATATTTAAACTATTGATCAAAAGTTTGGGGTTAGGTAAGATTTCTTCTACAGCTTGCTCCAGCACAAACCCTCTTTTGCAGCTGAGCTTATTGCATATGCATTTGTAGGAGCTTCCCTTTCAGTCGCAAAATTTCTGGGAGGAGAATATTTAAATGAATCATGCAAGGTGATTTACTAAGGTTTGTGCTAGTCAACTTACTGTTATTTGCGCCATTATTTACCGGCAAAAAAAGCATGTTTTACACCGGACGCTAATTTCCGCTCCTCTGGTAGATTGTGTTGGTCATTATGGAAATGATCCGGCTACGTCTGTGTTTTTTAATTTGTGCGTCATCAGTAGATCATGCACAGAACTTTCTGCTCCCATCTGCCCTTTTTTCGCTAATTTGCCGTTTAGTAAATCTGGCCCTAAGTCTCTTATGGTCACCAGGGCAGCATATTTTTGATCAAAAATACAGTAAAACAGTTTCACTATATTTTAAAATGTAATTAATTTCTGTGATGCAAAGCTGAATTTTCAGCATCATTACTCGTCACATGATCCTTCAGAAATCACTATAATATGATGATTTGATGCACAATATGCATTTTTATGCATTCTTACTGAAGAAATGTATTAATTTTATTTCAAAAACAAAAAAAGTTTACTGACCCCAAAACTTTTTTAAAAGACAGTGTTTATTTTATTAACCATGTAATGCCTATTTTTGGACAATCCAGTAATAATGTACAAATCAAATGTACATGTATTCTTACATGATTTTGTTTTTTGGAACTTAATGGGCACAAATCAAAGAATCAGATTATATAACAAATAAGTCTGTCAGATTCAGGTTATGTAACAACGGAGTTAAAAAAACTCAAAAAAGTCAAACTAATATAATGAAACTGAAAGTTCAGACTCATATTCTGATTGGATGAGCCAAATTAAAAACCTTAAAGCCTGTCGAAAAGTGTGAACAACTGTAATTTAGGGGAAAATATCTGCTTTTAATTGGTTTTGATTGGGTTTTTCAAAAAAATATTAAACATTTGTTTTGCTGTTCGGTCTACAAAATGTTGTCTTTTTGTTTGAATGATTACTTGAGAGACATAAACCACACAGTTTTGTTCTCAGTTTTCTGTTTTGTTTAGTTTTACTCCAGCAGGAAAAGCACACCTCTAATGGAGCTCCCGCCGTTGTCTCCTGGTGTCCAGGTCACGGTAATGGATGTGATGGTTGTCTTGGTCACAGTGAGACGAGGTTGGTCTGGGGGGACTAAAGATGATATTTATACAGTGAGAAACGCTGCGTAATAACTCAGAGGAAATGAAGCTGACACAGAGAAAGTGAGCCCGACTCTCACCTTGAACCTGGAGGTTCAGAATTATTTCGTCCGTTCCCCAGTTATTGCTGGCGATACACGTGTAATACCCAGAATCCTCTGCTTTCACAGTTTTAATGACGAAGCTGCCATTTCCATGGATACTGCGCCTTCCATCAATGACCGCAGGGGCCGGGCTCCCGCTGTCGAGAAACAGTGTGAATCGTCAATGAAGGGGGCAGAGTTTGACATTTCCCAGCATTCCCCAGTGACTGATTCTACTCATAGGTATTCAGATGCTCGTGTTTGCTCTTCACGAAAAGCTAGAGCTGCACTGCAGTCTGTTCTTTATTATGATACTGAACTCAGTATAGACTTTGCTAGCATATTTGTCTCTTAATTGACATGCTCATATTAATGTTAATATTGTTTTTGAGAGTGCATGTTCTATACATTCTAGCCGGTGGCCCTGAAACAGGTTTGTTTACCTCTCTTTTAGCCATTTGACGGCAGGCGGTGGATCTCCGACCGCTCTGCAGGGTAAAACAACATCCCTCATCCAAGGTGTTGTAACAGTACCGCTGAACGTGAGGATTTTGGCAGGAGCTGTTTAGATAAAAACACAACACCACAATTCATTATTTCATTGATCTATGAAAGCTTAATACTTGACGAATTTACTGCAAAGCACAATCATTTCATATAACACCGCATTTAAACTACCATTCAAGAGTTTGGGATGCATTAATTGATTGGAAATGAAAGTAAAGATTTTATAATGTAAGAAAATATTTATATTTCAAATAAATGCTGTTCTTTTGAACTTCCTAATGAAAGAATCCTGACTTTTTTTTATCACAGTATTATTAATATTAACACATTAAAATAATAATAAGCACAACAGTTTTCAACATGACAATAAGAAGAAATGTTTCTTGAGCATAAAATCACCATATTAGAATGATTTCTGAAGGAAACTTCTTTGAAAAACATTAAAACTGACCCCAAAACTGAATTTTTACACTAAATATGTGCGAAAGTTACTGCATTATACAAAATATTGCACTGAAAGAGGTTTGTTGGGTTCAAAAGGATGACCTCGAGAGGAAACAAAATCACACTGAGTCATAGCAAAAATGGCTCAGAAAAGTGAAGTTAGTTTTGCTAAAAGCTCTTGCAGCATTTGTTTGCAGATGCCAATTAGTTTGATATTTTGTTGAAAGCAATGACATTTGGACCTCATAAAATGTGCTTAAATGGCAGTTTACACAACACCGTTTTCAACTAAAAATGTAAAACTTTTTATGCTTTTAGGCCGTTCATTTACATGACAACAGCGTTTGGAGAACTGACAAGGCAAACCTTTTAAAAACAGGTTTCAAAGTGCAAGTTTTTCACCTTTATTTATAAATAACTTTATTGTCTCAGTGTAATATACTAACAAACGAATTTGAAATTATGGTGACATTGTGCGCATGCATATTACGTGTTAAGTATGATACTTGCGTATAGTTACAAGCACATCTTTACAAAGTGACATCGCCAACACCGGCCTGGCAGCAGAATACAAAGGTTTAGTCGTTTTCGTGGATCTGTGTAAACGGGGATCGGTTTAACAACGTTGTAGTCTGTATGCGAAAAACGCAAAAGATTTTTTTTTCTGTACATTAATGTTGTGTAAGTGTAGCCTTTGCGCCCAACTTTACCAAATACTTTAGAGAGTAGTGTGACACCCGTCCCGCGTTGCGTCACCGCACAGCACTTTCACCGCGTGTCCCGCACGGCGCATATTGAGAAAATGTCCCGCATTTTCATCAGTCTGTTGGTTTTTAATGATCATATTAAGAAAACGTGCATGCATTGTTTGCCTTTTTAAGAAAGCATTTTATTTATTCTTTTGCGGCGTAGTTTATGAGCTATATTTAACAGCGCTTCGTCAGAAGTACAAATACAACAGCAGTTTCTAAAATCCTATCCAGTGGTTGAAAGCGCAGGAGTAAACACGGACACTAGTGGGTTGTGACGCTGTCAATCAAAATGTGGAGCGGTGATTCGTTCCGTGTTTCTGTCAGAAAACAAATGGATAATTCGGTCAATTAAATTTAAAATTCTACAGAATTATTAACTTGTTGCTGCTGTGGTTGTTTTAATTCACATCCTTTCTAAAAAATATGAACGTTTTTGGTTTAATATATTCCTAATATATAAGACTGTCAATGATGTAAATTCATGTTGGTTTATATTTGATTTGTTCATTATTTATTTTGTTGGATTTCAGTTGGACTTGGTCAGAACTGTGTCATAAATAGTGATCTGCATGATGCGGCTGCCTTTGGCCTCAGTGATGCTGAATTTAAATGTCATGTAAAATAAAGACATGTTATGTTACATTGTGATGTAATGCTGTTTTCTGGAAGGGACTAAAGAACAAAAAAAAATTTATCAGCTGAAAGGCAGAATGCAAATGTTTTTATTAAGTTAGATAAACATTATAGAACAGTTTCAGGTTGTGTTTTATTGTTGGTAACATGTCCCACATAAACTTATAATCGTCCCACATTTGGTTTGTTTGATGGTGGTCACCCTACGAGAGAGTGCCGAGAACTCAAAATACAACTAATTACTCCACATACCCATAAAGCAGAGGTGCTGAGCGTGAGGTTTGACTCCTACAAGCTCCTGAAGAACGAAGGTAACGGACTCACCTTTAGCCAGAGGTTCCACGGTGATGACGTCACTGCTGTTCCCCCGGCCGGCCGCTGTGACCGCCATCACCCAGATACTGTACTTCCTGTTGCGACTGAGATTGTGAACCCGGTGGAGGAATTCATCCGGGGACACTTCAAACTCGCTGACCACCTGAACAAGACACAAAATAAAGGATTGTTGGTTAGTCCTTGTGTCTTTTATCGGTTGGATTAACAGATTTACAGGTAGACACAGGTTTCTCATATTAGTCACCAAAAAAAATAAAATAAACAGGGTTTGTACGGATACTGTAAAATGAAATTCCAGCACTACTTTTTTGGTTATCAAATAACATCTTTATTTTCTTTCAAATTCTAAAAAAAGCATAAATTGATAGACAAAATAAACTAATAAAACAAAATTTACAAATAAAGTGCAGCACAAGGAATGACTGCGGTAACTTTAACCATTGAAAGGATACCGTCAAAGATATCGCTTTCCTTATTCAAACGCATTTTTTCTCCCATGACTACTGTATATGATTGACCTGAAGATCATATACTTGATATTTATATGAGCAATATCAAGTGCAATGCGTAATTGCTCTTGCAGTGTTAATTTTATGTGTAAAGATTGTTTAAAAAAAATTAAACACTAATTTCACATATATTGTCTTTCAATAATAATCAAGCACTTTTCAAGTTCCCTTTCATAAATATTGCTGTTTCCAAGGGTTTTCCAGGACTTAAATCTTAAAACGTCAAATTCAAGTACTTCAAGCACTTTAAGCACCTCATACGAACCCTGAAAAAAAAAAAATTATTTCTCTTTTTATGGAATATTGCTGTATTTATTATAAATGATTTATCTTTGAACATCTTTTTTTTTTTTTATTCATGTGCCCTCATCAAAAAAAAAAAACTTCCCCTCCCTTTTGCAGCAACTCCTCTTCTCTGATGACATGTATACTGGCATGAGGGCGGGGCAACCTGTCACTCACATGACATCACAGCAACAACAAACCACAACCATCCAATCAAATCCTGACGGACAAAACTAAATCTACATTTTTTCTTGTTCAAGATGCCCCTTCACTCAGACATACTTCACAATAGGGAAGAAAATATTATCGCAACTTCCATTTCAAGCCGACTTAAAGCTGGGAAATGAGAAGGTATTTAAACATCACCTTTAAGCTTGATGCCACAGTATTAGCGCTCCGCTAAAATATTTGCACTTTCCACTCACTGTTTCACAGTGTCTTAATAGCCAGCCTGATATCTTTCCTGTTAGAATGAGTCGAGACCAGTTGGCTGAGTCTTACCGTGGGATACGAGCTGGAACAGAAGACTGTGTATTTCCTAATAATACCATTCAGCTTCATTGGAGGGAGCCAAGAAACGTACACCACAGAGCTGGAGGCCGCCGCTGCCTTCACGCCGCCGGGCGGGCCGGGCACTGCGGAGGAAAGAGTCAGACTTCAGGAGAGATCTGTGCTGGAGTTTATGGCTAACAGATTGGCAAACAAAAGGACAGAACTTGACAGCAAAGGTATCCCAAAACATAAGCTATGGCTTTAATTGACCCTTCGCTAAGCCCCGCCCACCCTAGTTACTGTTGCTACGCCTGACAAGCTTTTGCGCTGGCACGTCTATTACAGTGTGTGTGCACCGGTGTCAGACATTCCCAATGAGAGAATTAGTAATTTTCGGCGAACATGTGAAATATCTGAGAGAGCAAGACTAAAGGGACTGCAGTGTGCATTCAAGGGATATATCCACGACAGAATATGCAACCGATTAGAGAATCATTTCATAATAATTGAAGCTAAAGCGTATAGTCCCAGCTCCCGCGCCTCATACGCTGACCATTCACATGGGAAACACACACATTGAGGAACAGCTGTGTTCGTGCACAGCAGGGAAAGAGAAATGTGAAAATAATCTAATAATTATAAATCAAACAGCTTATCCATAAATCTTGTGGAATAACACTAACACCGGGAGAGCCGGGATCGGATTGGGTTAAAGTTACTCAGTCAGGGGTAACGTTAGTAGGCCGTCGGTTAACAAAATACTGAAATATATTTTAAAGTATGTAAGTGAGCCTCCGTCTTGTCTTTAATCGCCTTTTTTACGTTAAAATATGTGCATTATGAACAAAGAACCGTCATTATTTCCAAGCAATAGGTGTTTTAGTTAATCCTGTGGACATGTAGTTGTGAATGGGGTCTCGCACTGCTGATCCACACGCACAGCATTTAGATTTTCAGGAAGGAAAAAAATCCACTTCACCGTCCGAACTTTTAGGATCCCGGGTTTCAGATTTGCACGATCCATACGCACAACGCTTCGGCATGTGTCCCTCGCTCGAAAGCTTGCCAGACCTCCCGCGCCTAGTTACGGTTGCTAAGACACGATTGTCCAGTGGCGGTTTTCGGGCGTGGCTTAGCGAAGGGTCATAGAATGGATAATATCTGTCGGTCATACCGTCCTCTTTGGTGCGGATGTAGATCTGGTCGCTGCGCACTCCGTCTCCTGCTCTGGTGAAGGCCAGCACCTGGATACTGTAGTTGGTGTATTTCTCCAGACCCTCCAGCTCCAGCGGGACCTTCTGTGTAGTGACGTTTCTGATTTCCCCCAGTTCTGTGGTGCCATAAACAATAAGGCCATTTAGAGACTTCTCAAGACCTACTGTCAGTTGATGGTAGCTGATAGTGCTGAAAACGCTAACGTGATCACATTATTTACTGTAAATTCATACACACACACACACAAATGCAGGCTTTGCAAACCATTGTGAAAAAGTACACTTTAACATACTTTTAAAAACGTACTGTGGCCGTTGCATAAAGTCATACGAGTTAGTCATAGAGTCTTGGTCATAACTTTTTTAAGTCAGTTACATAAAAGGGTTATTGGTCTAACTTGAATCCGAAAAGTAAGACTGATAACTGCGAGTTGGTCAGACTAGTTCTAAAGACAGTCTTAAAGGCTTATTATTTCACCCAAAAAAATTTAATTCTGTCATTATTACTCACCCTCATGTTGTTCCAAACCTATATGGAATTTCATTCATCTTTAGAAGACAAATGAAGAGCTTTTAGATTAAATCTGAGAGCTTTCTGTCCCTCCATCGACAGCTACGCAACTACCACTTTGACGCTCAAAAAGTTAATAAATAGATCGTAAAACGAATCTTTATGAATTGAATGGTTTAGTCCAAATTTTCTGAAGAGACTCGATCGCTTTATATGATGAACTTTTATTCACATTTAAACATTAATCAGCGAACATAAACAGAAGCTCAAACGTGCTGCGTAACACGAGATTGGTTCTCTCATGTCAAGCGATCTTGCTCGATCTTCCGTTTACCATAACTTATATGTGTGTTGATAAATGTTTATATGTGAATAAAAGCCTAAACTCAATCTGTTCATCATAAAGCGATCGAGTCTCTTCAGAAAATTTGGACTAAACCACTCAATTCATATGGATTAGCTTTATGATGTCTTAACTTTTTGAGCCGTCAAAGTGGTAGTTGCGTAGCTGTCAATGGAGGAACAGAAAGCTCTCAGATTTCTTAGAAAGCTTACTGGTTTATAAAAACATGAGGGTAATTAGTTAAAGTGGTGGTTCAGGATTTTGGACATCGGACCTCATTTCCAAGTTAGCCTGGGTGTTATTTATGAGTGGAGACAGTTTTCAAAAATGTTCTTCCAGTGTCATAGTTCGCCGGTGCTAGGCTAGCGCGAGTCAACGGTATCTGCTAGCCTGCCATTAAAAACAGTTTTACTCACTCCACAGCACACCTAAAGCAAATACATTATAACGCCAGACTATCGATGTAAATGTCTCTTGAGAGAATAATGTTAGTAATCAAACTACTCTTGCATCGCATTCCAATAGTTATAGTTTGTTCCCTGTGTTTATTAGCACAGTGTACAGCAGCGGCGGAGTGATATTTAGTTATCTAGACAACTGAGAGAGTGGAAACTTTTTGGTGACCATCTATTTGGTTTATTTTTACAATTTGGAAATGCACACCGAATCACCATGTTGGCAATTCCTTCGTTTACAATCAAATGTTTCAATATCGTTGTTCAAGGCTACTACTAGCTAGCTAGACGTCCCGACTGTAGTGCGCTTCTGTTCTGTGTTTTCTTTTGGGCGCAGTACTACTAACCGGAGCAAAGTAAACTTCCGCCGCTGCTGAGAAACTAGTTCCTGTAAATGTAATGCGATCATTGAGATGCAAGAGTAGTTTGATTTCTAACATTATTCTCTCAACAGACATTTACATCGATAGTCTGGCGTTATAATGTATTTGCTTTAGGTGTGCTGTGGAGTGGGTAAAACTGTGTCTAATGGACGGCTAGCCGATACCGTTGACTCGCGCTAGCCTAGCACCGGCGAACTATGACACTGGAAGAACATTTTTGAAAAGTGTCTCCACTGATAAATAACACCCAGGCTAACTTGGAAATGAGGTCCGATGTCCAAAATCCTGAACCACCACTTTAATGACAGAATTTTCACTTTTGGGTGAAGTAACCATTTAATATAGTGGCTGTTTATGCAACTGGCCCCTGGTGTTAAAACTATGATATTATGGCGAAATTGATGGTCATATAAAATCAACTACAACCCATTCAGTTTTGGTTTATGAGACAGGGCAGAGATTGAGATTTCCTGCTGATATCCAGGAAAAGTTGCAGGTTTTACATTTTTAATGTCTACATTTTTTCCTGCTATCTATCATTCCTTCCACATTCTAACTGATGGAAAAGAGCCACTGTCTTTTGCTACTCGCTGCTGAATTTTGTCCTAGAATTGCCCGGGTTGAATTCTGCTGCTTCATAATAAGGCAATTTATAAGCAAATAGCTCCTGGAAAGAGCTGGATCGACATAATGTGTACTGTGAGTTTGTTCTACTGAGCACAAGTTGATCGAGAGCCATAAAGCAGCCAATTAAACAGGTGTGCAGAATGTGTTATGTTGCTCTCTGGTTTGTGTGCCGCAGCGCTGAGTGATCGATTAACTAACCTCACAGTCTAAATCACTCATGAGAGGCCACTTCATGTATGCATGCTGGCACATTATGAAAGGAGAATATTGCTGAATTGCAAAATGGTGATATTGTGGTATGTATTTTTGAGTATATAATGAGCTAATACGCCCGTACTGGGACAGGTTTTGGCTTTTGGCTGAGTTCTTGGCTTCTAAATGAAGAATTTCAAGTTGAAAAGATATATTCTGCCACCTAGTGTCCAAAGGATGCAGATATTTATTTATTTTATATATATATATATATATATATATATACACACAGGATGCAAATATTAATTTATTATATATATATATATATATATATATATATATATATATATACACACACACACACACACAGGATGCAAATATTTATTTATTTTATATATATATATATATATATATATATATATACACACAGGATGCAAATATTAATTCATTTTATATATATATATGTGTGTATATATATATATATATACACACACACACACACACATATATATATATAAAATAAATTACTATTTGCATCCTGTGTGTATATATATATATAAAATAAAATAATATTTGCATCCTGTGTGTATATATATAAATATATATGTAAAATAAATTAATATTTGCATCCTGTGTGTGTATATATATATAAAATAAATGAATATTTGCATACTTTGGAGACTAGGTGGCAGAATATATCTTTTCAACAAGAAGCCAAGAACTCAAAAGCCACTTTTTGGCCAAAAGCCAAAACCTGTCCCAGTACCGGCGTATATATGCGCGCGTGCACACACACACACACACACACACACACACACACACACACACACACACACACACACACACACACACACACACACACACACACACACACACACACACACACACACACACACACACACACACACACAGACACACACCTATTTAGAAATAGTAATACATTATAATAATTATGAGTTATGAATTGTATCCTATTTTCCGTTATTACAGTTAACTACGCGCAGTGATATGGAACTGTAATGCAGTCAAGACCTGCCTGGAACTACGTCAGCCGTGCGTTTCCCTGAAAATAATTGCACACCTTAGAACGTTCTCAACCAATCAGAATCAAGTATTCAACAGCCCTGTAGTATAAATATATATATATATATATATATATATATATATATAGACCATAGTGGGACACCTAAAGACCCATGGTCCCAATCTCAGGAAAGTAAAGCTATTTCAGGCACTTTCTGGAGTCTGAGCTTTACCTCCGTCTGGTAGATTGGCCCAGTAGATGATGCGGAAACCCTGCAGAACGCCATTAAGAGCTTCCCTGGATGGAGTCTGCCAGGACAGAGAGATGCTTTCAGGAGAGGCGGCGGTGGCCACAACCTTCTCTGGAGCTCTGCCGGGCACTGAGAGCAAGAGAGACATCAAATATCATCTCAGAAACTGACAGAACCGCATAATTACTCACAGAATATGTATAGTAGGTGTGGATGAACTGAAATTGACTAATTAACTAGAATTGGGTCGTCCTTTGTAAACATTTACAGTGGCCACTAGATGGCAGCAAATATTTCAAATGTGAGTGGCTGAATCCGAAATCGCATTCTTCCCTACTATTTAGTAGGTGGAAAACAGTATGTGACAAAAGAAGTATAACAGTACTCATAAAAGATTAGGCAAAAAGTGCAGCAGTTTCTCAAGTGTGAAGTGACGTAACTGATGCTGGTTAGTCACGTGATAATGACAAGATGATGAAGTATCTCAATCAAACTACACACACTCATACTATATCCACCTTATTCTGCTCTAAACAATGGGCGTCGCCATGACGACGACTCCGGTTCCCTACTTCCGGTTCGTACTGTATTAGCAGTGAGAGAACGAGTTCAGGCTCTACATGTTGTTGGTTGTTTTAACAATTCAAAGAAGTGCTTTGAGCATAAGATAAATAGGAGAGAATGCCTATGTCCGGTTCGTATCAGCTACATTCAATACCAGAGAGTAGACGTTTTTGGTTAGCTGCGCTAAAACTGAAGCATCTAATGAAAAAGGTATAATACGTTACCAGTAGGGATGGGCATTTCAAGCAAAAATAATACTCGAAGATCGCTGGGTATTATTCAATATTGGAGAATCGCACCCCTCCATCACATCACGCACACATGCATGTAAAGGCTATAGGCTACACACCAGAGCACGTGAACAAAGCGGAGCAGTGTGACAAACAAAACAAAAAAAACTAAACATAGGCTACGTTTTATATTTAAGATTCACAATATAATGTTTTTTTAAATTTATTTCATCTATGTTTATTATATGAAAAGGGAACCGCATGAGATGAGTCAGATATGATCATAAGATGCCCAATATATGGGAAAACATTTGGAATGGCTCAGACATGATTTTGACCACTTATCAAGTTTTGTTTTGTAGAAAGCCTTTCTTTAAAGTGAATTTCGTTTAGTATAAATTGTATCTTCATTTTTATCAATGTTTTATCAACAAATTGCCTGGAATAATAAATAAGAAGCACAAATAGTACCGTATTTTCCGGACTATAAGTCGCACTTTTTTTCATACCTTGGCTGCTCCTGCGACTTATAGTCAGGTGCGACTTATATATCAAAATTACCAAGATTTACTCGTCACAGGATCGCTGACGGCCCCAGATTATTATTTGCGAGTTTTTGATGTATTTGCATACATTTATAGGTCATCCAAAAAGTGGTCTGTTCATCACGTGAATGATTCCAATGGCTTACCGTCCTCCATTGTTGTTGCCCGGACCTCACTAGAAGCAGGACCCGGACCGGCACTGTTACTGGCCTGCACCACCACCTCATACTCGGTGAACTTCTTCAAGTTGTTGAGGCTCAGGGACTCGGTCTCTCCCGTGGCCTCCATACTAATGCAGACGAACTGGTGACTGCCGTTGATGGAGTGCTCTCGATGGCACACCTGATATCCCCTGATCACGCCATTCTGGAGATGCTTCAGTGGTGCCTACAGATGATGAAATCATATCTGGAAAAATGTCTTCAAAAGCTAATTATAGTCTTATATTTTTATGGTTAAACATTCTCTCCACATCAACATAAAAAATATTTGAATACATATAATATATTTGATTATATATATAGCCTATATATAGGATAAAAAGACTCTTGCGCCCAACACAAATCTAAAATGGGTTGGTCTGAAGCATAGATATATATACACTAGATGTCGCCTTGGCTACGGCAGTTCATTGGAACGAATGCGTCATTAGAGCCGCCATCTTGGAACAGGGGAGCGCCTCCTCTTTAATGCATCCGCGTCAATGTAGGTAAAGCTTTAACGCAAATAAAATCACCATAAATCGTCATGAATGCGATTTTCTAGTTTTTTTGGTTCGTTCCAACGGTCAAACATGTATTTATCATTGAGTCCAGAGAAATTTAAAACAAATTCACATTCTTGTTTTCGTTTGTATGATATTACTATATTCGTTAGATTTCGTTCGCGTGAACATCCATACGCAGCACAAAAGTCCGGCATCATCCATGAATTCAGCGTTACCTAGATACTTCCTATGACAAGACCCCTGTTCCAAGATGGCGGCGGTTTTGACGCATGCTTAGAAGCCCAAGGCGACATCTAGTGTATGGTTCTTAAGTAGCTACATTACTCATGCGTGTGGTTTGGGCGTAATGTGAAATAAACCAATCAGAGCGTCATCTCACATTCCCTTTAAGAGCTTGTTCCATGGCGGACTGCTATTATAATGGTGGATTTGCCAGACGCGCGCCAGGAGCGGATCACAGCCGAGGACGTTCTCGTCAGGGCCGTGACATTGTATGGCGATGAGAGAAACTCACCCAAATTAGCTTCGGTTAAACAGGCATATAATAATTTGGGTAAATGTGTAAGCTAGATTTATGCCTATTTTTACACATCTTCATGGACACCACAATGACTTCCCTCGTGTGGTAATATTTTTCCTTGTAATTATGTATGGTTTGCAAAAATGGGAACTGCTGCGTCTGTGTCTGAGAGAAGCAAAGTGTATGTGTGTTGTTGTGCACACGCTACATCATGGCCAAGCACGCGCCCTTAAAATATCATCTGAATAATGCACTGACTTTAGATGAGGTTTTCCTGGTGTGTGGCGGAAC
>NW_027508964.1:287500-290000 GCF_051911475.1 Siphateles boraxobius | reverse complement strand
GCAAATCAGCATATTAGAATGATTTCTGGAACCAAACCCAAAAGGAATTAATTATATTTTAAAACATATCTAAATTATTTAAAAAAAAAACATAGGCCTACTAACCCCAAATGTTTAAACACTAATGTTTATAATAATACTAAGGACAACTACATAAACAAATACATAATAAATTGTCTATCTATACATATTATATATATTATTATTATTAAAATATATGTATTATTATTTAAATATAATAGTAAGTACATGTATGTGAAGGACCTGATCACCCTTTAAACAATTAATTTATTCATTCATTAATTAAACTAGACTTCAGAATTGCACCAAGGATCAACAGTATGATATTTTAAACTAAGTATAAAGAATTGTTTAATTTCGAAATATGTAAACAAAAGTATGCACAAATGAAGAAGCCGACCTGCAGGGTGGAGACGACCTCGTCGCCGACGTTCTTGACCGTTACCGTGTGCCGCCACATGTCTGGATTGATCATATGCGACTGCTTCTCCTTCTCCACCTCCTTCTCCCATCTCACCATGATGGGCTTCTCGCCGTGGGCCTTACAGCTCATCTCGATCTTCTCTCCTTTCGTTGCCAGAGAGTTGTTGGGATACGATGTTATCATGGCCGGAACTGAGAAGGAGAAAATAAAACGCATCATGAGGACATGTGCCATCACCCTCATGAAAGTGCGTATCTATACCACGAATGTTATTTCTCGTGCCATTTATATGCCAAAAATAGTTTTAGCGTGCATATGCTACTCACTGAAAACCCCTGTAGGATTAGGGGTGCGGAGTGTGTGCGTATTACACGTCATAAAGTGCGTATCATATGCATGTGAAAACTATTTTTGCCGTATAAATGGCACGAGAAATAACATTCGTTGTATAGATCACTGCGAGTCATGAATGAGCGAGTTTTTCTCATGACATCAATGACTTTTAACTTACATTCGTGCAAGTGCCATGTAACGTTTTGCAACAGCAAGGATCAGAACACTTTCCTAGTCCAGACAAGCTAAACGTTTCACAGCTCTATGGCAAATACAAGATTGAATGTGATGCTTTATGCAGAGGTACAGTTATTATTCCACACACACACACACACACACACACACACACACGTTCCTCACAGGCGTTGGTTGGGGAATCGGGACGTGGGAGCGCCGGTACAGCGTGTGATGTGATTGAGTGTGTCAGGTTGAAAGTCCCGACCGTTTACATGTCATCTCTTATTCACTCCAGCGATTCTCAGCATAGCAACCAAAAAAAAAAAAAAAAAAAAAAGATTTTAGCAATATTTTATTTTGTTTACTTTACACCCCTGATTTTAAAAACATCTAATATTTTATGGTTTTAAATGTATTAAATATGTTTTGTATATAATATTTTTAAATAATAAAATGAAAATTTTTAAATATTAAAATCCCATCAACTTTTCTTGTTTTTTGTGTGTGTGTGTGTGTGTGTGTGTGTGTGTGTGTGTGTGTGTGTGTGTGTGTGTGTGTGTGTCTTTTATCACACTGTGCCAAGTAACATTATCCACATGTGCTGCATGGGAAAAGATAGTAATTTCTAAGAAATTTCCTCATCATTTATTTTTGAAAAAATGTAGTTCTTTTAATGACATCATCATCCAGGAAGTGGCATCATCATTATTAGAGGGAAAACAAGAAACATCAGTAGCTAATACAAGAGAGGTAACAAAAAACTGGTGTTAACTAAAAATAGTTTTCAGTAACTGAAATTAATATGATATAATATAATACAATATTCACAGTCTGTCGTCTTAGTTACACTTTCACGGATTTTTAGTTAGCATTGGTTCCTGTTCTCCTTTGTTCTGTTCCTGCCAATCATGTGTCGTCATGGTAACTTATGATTTGTCATTCTGTCCAGCTGTGTTTACATTATTATCGTCTGTATAAACGCTCCCGTGTTTTCAGTGTTCATTGTCCAGCCTCGTTAATGTGTTGTGGAGTTTATATTAAAGTATATCGTCATATTAAAGTATTATTTAATCCTTTATCACTGTCTTCGTGTTCCCTATAACCCGTGACTATAATATAATATACTGTATAATAATGAAAAACTGGTTTATGTATGTTTAAGTTGAAGTACTAAAAATACTCAAACTACAATAAAAAAGCTATACAAAAATATATAAATAATGTATACAAATAACAAAAGCACATCAAAATTATACTAAAACATAAAATTAAATTAAAATGTAACCTGAAAAAAAAAACATCAGCTCAAACCAAAGTACAATAACTTAAAATTCATCCCTATGCTCACTTAAATGTGATTTAAAAAATATACATAAAATACAAGGAACAAAAAAAAATGAATTTGTGAAATATGACCCTTTGTGATATTGGCATGTTTTTTTGGTTCGTTTGTTGCATGTGCATTAGCTGGACCAGCCCGAATATAATTTTTTGGCATGACTTGAGCTAAAAGTTACAAAAAGAGTACATGATTAATATCAACAT
>NW_027508964.1:200000-282500 GCF_051911475.1 Siphateles boraxobius | reverse complement strand
TTACATGCATGTGTACAGCATCCCCTGCCCCACGATGCACTGGGGTAAACAGTGAGCTGACTGGTTAAGTGGCCGTGTACACCGCGCCTGATATCCTCCTTTACTGCACCATTGGGCTTTGCAGGAAGAATGAGACGCATCATGATACTGGAAATAGTAAAGCTTGCAGCCAATCAGAGTGAAGGAGGGGAGGGGCTATAGTAAAACAGCCATTGGCGCGACACTCCATTATGTCTCATTATACAGAGAGTTTCTTGGGATCATCAGCTGTTCTTTTATCAGCAGGGTTTTCACTGTACGGTCAACCAACAGTGCCTTCTAGCATACTATAGTACCATTACTATTTCTGCAGTTTATAGTAGGGGAGAGCAGGGCAAAACCTGTTTCTCAATAGAATTTATATTTGAATTACATCGCTAACATCATAGAATACCATAGTTCTAATTGCAAGGCACATTGTAAGGTAAGCATTAAAGGTGCAGTAAGCAATTTATGAGAAACTCTATTGAAAGTGGATTGACCGAGGACCACAACTCATTTGCAGCCAATCAGCAGTAGGGGGCGTGTCCACTCTCTTTGGGGGGAGGAGAGAGAGGGAGATTTGAAGAAAGACTGTAGAAAGTGAGATGGCTGAGAGACATTATAAAGGAGAAAAGCTCAGAGGAATATCACTGGAAAAGAAGGGTTATGATCAGGCAAGAGCTTTAGGAGCTGTGTTAATATTAGAAAAGCTTTCCAGCGCTGGAGAGACCGAAGCGGGAAGGACTTCCAAAGATACATAACAGCTACAAGTGCATGCGCTATATACAGGATTCACCCTATTATACTTTATCGACACAGATTGATAAGGCAAACAGCCATCCACAAATAATCTATAAATAGGCTGTCTTTGAGTTCACTTGAACAAGGGTTAAATTACTCGTCAGCTATAGAAGAATGCCATAATTCCTCCGTTCCATTAAGCCTAAGACTTCTAGAGTCACGCAGACCTATAACAACCCAGCCACAACACATAATTGGGAATAACATGCCTTACCTTAACACAGAATGGATTCAAGGACTTTGCGCGCAGATCAACGTTTATATTAACTCTACGAATCTTTAAGTTAACATGTACTAAACATGACTGAAATTTGCCCCGCAGCGCCACCACACCTTAATGCTCATAACAAGATTAGCATGTATACTTATCTTTAATGAAGTGAATTAGGTTTAAATCGCCGTCATGCATGAATTAATGATATTTTTGCTATTTTACACGTAATACTCCTTGATGATCACATTACACAAAACTGAAACTGCACGTCAAAATAAAACATTGTCAATATTTGTTGAGACCCCTCAAAATTTCACGAGTCACGCTTTCAGGGGAGCCCATGTCTTATTAAGGGGAGCCGAGCTCGCCCGTAGTTCGCACCCTGGTTGTAATGTTAGCTATAAAAAATATAAATATAAATAATAACCTTTTTTTTTTTTGCTGCGCATTAGCTATGATATATAGTCATCCACTCTTGCACTGAGTGTTTGTGCGTTTTGGGGGCGGAGCAATGAAAGCAGGGGTGTGTTTGTTTGGGGTGATTTCAAATATCAACAGTGTTTCTCAGAAACAGCTCACTGCACCTTTAAATAACAAATTGGAGATTAAACTAATAACATATTTGCATCATTTTAAAGGCACACTATGCAGGAATTCTGTTTTTGTCAAACAGCGCCCCCTAGAGTCGCTGTAGAGTACTTGTATTTAACGTTACTGTCGTAAACACTACTCACGCAGAGCGTATCTGCACTCACGGCCTCTGCACTTCATAATAATAAAGTAGCGTACCATGTTTGATGACTTATAATGTTTTTACATGATTCCAGCTAAATTACAAGTAAATAGTCTATAGCCTAGGCCTACTGTATAATTTCATTTGTGTTTTTTGAGTGTAATGTAAACATTCAAAAATGCCAGATGACATCCATAAAGTTACATGTACGTCGCATTATTTCGTAACAATGTCCGTTATGATGTCGTTAGACATGATTATTGCAATTTATCATAATAGTTTGCAAATTGCGCTCATTTACACTATTTACACCGTGTAGGCTTATTCATGTCCTGATAATTATGTGAGAGATTGACAACTGTTCTCATGATAATCAATGAGACGGCCACCATTCAACCCAAAAAAAGTCATAACCAATCCAATAACTCCGAAGTTGTTCAGTTAAGCTAAAAAAACTGCATAGTTCCCCTTTAAATAAATACATAGTAAGAAATTTACTTTTGCTATGGTTAAATAAAGGTTTGTTGATATCTTTGAAAGATTTTAGGCACAATTTTTTTTCTCTATTATACTGTTGATATGGCAACTAGTAAGTTAAAGTTCCGTCATGCTAGCATGTGTGGAAACGTTTAAACCATGTGTGTTACAACTAGCCTCGCGTAGTATGCCCAGATTGTGAGCTATATTACATATTTGGCCAAAATGTGAGGTATACAATAGAAAGCAAGGCACAGAATATCCTCTCCTCAACCTGATCTTCCTTTGGAAGCCTTTTCCCACCGTTTCTGCTGTTAAAAAATAAAAAGGTATAAAAACATGATTGCATCTTTATTTTTAGTAATTATTGTTAATTGAACCCCACTCAATGAATTAAACATGCACTGTGGCATACATGAAACGTATAATATAATCTGTTTCAGATTAAATATGTATACACTGTAAAAAGATTTGGTCTAGTCTGTCACGTTTTGGTTTTTTCATGTCATGTTCCATGTCTGTCATGTGATTCCCTGTTTGTCATGTGATCCTGCCATGTGTCTGTTCATTGTTCACAGGTGTCCCTTGTCTTGTCATTAGTCTGTGTATTTAAGCCCTCATGTTTTCCATGTGTTTTTGTCAAGTTTTGTGTTACCTGTAAACCTCCGTTGTGCAAGTTGTATGCATTTGAGTTTTTCCACGCCATGTTTTTGTTTCATGTTAGATCTTGTAAATAAACGGCACTTGGGTTCTCATTAAATCTTGCCTTCAGTGGATCTATTACACATGCAAACCTTATAATTTTCTTTTACAACACTATATTTAATAAATCAGCACTTAGATATGCATCTCTCATAAAGAAGTTAAAACAACTCAACTGAAAACAAACTCAAACCTGATATTGTTTTTTTGTTGTTGTTGTTAGTAGAGTTTCAAATCAGGTTTGAGTTTTGAGTATTTTTCCTGTTTTGTTCCAGAAGAGAACGATTCTCTCCTTCTATTCTGTGGCCATTGGGACATGACCCGAACTCTCAGCACTGATCAGGCTTGATCTTAATAAGGAGCTTGTTTGCGGTAAACTGATGAGATCACAGCGGACCCTGAACAAACCTCTCAGGGAGACTCGAGTTACACACGCGAGCCACAACAACAGACCGGTACCTCCGGGAGCAGAGCTTTCACACAAACACCACGACGAGCCTGTACGACAGTCTGTCAGCCTGATCGATCTCTCTGAGAACAGAGTGTGTGTCGTTACAGGAGAAGGAGACGGCAGAGAGAGAGTGAGGATGAAGAAGAGGTTGTGTCGGCCCGAGAGCGGCTCTGCAGGGAAGCTCCTGCTGCGTGCTGATAAGAGCATGCAAATAAGTCTCTAACATCACACTCCGATCAAATGAGAACGCAGCCTTGCATAGGCACACCGGGAATAGTCGAATAACCCGACATTAAAACAGTTCATTTAGCTGCCGTGTCACAAGCTGTACAAAAACACTGTTAAATCAAATGGATTTCAGCATTTATTACTGCATTTTAAATAGACATCTTTGATGAAGTCAACATGAAATCAAAACTGACCCAATTTACTTTCTACAAATACACGTTCCAGGTCTTATTATAATAAACCCGCAGTGGTGGATGAAGTACACATACCATGTACTTGAGTTAAAGTAAATATACTCAGGGTAAAATATTACTCAAGTAAAAGTAGAAGTGCTGCCTTGAAACATTCTCTTGAGTAAAAGTACAAAAGTATTTGCCTTCAAATGTACTTAAGTATCCAAGTACTATAATTTTTTTATGGCTATATTGTCCTATTATAATTTGTCACAAGACTCTTTCTTAACTCAGTCTACGTGAAGACTAATTTCACTCTTGGCACATCAATCTATTAACAAAATGACATTAATTAGTATATACAGATCATTAATTAGTATATCTGTGATCTCTATATATACACACACACACACACACACACATTCTGCTCTCTTCCCCGCTTAAAATCATTGGCAACGTGGTTTGTTTGGAACTATTGAGAGCTACACGAATCATGTGACCGCGCGGTGGAGAGATCACTATGATTGTTATTGTTGTTAATATTACTTTATAAAGTATGTAACGTAAGATAAAAGGAGTTTTATCAGTATGTGTGACGAAGCATTTTCTGCGACAGCTCCAGCTCTCCGACGCACAGAATTCACTCACTTCATTTTGTTTACTCCCTGCAGATATAGTGCACTCAAATGCCATACACTATATAGGGATTAGTGAATGAGTGAGCGGTTTCGGACACAGCTAACTACTCTAACCCAACTCTAACCCAAACCCTACCAGTCTACTAATACTAGTAGGCATGTAGGTGCAACTTTACTTATAGTCAACAGAATTTGTCAAAGGGACCATCAAAATAAAGTGAAACCAATAAATCTAATTATATTCAGTGTTGGGGGTGATGCATTACAAGTAACGTGAGTAATGTAATCAGATTACTTTTTTGTCACTAGTAAAGTAACACATTACTTTTAAATTTACAACAAAATATCGGAGTTACTTCGTAAGCAACTTCTGTTTTCCAGTTTATTAAGGCTGTGTGTAAAAACAGTAAAAATGCAAACTCAGATTATTACGCAAACCTGCAATTACGTCATGTGTCCACTAGGGCTGCACGGTTTATCGCAATTTCCATGTAATCGCTCTTAAATCGAGATGGCTTATCGCGATTTTGAAATCGCAAAGGCTGCGATTATTTTGTATGCGCAGCTTGTCATTGATACGGCTCTGTAAACGCTGCAACATCTGAAAGCACTGTGAATTTGAATCACTTATAACGTGAATTAGAAAAAACAAAAACATGAGAAGCATTTAATAACCTCGTCCAACAAAAGATAACATTTAATAACATGCTTTTACTCCAAACTCACTTCATAACGACAGTTGAGCATCCTTCTGTTAGATGATGTGCTTCTTACACAGAATAAGGCAGTTGTGTGTTTATAAGTCATGTTTAATCAAACAAAGCGTTTCAATCTCCTGTTTATTCAGATACAGCGATAGGGATTTCCTGGAATGACGGGCGTTATCTACTTCTGTGGTGGGGCGAATTTGGCATGTCTGCACGAGAGTGCCATCTGGTGTTCAGATGGAGCAGCATTTACTACCGATCAGCCGCACTGACAAGCTGCGCATAAAATAATCGCAGCCTTTGCCAAATCGCGTGCGGTTTCAGTGCGATTAATTGTGCATCCCTAGTGTCCACTAAATAGTTTTTTCCCGAGGCTAACGTATTTACAGTAGCTTGACGACGAGCTGAGCGACTATTTCACGCTGAGCATTTGCTGTTCTCTACCGGTCGTCGAGAGTTGAATGTTCTACTTTAGGTAAAACACAGCGCTCATCGCTGTCACTTTTTACTCAGCCGTCCAATCAGAGTGGAGGAGGGGCGGGACATCTACCATATGACCAACCGTAATATTCTGCTTGTACAACGATAACAAAGGACAACAAGCACATCTCTTTATCCAAAACTAGTGCCAGAGCAAATATGTTACATTTTGTCGACATTTTTATATTCAGAAACAAACTATTTGCGAAATCAGATACTAGTAACAGATCCGTGTATATTCTGTATCATAGCACATATAGCGTCTCAACTGAACAAAATGCTCTCAGAGGTGTCTTTCAGAAGAGTGCTGCTGTTTTTAGCTTTTGTGGACACGCAGCCTTAAGGTTGTCACTGTACTAAAGTTCCAGTAGTCGGTACCAATAACAGTAAAATCTCCAGAGAGTCCTCTGTACCAATTTCGGTAGCATAGCAAAATCAGTTTTCTATATTATATAACTATTTTTAAATAAAAATATTAATTAAATTAATTAAATGATAATAATAATTATAAGTAAATAATACATTTAAACTGCATGTAGGCTTCAAAAGTTTACAAGTAAAGATTAGCTGCTTTTCCAACTGTCGGGCCAAACAGTTCTAAGAAATATTTTTTCTTAGAAAAAATTACAATTTTTTTTAATACAAAAAAAATATATGTTAAAAATACCCTATTTTACTAAATACATCATATTGGGGACAAGTTTCATGTTGACTTTTAAATGAACACCATACTATCATCTACTTTGAATTTATAATTGAAAAAAACTCTCACAACCATCATGAAGGATTTTTGGAACATAATCTTAAGCAATATTTACTGCCCTTTCTCTCCCTATGTGTGTGCTGTAAGTGTGTGGTAACAGAGTGTAACAGAGAGTGGGTGGAAACAGAACAAGTGAGACATGCACACACACATTAAGCACTTTGAAAGCACAAGCCTTTCCACATGTCAGCTCCTACAGGAGTTCACAGTGTAATGAGGGGGAAAAGGGTTTTGGCTACTCGTGGATAAACACCCACACGTGTCTAAGGCCTTGTCCACACGGAGACGCGTTTAGCTGTACCTTTTTTCAGTTGGTAAACATGATGACGTTTTTATGTGGGCGGAGCTTAGGTGGAGGCAGAACGATCCCTCTGGCCGCTTCACTAACGCTAGTTTGCAAGTTTTGTTAGCTTGTTTTTTAACAATAACGGGAGAAAATCAGATTTAATCTTAATGTGCAAGCTCACTCACTGTCCAGGACCGCGATTGTTATTTGCAAAAGTTAATTTTAACGGACGGAACCAGATTGGCCGACCCATACACGCTCAGTCAATGGATGGACGATCTGACAGGATTAACGTTACCTCGGGTGAGTGGCCTGAGAAACCGAGCGTAAAGACAAACTGAGGGCATATAAATCTTTAGATGCCTATGACTGTGTGATGAATGGTCTTGACTTGTGGCAACGTTACATTGCGTGGTCCTGCCCAGCGCCAAGGCCAGAAGACCACAATGTAAAGAGTGACATTATTACAGTGCAATTTTAGTGATGTGAATATTTTCTAGAAATAAAAATATTTTTTATGTATTAAAATTATATTAATTAACTATGCATTTGATTATTCTTTCTTACCAGGTTATTCAAAAAGTCTATCACAATTCAATCACAACAATGTATACAATCCTAGATGATTCACAAATAATCACAATAATTTAGAAAACATTATGCGATCAAATTTCAATTTGGATCCTGTAGGTGATTCTTGCACCCAGAAACACAACAAGATGACATTTAATAAAAACAATAATAATTTAAGATCCTTATTCTGTAGCCGAATCTGTGCTGGTTTGTATTGGCCGCCTGCAGTTTTCATTTGTTTTGCCTCCAGCTAACGCCGTGACGTAATTGTGACGTCGGAGCAAAAGGGGTGTATATGACGTGCACATTTTGTATCGTATTGGCGTTTCGTCCAGACGGATCCGGCGTTTTGGGACACTGAAACCGGGTATTTTTTGAAACCGGGTCCCTGAGTGGATAAATCTGAAACCAACACCCTTACGTTTTTGTGTACATTTTGTGAAACAATGATGTCATCACACCATGTGTCAGCATTATGGTGCGTTCAAGTCCTCCTGGGAAGTTCGTACGCACGAGGTGGGAAGTCGTGTTTACGACGTGAGGTGCGTTCAAGTCAGTTTCGTCGGAGCAAGATGGCGGTGTACCTTCTTTTAATGAATTACACAAAAATACAGCAAGTTTTGTTAACTCTGCTTATAGAAAATGAAGAACAAACAATGCGCATCAGGTGTGTTTTTCTTTTTATGTTTTTAATTAACTTATGCAGCCAATGTAAACTGTTAGCATTTTTTTTTGTTGTAATTCATTAACTTGCTAAATTAATGCGTAAGGTTATGCGCACGCTCCAAGTCTTCTTCTCCTTGTTTAGTGTGTCTCAGTGGCAGAATTACAGCGCCACATACTGGTCTGGCATGTATACCACATCGCTCGGATTCATTGGTTTCGTGTGTACGCATATATTTCTTGAGACGACGCCGTGTTTACGAAAAAAAAAATTAGAACGGGGAAGAAAAAAAGATCGGATAGGGAAAGCTCTGGCTTCGTGTGGATGTGGCCTAAGGCAGACAAAGAGACTTTTACTGCAGAAACCCTCTAACCTGACACAGACAACTCTGGTTTAGACCTAATATCTACAATAATGATACAAAGAATAATTCCAATCCCTCACGATACAAAAAGCTGTGACCCAAACACACATTTGATTGGTTTTGCACTTTCTGTGAACTTTCACCATAGTGTCCTTAGGAGGTTTAACCCAAGGGATTGTCAAGTGTCTCTTGTACCTCATAACAAACACCTAAATATTCACCTCAGTATGACTGAGACGTTAGATTTGTAGCAGAACTGCAAAGCGAACCGTCAAAACAATCATCTTTCATTCAGTACAATATTTTTTCTTACTTTTCACGTTGAGGTACATGGACTTGCTGACATCGGCTCCCACATCATTGCTGACCTTGCACAGGTAATAACCTGCGTCCTCCTCAAGAACATGTTTTATCAGTAGTGAGCCATTCCCGAGCAGCTGGACCCTGAAGCCGGAGTTCAGAGCGATGGGTTGAAACTGGGGCACGCCAGCACCTGGCAAAGACAGGAACACGTCCTCTAGATAAAGCGCTAAAAAAACAGTGATATCATACCCCCCCCCCTTTTTTCACCACAGGAAATTTGTTTTAAAATGTAAAAAAATAGCATAAAATCGTGCATTTATTCTTAAAAAATAACTTACTAAAAAGTATAATTTAGGGATGCACATTTGCATTTAATCATTTAGCAGATGGAATATTTCCTTCAGCTGAGCCACTTCAGATGATTCGCCATGATTGTTTTGAATTGCTTGAAATATTATTGAAATCAATTAAAAGAGAAAAATACAGTTAAGTGGAACATGCAGCACAAGTCTGTCATATAGGCTACATAAAAATATAACAAGAACATTATAATTGTGTGCTTGGGACATGGCTTTTAATAGTAAAGGCACTTGCACACTGAGTCCGAAATTTTTGTATGCGTTTTTTCGTATTCGTGATTCGGTGGCTCTGAATTGTCAAAACACCATTCAAACACAATTAAAACTGCTTGCTACGGATGCGAAAAAGGCAGAAAATCGAACCCAATCCGATTTTTTTTATGACGGACGAAAGTTTCGTATCCAGTTTGCAAGCTTGATTGTCATAACGTGAGGTTGAATTTTGTTTTTTACGTGCGAAAATTTCGGGTGCGAATTTAGGACTCAGTGTGCAATGGCCTTAAGACTTTTGTTTTTGTAATCAGGCCCTCAAAAATTCAGCAAAAATTTGAAAATATATCAAAATATATATTGGTTATCGGCTTTTTCAAATATAAAGAATTATCGGATATCAGCCAAAATTTTCATATCGGTGCATCCATAGTATAATTTTGTCTTGATTTTCAGGAAAAAAAAAAAAACCTATCTACCTAACCCCCCCCCATCCCACTGGCGAATTTCTTTCAAATCTAAAAAAAGTTACATTTATTGTTAAAACAACAAAAAGCTATTCTGCCAATGTTCCAAGAAAAGCAAACTTAATTCAAGGTATATTCTCTGAAAACAAAGTGTATTACGTACTGTACGTTGTATCTTGCACAATTTTGCTTCTAAGTAAGTGCTTTTAAGAATGATTATACATTTTTCAAGACAAAATACCAATCAAGAAATTAATTTTTGCATGCAAAGTTACAGTTGTCAGTGAAGCCAAGTACCTTTGGAGTATTTCCACTCAATAGTTGGCCGTGGCTCTCCATCCGCAGAGCAGTTCAAGATGACCGATTTACCGTAGATTCCATCCTGGTCTTGAGGCTGCACTTTAAACCTTGGTGGAACTACAAACAAATCCACAAATCACATTCAAGTTGTGTCTTCGTGAAAGTTTCTCAATTTATAATACAAAAAAGGATGCTTTAAGGGATAGTTCACCCAAAAATGTAAGTTCTGTCAGTAATTACTCTCCCTCATGTTGTTCAACCCCGTAAGACCTTCGTTCATCTTCGGAACACGAATTAAGATATTTGTGATATTAAATCTGAGAGCTGGATCACTCCTCCATAGGCTTCTAAGGGATTGAAACTTGTTCCCCGAAAAGTTATTAAAGACGTTGTTAAAATATGACCACCGTCGGCCAACAGTGAGACTACGTTTGACGTACAACACAAAAGCGCTGCGCTGTTACACTAGTGAACTCACTCGACGCCCACAGAGCTATTTTAGTCGCTATTTTTGTTTGTTTTTGTGCACAAAAAGTATTCTCGTCGCTTGATAAATTTAAGATTGAGTCACTGTAGTCACTTGGACTATTTTTAACGATGTCTTTAATAACTTTTCGGGGAACAAGTGTCAATCCCTTAGAAGCCTATGGAGGAGTGATCCAGCTCTCAGATTTAATCACAAATATCTTAATTTGTGTTCTGAAGATGAACGAAGGTCTTACGGGGTTGAACAACATGAGGGAGAGTAAATACTGACAGAATTTACATTTTTGGGTGAACTATCCCTTTAACATTTATTCTTACCTCTAACAATGAGCTGACTCTGGTATTTGACGACAGCGGCGTCGTTTTGGGCGATGCAGGTGTAGGTGCCGTTGTGCACCCGCTGGAGGTTGGAGATACGCATTGAGCTGGTGAAGTCGATGTTGTCGATGGTAACACCCAGGCTGGCATTAATGGGCTTTCCATCTTTCTCCCAGGTGATAGAGATGGGAAGGTCACCTGAGCGCACAACGCAGGGCACGAAGACGCGATGGCCGATGGAATATCGTGGGAATTCGAAAGGCTGGATAAAGGGAGGCACTGGCGACAACCAGAGAACATTGTTAAATATTGCTACTGTATACCAACTGAACAGACCTTTTTAATTCCATTATTTAACTCATTTTACTTCCGATGTCAAGTATCAGTACCTTTCACAGTGACGTGGACACTCTGGTTCTTGAACAGCTGGGGCTGGACGAGCACATGGCAGCTGTACTCTCCTTCGTCCAGTTCTTTCTGCACGTTCAGCAGCTTCAGCGTGCCATTGTTCTCGAACGCCCTTTGACGGTCATTAGAAGGGAGAAGGTTGGAGTTCTTGTACCATTTGATGGAGTAATACGGGTAACCAATCACATGGCAGTGAATGTACATGTCCCGCCCTGCTATAGCTGTGAGGTTTTTCATTGGTCGTATGTCAGCAGAACCTTTAAGGATACAAAAAAGAAACACTTCTCTTTAAAAGAATATTGACATTGTGATGAAATTCCAATTTGCAGAAAATGTAGCAAAAAAAGAAAGAAAATATAGATTTATGGATTATGGATGAGGGCCTTTCTAAGATCATAGAAAGAAAAAGACAACACAAGTAAACAAGGGTAGTTTGATACTCCTAATCTTGACTGTTTCTCACACATTGCATGCCATTTTTTTCCATCAGGGAATGACATTAACACCACTAGCCACTTTGGCGGGTTGAATTTTATGTATAATATATACGTTTTTCAATGGCAGTCTTTTAAAAAGGTATCTAACTAAGTACAATGTAGTGTTATCAAAGATTTTTCGATACATATCAATACTGAAATATCAGCTTCCAATACTAATTTTCCTCAGAATAGATACACAACACCAGCTGCTCTTTCTCTCTCTCTCATCTCTCCGACAGCGAGTTGTACACAAACCCGCCTCCGCTCACTCACTCGTTTCATTTGCTCTGGAGGAATATTGTTGGTGACTTGAATTTCGCCGTGGGATTGTGTGTATTGCACATAGTTTTACTCATTCCCGCATTCATTTTTGTGCTCACAGCCGCCTAGCAGTACTAAATTGAGTTCTGTTTTGCTGCTTATTGCGCTTAAACGGACAAATACACACAAAGTAGTGTCAAAATGCGGGCTTGGCGAGTATTCACGTTCAGTTATGTTTTAAGTGAACGTAAACAGTTGAGAAAAAGAAAACGCATGTGTAACTGTATAAGGGATCCGTGAGTCAGTCTTAAAGTGACAGCAGCCTAATATACCTGCTGCCAAATTATATGATAATATTAAAAATATATATATGGCAGTTTTTTCCCATGGTATTGAAGTCAAAATGGTGGCCAGTGAAAATGCTGAGTGGCTAGTAACTTTGGAAAACCAAAGCTTATGAGCGAAAAAGTTAATGTTAAGCCCTGTATACCATTGTGAAAAAGAATTGTGCTTAATTATATTGAATGTGCACTTGTAGTGTAATTCAAATCTTAGGAGTATATTGTTAAAAAAAACTGTACTGGCAGATCACATAAAATTAATTAGTGCACTTTTTTAATAATGTCAGATTAAAAGTTTTACTTTAGAGTACATTTTAAAATATTTTGTTTTAATAATTCTATAACACCTATTTTGATTTGTTGACTAACAGAAAAAAAGCACATGTAAAGTACTTGATTATAATTTTAACTGTAGTGTGTTATTGTACATTAGATTTAAAGTAGTGGGTCGGAAAAGCCACTCAAAATTTCATTATTAGCTAAAATAATATAAAATACGTATCAATTTAATACTTGAGGAACATGCAATTAACTGTCAGAAAACAATACATTCAGTTCACATTTCCATTATATATAAGAAGGCTATTTAAAAATATGCTAAAGTGTACTTTATTTTCACAAGGGTAATATGAAGTCTCCAGAGGATATTGTTTGAAATATAGGTATAAGGACACACAAAAAATAAAATGATCACAAACACACACTACATGCACCCAAAAAAAAAAAACCTTCTTGAGATCTACAACCGTGGTTTCAGGAAAACAAATACACACCCAGCCATATGAAAGAGTGACCATGACCAAAAAAAGCAACTAAAAGAATAAAAAGCTCAGCAGATCTTAAATAACAGCAGATGTTAGTCAGGCCCTCGTCTCATGTATGAACTTGAGATGAGCAGAATGAAATATTCGTATATGTGTGTGTTTTGGAGGAGTCGATCTGACAAGCACCTCTTACGTTTATTCGAGCCTGGTAGGAGACCGTCCCTGCAGAGTTGTTGCCGGTGCAGCGATAGACCCCGCTGTCACGGACCTGGGTGTGGGAGATGTTCAGGTAGCTGACCACGCTACCCTCCGCCGTTATACTGTGACCGATGCGGTGCCGACTGTCCTTCATGATGACGTCATCGTCCAGCGTCCAGGTGACGGCGGGCTGTGGAGTTCCCTTGACGTGACACATCAAGGAGACAAACTCGTTCGGACCGACCACTTTCTCGCTGAAGGCGGACAGGATCTTAGGGGTTCCATCTGCGGACAGAGATGTTTTTATTAAGCTTTAAAGGTGCAGTGTGTGATTTTTAGCGGCATCTAGTGGTGAGGTTACGAATTGCAACCAACAAAAGTTACGGTGGCCGACAAGAAAATATGTCATCGTCTGAGACAGTAGAGAGTAGCAGTTCAGCAATGAGGTTTCTTTACAAGGATAAATTAAGAAATTATGTTTACTTAATTATTCAGTAAAACTATTTATTATTGCGAATATTATTGTTACTTGTTCATCATGTGTCAGTGTTTTATTTGCTGAACTAAGCTTGCTTCCTTGCACGAAGAGCAACATAGTAACGAAACGCGTTTGTCCGTTTAGGGCCACCGTAGAAACATGTCGGCGCATTTCAATGATCGGGAACCCGCGGTGTGTGTAGACACAAACTGCTCATTCTAAGCTAATACAAATATAACGGTTCATTAAGTAAGGTCTTTATACACCACTGAAAACTTCTTTTTCAAGGTAGTGAGGAAACGCGCTCTATAGCGCTGTGTGTTCGCTGTCGGCTACGCTAGAAACATGACCACACAATATGTCGACCTCCATAGAAGGGGGAGCCCGCGGTTATGGAGATATAAATGTCTCATTCTAAGCTAATAAAAACATAACGGTTCATTATGCAAGGTCTTTAAACACCACTGAAAACATAGTTATGGATCTTATATTGCATTTCTGTCAATAGATCCTCAGAAATATTACACATTGCAGCTTTAAGAAATCAAAATGCAACCAAAATGAAAAGGCCGGGACAGTGCTGACCTTCTAAAGTGACTTGCACGAAGTCCTGAGCTGACATTTTGGCTTTCCTGGCAAAGCATTGGTACGCTCCACCATCGCTCTTCGCCATCCCGTCCATCACAAGGTTCTCCTTATTGATCCCGTTCATTCGTACGTTGGCGCCGGCAATGATCTTGTCGCCGTTGCGGTACCAAGAGAGCTCGAACTCATCTGAACCCGTAACACTGCAGGAGAGCGACACCTGACTGCCCACGCTGCCTTTCACCTTTCTCGGACTGACCACCACTTTAAGAGGTTCTGGAACACCACAGTGGCATTGTTTATGTTAGCTTCATCAGTGGGATATTAAAGGGATAGTTCACCCAAAAATGTAAATTCTGTCAGTAATTACTCTCCCTCATGTTGTTCAACCCCGTAAGACCTTCGTTCATCTTCAGAACACGAATTAAGATATTTGTGATTAAATCTGAGAGCTGGATCACTCCTCCATAGGCTTCTAAGGGATTGACACTTGTTCCCCGAAAAGTTATTAAAGACATCGTTACAATAGTCCAAGTGACTACAGTGGCTCAATCTTAAGTTTATCAAGCGACGAGAATACTTTTTGTGCGCAAAAACAAACAAAAATAAGGACTTTATTTCAACTATTGATTTCCTTCTCTGTGGGCGTCGAGTGAGTTCACTAGTGTAACAGCGCAGCGCTTCTGTGTTGTACGTCACACGTTTGCTCACTATTGGCCGACGCTGGTCATGTGTGTGATGATGCGTGTGACGTACAACACAGAAGCGCTGCGCTGTTACACTAGTGAACTCACTCGACGCCCACAGAGAAGGAAATCAATAGTTGAAATAAAGTCGTTATTTTTGTTTTTTTTTGCGCACAAAAAGTATTCTCGTCGCTTGATAAACTTAAAGGACAAGTTCTTCAATCTTAACCGTTCTATTTCATCAGAAACAATCTTAAAACAGGGCTTTAAGTGTAAAATACCGAACTTGTCCTTTAAGATTGAGCCACTGTAGTCACTTGGACTATTTTAACGATGTCCTTTAATAACTTTTCGGGGAACAAGTGTCAATCCCTTAGAAGCCTATGGAGGAGTGATCCAGCTCTCAGATTTAATCAAAAATAACTTAATTTGTGTTCCGAAGATGAACGAAGGTCTTACGGGGTTGAACAACATGAGGGAGAGTAAATACTGACAGAATTTACATTTTCGGGTGAACTATCCCTTTAAGTGTTCAGTGACTCAAAAAAAATGTTTGAATGAGAAACATATATACCTTTTACCGTGAGGCGACCTATGACCTCTGCGTTTCCGTAGCTGTTCCACACTTCACACACGTAGCTGCCGCTGTCGCTGGGCTGGGCTCTCTCGATCAGCAGGCCCGTCACGCTCTGGCGGAACCGCGAGTCTGATTCCAGCGGTCTGTTGTTCTTCAGCCAGCGGTACTTCGGGGCGGGGTGTCCGGAGGCCTTGCACGGGATCTCCACCCTGTGGGACGCCATGACCTCCCGCTTCTCAAACCCATCGAGGATCGCAGGCGCTGAGTTTGTAGGATCTATTAAATATAAGATGTGTTCATTTATATATAATTTTAAACATCCATCTCTCCATCTATCTATCCACCCATCCATCCATCTGTCTGTCTGTCTGTGCATCCATTTATCTGTCATCCATCCGCCATCCATCCATGCATCCATCTGTCTATCTATCTATCTATCTGTCTATCTATCTATCTATCATCCATCTATCTGTCCATCTATCTATCTATCTATCTATCTATCTATCTATCTATCTATCTATCTGTCTATCTATCTATCATCCATCTATCTATCTATCTATCTATCTATCTATCTATCTATCTATCTATCTATCTATCTATCTATCTATCTATCTATCTATCTATCTATCTATCTATCATCCATCTATCTGTCCATCTATCTATCTATCTATCTATCTATCTATCTATCTATCTATCTATCTATCTATCTATCTATCTATCTATCTATCTATCTATCTTCCATCCATCCATCTATTCATCATCCATCCATCCATCCATCCATCTATTCATCATCCATCCATCTATTCATCATCCATCCATCCATCCATCCATCCATCCATCCATCCATCCATCTATTCATCATCCATCCATCCATCTATTCATCATCCATCCATCCATCCATCCATCCATCCATCCATCCATCCATCCATCCATCCATCCATCCATCTATTCATCATCCATCCATCTATTCAGACCCGTCGCTATGGGCGGGCCATAGGGGGCCGGGCCCGCCCCCAAAAATGCTTGTGCCCCCCCACTTGAGGCACAGATAATTTAATTTTAATTTAATTTTAATATTATCATAGTTGCTAATTTTGTGCTGCATTTTGCATTCTTTATCATTAAAATATTAAAAATATAAAGAAACAATGGTGTGATTTAGTTTGATTGATGGGTATCTACACTGCAACAGCCTATCACGGCCTTACAAAAGAACGTTAGGCTACGTACGTGATATACAACTAAGCCGCTCAACAGTTACCGTGCATTTTTGAAAGCTGTTTCAAAACGAGTTTTCACTGGCTTACTCGCTTCAGTTCCTTCCGAGTGGAATGATACTTTGATGAGGAGGTTCTGCTCGGAGAAACGCTTCCTCCCGCTGTTCTGGGACTGGAGAGAGGACAGCGCTGCCTCCACTCAAAGTATCTGTGCGAGTGTATTTGCGTGCGTGTGTGTGTGTGTGTGTGTGTCTGTGTCATGGCAATGCATATCCTTCTGTTGACTGCTTTAAAATGCAATGTTTGAGAGATGCTTCTAGTGTTACATCTAATATTTTGTGTAGTCAAGTGTTTTATGGATATTCATAACATTGCTTGTGTGTAATGTGGTGTAGGCTAGGCTACCTGGTCATATTGCTGTTGTGCTGGGTGACTAGAGTTGATTATTAAATAAGTTATACATACTGTAGGCTAATAATAATTGTGCCCCACCATACATTTCATATGCCCCCCTTAAGACTGAGGTCTGGCGACGGGTCTGCATCTATTCAACCATCCATCCATCCACCCATCAATCCATCATCCATCCATCCATCCATCCACCCATCAATCCATCATCCATCCATCCATCCATCCATCCATCCATTCATCCATCCATCATCCGGCTCTCTGTCTGTCTCTGTCTATCCATCCATCCGTCTGTTCAATCTGTCTGTCTATCAATCTATCCATTTATTTGTCATCCATCCACCATCCATGCATCCATCCATCCGTCTGTCTGTCTGTCTGTCTGTCTATCTATCTGTCTGTCTGTCTATCTATGCATCCATCCATCTGTCTGTCTGTCTGTCTATCTATGCATCCATCCATCTGTCTGTCTGTCTGTCTGTCTGTCTGTCTGTCTATCTATCTATGCATCCATCCATCCATCCATCAATCCATCATCCATCCATCCATCCATTTGTCCATCTATCTATACATCCATCCATTCATCCATCCATCTATTCATCCATCCATCCATCATCCGGCTCTCTGTCTGTCTCTGTCTATCCATTTATTTGTAATCCATCCGCCATCCATCCATGCATCCATCTATCTGTCTGTCTGTCTATCTATTCATCCATCCATCCATCCATCCATCAATCCATCTATTCATCCATCCATTCATCATCCATCCATCAATCCATCCATTCATCATCCATCTATACATCCATCCATCCATCCATCAATCCATCTATTCATCCATCCATCCATCCGGTCTGTCAGTCCATCTATCAAGCTACCTAGCGAGTAAAAACATCTTCTAGCTACTTGAATGGAAACCATTAAAAAAAATCTTCTGTTTGTCAAGCTTACATTCCCACAACATCAGTTAAAGTCAGTCTGGCTTTGAGTTTGAGTCACATGATGATCCACCAGGAATGCACTTTACGTCACTTCTTTGGATTTAAGTTTTTAGACATTTTAGAAATGTTTAGACTCCTTTTAGACATTATAAGTTATGTTATATCTAGTTCTTGTAAAAGATTACTTAAAATGCGTTAGCACTCACTGGTCTCTGGCTTTTTCACAGAAACTTTAAAGCAACAGGAACGATGAACGTCTCATCTGACTGATTAATTCTATATCATTAAACACTTTCACCTGGCACAAAGAGCCGTGCGCTGTTGCTCTGTCTGGTCTCGGATGTGTAGCGATGTCTCGTCATGCAGCGGTAGTTGAATAATTCGTCCTCCTTCTGCACATCTAAGATGTACAGGGCTCCCGTGGACGTTATGAGAAATCGAGCCCCTAAAAACCACACAAAACACAATATTATTAGTGTGAGGTAAACATCTTCAATTAATTGGTGAGCGTTAAACACAGTTAATCTGTAGCATCTGTGTGTCATAATGAGACATTACAGACATGGTAAACATAATCTTGTTTATCGCATCAGCCTCAACAGGAACTCGCTGATTTGGCGCCGCTATTCCTGCCAGTCACGTGCGGTTTTGATTGCCCCGCCGCTCATGTACCAGTAAGCACTGATTTCATGCTAATGGTTTGATAACACAGAATGTGCAGGTCGTAAAACTTTATGAGAAATAATGTCTGCCAGGGCCGCCACACGCTCTGCCATGCCTCTCAGAGGAGACGTCTGTGTCAGATTTGATTGAGAATGCCATTTGCTCTCATTTCTATGCAATGACTGAAACGGAGGGGTGGAATTTGTCTCACTTCTTGTAACAAGAACATATTGTACAGCCCTCAAATAAAAAGGTAATTCCATTACGTCATTTAAACCTCAGTTTTCAGAGAATTCCTGAAGCAGAAGCACTAGAGTGAATTCAGATGTCAAAGATTAAAAATTGAATATAGTAAATATAGTATTATTTATATTAATACATTTAATAAATTCATGTTTTTGCATCTTCACAGATCTCTTCCACATTTGCTTTCATTGTACAGAAAAGAAAGACCAGAGGTAATGTGAGCACCCGTCCCGCATTGCGTCACCGCACAGCACTTTCACCGCGTGTCCCGCACGGCGCATATTGAGAAAATGTCCCGCATTTTCATCAGTCTGTTGGTTTTTGAATATCACATTAAGAAAATGTGCATGCGTTATTTTGCCTTTTTAAGAAAGCATTTTATTTATTCTTTTGCGGCGTAGTTTATCAGCTATATTTAACAGCGCTTCGTCAGAAGTACAAATACAACAGCAGTTTCTAAAATCCTATCCAGTGGTTGAAAGCGCAGGAGTAAACACGGACACTAGTGGGTTGTGACGCTGTCAATCAAAATGTGGAGCGGTGATTCGTTCCGTGTTTCTGTCAGAAAACAAATGGATAATTCGGTAAACTAAATTTTAAATTTAACAGAATTGATCAACTTGTTGCTGCTGTGGTTGTTTTAATTCACATCCTTTCTAAAAAAAAAATATGAACGTTTTTGGTTTAATATATTCTTAATATATAAGACTGTCAATGATCTAAATTCATGTTGGTTTATATTTGATTTGTTCATTATTTATTTTGTTGGATTTCAGTTGGACTTGGTCAGAACTGTGTCATAAATAGTGATCTCTATGATGCGGCTGCCTTTGGCCTCAGTGATGCTGAATTTAAATGTCATGTAAAATAAAGACATGTTATGTTACATTGTGATGTAATGCTGTTTTCTGGAAGGGACTAAAGAACAAAGTATTTTTATCAGCTGAAAGGCAGAATGCAAATGTTTTAATTAAGTTAGATAAACATTATATAACAGTTTCAGGTTATGTTTTATTGTTGGTAACATGTCCCACATAAACTTATAATCGTCCCACATTTGGTTTGTTTGATGGTGGTCATCCTAGCAGAAACACGCTCTTCAAACTCGTTTTGTGTTCCACTGCAGAAAGTTATACCGGTTTGCAACAACATGAAAGCGAATAAAGAATCATTCTAATTTTTGGGTAAACTATTAACGTAGTAAAAAAATCACAAGCGGTAAAGACCAGCTATGAGGATGATGCGATGATGCTACCCTCTAGATTTCAGATAAATGCCCTTCTGAGCCGCTCCTGATGCTCTTGTTCTCCTGTGGGCTTTGTCTGGGCTATTTTCCAACATAATCTCCATTTTATTACAAAATGCCTCTGTGTGTGTGTATTTATGTGTATGTGAGTCTGTTACTGTCTGTGTGTTAAATCAAGCACCATAAGTAAACAGTTTAGCAATGAATAAAAGAAGCTAGAGCGAGCCAAAAGCGAGATGCAGCTATTGTGAGTTCTGACCCAGTTAGAGATGACACACCGCAGATCTGAGGTCCTGCAGGCATCGCCAGGCGTCGACTTAATGTGGAGTGTGACAAGCTACACTTTACACAGCAGCGAGTGGGTGGAGAGAGAGAGAGAGAGAGAGAGAGAGAGAGAGAGCGAGAGAGAGAGAGAGAGAGAGAGAGAGAGACAGAGAGAGAGAGAGAGAGAGAGAGAGAGAGAGAGAGAGAGAGAGAGGAGAGACAGAGAGAGAGAGAGAGAGAGAGAGAGAGAGAGAGAGAGAGACATAGAAAGAGAGGAGAGAGAGGGAACGTATTCGTTTGTCTAAGCAAAGATTAATGAGCTGTCTGATTTTAAACCTCAAGCATGTAAGGATCTAAATGTAAAATTAGTTTATTAAATTAGTGTTCATTTTTTTATGTTTTGTTTGACAAAATATACCCTATTTACTGTTTTTGCTACTTGTTACTGTTAATTATTAAATATATGTTTAAAACCCTATTTAAAAACATAAAATAATACTTATATAAATATAGGCCTATCTATCTATCTATCTATCTATCTATCTATCTATCTATCTATATATATATATATATATATATATATATATATATATATATATATATATATATATATATATATATATACACTGACCTAAAGGATTATTAGGAACACCATACTAATACTGTGTTTGACCCCCTTTCGCCTTCAGAACTGCCTTAATTCTACGTGGCATTGATTCAACAAGGTGCTGAAAGCATTCTTTAGAAATGTTGGCCCATATTGATAGGATAGCATCTTGCAGTTGATGGAGATTTGTGGGATGCACATCCAGGGCACGAAGCTCCCGTTCCACCACATCCCAAAGATGCTCTGTTGGGTTGAGATCTGGTGACTGTGGGGGCCATTTTAGTACAGTGAACTCATTGTCATGTTCAAGAAACCAATTTGAAATGATTCGAGCTTTTGTGACGTGGTGCATTATCCTGCTGGAAGTAGCCATCAGAGGATGGGTACATGGCGGCCATAAAGGGATGGACATGGTCAGAAACAATGCTCAGGTAGGCCCTGGCATTTAAACGATGCCCAATTGGCACTAAGGGGCCTAAAGTGTGCCAAGAAAACATCCCCCACAGCATTACACCACCACCACCAGCCTGCACAGTGGTAACAAGGCATGATGGATCCATGTTCTCATTCTGTTCACGCCAAATTCTGACTCTACCATCTGAATGTCTCAACAGAAATCGAGACTCATCAGACCAGGCAACATTTTTCCAGTCTTCAACTGGCCAATTTTGGTGAGCTCTTGCAAATTGTAGCCTCTTTTTCCTATTTGTAGTGGAGATGAGTGGTACCCGGTGGGTCTTCTGCTGTTGGAGCCCATCCACCTCAAGGTTGTGCGTGTTGTGGCTTCTGTTACGAATAAAGGTGATTACAAGAGACTGCGACTTTGGGTGTCTCTGTATTTCTTTGTGTTTCTGCCGTGGTCTACTTTCTCTTTCGCAGATGAAGCGCTGATTGGTTGTCCTGGTTAGACTCATTGGCTCATCTCTGCGGTTTGTCATCAGAGAGGAGGGAAATAGCGATCCAATCACGGGGATCATCAGGAAATGCGGGAACTATAAAGGAGCACCTGAACGCGATTGATGTGGCCAGCTTTTTGTTTTGTGAACTGCAACCGTTTGCTTAGTTCTTTGTTATGTTTGTGTTGACATTCGTTTGATTATTGAATCAGTTTGTTTATGTTAAGTGTCATGTGAATCAGTGTTAGTTCTGTAACCTGAAATCCTTTGCTAGTTATCTGGAATTGAGTATTGATGCTTTGTTAAAACGGGATAAAGAAAAGGGTCAGGTAAGATGTCACGTGACATACATTGTGCACATGTAGTATTTTTCTTTGTTTAAACACACTAGATTTAGGGACAAGTGCCACCGTTGTATTTTTGTTTTGGTTAGTTAGAGTAGGAAAGCATACGACGTCGCGGACGTCGAAGACCTTTCTTTTCTACATTTTATTTTGATTAGTTAGGTTAGACTAAAAACGGGTAAGAAAGATTGTTTTCTTTTTATTCATTTCTTTGAGTTGGCACTGTCCAGTTGCCCTTTTCCTTTCCTAGAATTAATATATAATTTGCTGGTATGTTTGTTACTTTATTGATTGGCAATTATTTGTTTGAATTGTTTCTTTATAAGTATATGTACTTGTGAAAATACATATATTTTATGGAGAGCTCTTTTTGACCGGTTGTGGCCAGCAATAAAAACCCTTAAGCGTTCTACTGCCTTTGCTTCACTCACTTCCCAGTGTTCTTTTGGTAATTATTGTCGAGGGATGATCAATGTTCCCCTTCTAACGCCCTAGACGGCTAAAATCTAAGAAGGGTCGTAACAGCTTCACAAATGCTTTGCTGCATACCTCGGTTGTAACGAGTGGTTATTTCAGTCAAAGTTGCTCTTCTATCAGCTTGAATCAGTCGGCCCATTCTCCTCTGACCTCTAGCATCAACAAGGCATTTTCGCCCACAGGACTGCCGCATACTGGATGTTTTTCCCTTTTCACACCATTCTTTGTAAACCCTAGAAATGGTTGTGCGTGAAAATCCCAGTAACTGAGCAGATTGTGAAATACTCAGACCGGCCCGTCAGGCACCAACAACCATGCCGTGCTCAAAATTGCTTAAATCACCTTTCTTTCCCATTCTGACATTCAGTTTGGAGTTCAGGAGATTGTCTTGACCAGGACCACACCCCTAAATGCATTGAAGCAACTGCCATGTGATTGGTTGATTAGATAATTGCATTAATGAGAAATTGAACAGGCGTTCCTAATAATCCTTTAGGTGAGTGTATATATAATTTTAATAATGGTAATTAAGTGTGTGTGTGTGTGTGTCTGTGTGTGTATTATATATATATATTCCCGGCTCTGCAGCGATATCCCCTTTACTCAAACACACACTTCAGCGGGAGCAAATTACATCTCTACTAACAGTCACACTGTATTTGTCTTGAGAATGAGAAGACTTTTCAGGTTATTTAGAATGAGATTATTAACTCAGGAGCATTGCTATCCCCTGTCATTTTGTGTTAGAGATGGCACAACGAAAGGCCAGACGTTGAGGACGAACACACTCACAGAAGAGCCGATCTGGGTTAGGGTTAGGGTTAGGGTTAAGGTAAGCTGTGTGCCCCAGTTTTAATCTGATAGCTGAAGCTTTTGAGGTGCTTTAACTGTTTCGAAATGACAGGTTACTGGGATCCTTTCTCTTCCTGTAAAGCCGATTTCTCTGTTTCTCCCTCTAGCAATCTCACATTTTTTTCTTTCCTTTGAATACTGTTGCACACCCAAAGCTATACAATGCTCCTCCCGGATTTTTAATGCATATCCCACAATGCCGTTTTGACACTTTTCTTTTTCATCACTGCATTAAAACCCTCTGGAGCAATAATGTGTACTTTTGTATTTTTTAATTTTAATTACATCGCTAGTAAGTGCTTTTTGATCCTTAAAAAACAGTAGCAAACTATTATTCACAATTTGAAATCAGTACAAACTGGCACATATTCCCACAATACCTGTTCCCAACCCTTCACCAAAACACCAACTTGTACATATTTTACAGTTTTGTTAATTAAACATTTAGCTTGTATGAAATGTTATGTGACAATTGTTATGAATTGTAAATGTGAGACTATGCTGTATGGAAGCTTTTTTCGCCACAGAATAAAAAAAAAAGAATAAAGATATTTGTGCTTTTTTATCTCACAATTCTGACTTTTTCTCACAATTGCGAGTTTACATCTAGTTTTTTTCTCAGAATTACGTGTTATAAATTCAGAATTGCGATATAAAAACTTTTCTGATTTTTCCTCAGAATTTACTTTTTTTCGCAGACATTTTTTCCTCAGAATTGGATTTTATAACAATTGTGAGTTTATATCACAGAATTCTGACTGTATAATTAGAAATTGTGAGTTCATATAAAGCAATTCTGACTTTATAACTTGCAATTCTGAGTTTATATCTCACAATTCTGACTTTATAACTTGCAATTCTGAGTTTATATCTCACAATTCTGACTTTATAACTTGCAATTGTGAGATTATATCTAAAAAAAATTCCTAAGTGAGATATGTAGGCAAAAAAAAAAAAAAAAAAAAAAAAAAGAGTCAGGATTGTGCAATAAAAGTTGCAATAATCTTTTAAATTGTTTTATTCCATGGCGGAAACAAGCTTCCATAATGCTGAGAGTAGTGGACTCCAGAGGAAACAAAATTATACTTAAATTGAAAACAAAAAAGTGTGATTTTAAGTATAATAAAAATAAATTATTGTCTTGTATATATAAATGACGAAAGTGTGCTTCTGCCATGGAAAAAAAACATTGTGACTTTCTTGCAATTCTGACTTTATTTCTCATTACTCTATTCAGAGTTTATAACTAAACTCAGAATTGCAAATCACAATTGTGAGTTTATATCAGAATTTTGAGATATAAATTTGTAATTGCGAGTTAAAGGCCTGGTTTCACAGATAGGGTTTAGATTAAACCAGGATTAAGCCTTAGATAAATTAGTGCATTTAAGTACCTTTTATAAATGTGCCTTAGAAAAAAAAAAACATTACTTGTGTGCATCTTGAGACAAAACAATGGCACTGACATGTTTCAAGATATACCCGTTCAAGTTGCTTCAGTTAAAACAGATTAAACATGCATTTTAGTCAGGACTAGGCGTAAGCCTTGTCTGTAAAAACCGGGCAAAATAAAGTCGGAATTGTGAGATAAAAAATATTTTTTATGATGCTTATTTATTATTTATCCCATGGTAAAACCAAGCTTCCATAGAAAATGATGTTACAGTAGCTGTTACGTCTGGCTTATTTCTGTATTATAGTTCAACACTGTTGTCTGTCATGCAGGGCAAGTTGCTGAATCCTGAATAAGCATTAATATGCAAATGTGGAAGGTCATATGTTAATGAGCTTGTGGTTCTGACTGACATCAATACCATGATGATTTCTGAAAGACCAGAGAGAGAGACACAGAGAGAGAGAGAGAGAGAGAGAGAGAGAGAGAGAGAGAGAGAGAGAGAGAGAGAGAGAGAGAGAGAGAGAGAGAGAGAGATGGAGAGAGAAAGAGAGAGAGAGAGAGAGATGGAGAGAGAGAGAGAGAGAGAGAGAGAGAGAGAGAGAGAGAGAGAGAGAGAGATGGAAAGAGAGAGACAGAGAGAGAGAGAGAGAGAGAGAGAGAGAGAGAGAGAGAGAGAGAGAGATGGAGAGAGAGAGAGAGAGAGAGAGAGAGAGAGAGAGAGAGAGAGAGAGAGAGAGAGAGAGAGAGGTGGAATGCAATTAACACGGTTGTGAAAAAGCATCATTTATCAGAGTGTGAGATGTTGACAGCAGCTTCTGTTGTCAGGGAAACGTGGCCCATACTGTTACTGTACACAGACACACACACACACACACACACACACACACACACACACGTTGTTGTCGTCTGTTGACGTTGAACAAGCAGAATGTGGCGGTTGGTCGTGTGATATTAGTCCCGCCCCTCCACCACTGTGATTGGACGGTTGGGTAAAAAGTGACAGTGATGAGCGCTGCGTTTTACCCAAAGTTGAACATTCTTCAACTCTCGCCGACCAGTAAAAAACGCCGGGCGCTCAGCACTTCAGCGTGAAAAAACGCCTCGTTATGCTCATGGCGTTTAAAAACGCGGCGCTCCCATTGAAAACAATTGGATAAATACGCCAGCTGTGTGAAAAAACGCTTTGGTGGACACACGGCCTTACTGTGCAAGCTGAAACCTCAGTGCCTGTTGCACCGAGTGTTGCTGCAGGTCTTTTGCACTCGAGGCTTTTTCTGAACCCGCATTTTCAGAAATCTAGCATCCGTTGATATCTTCCTTTTTCTGCCCCGTTCAGGTAGTGTCACCACTGTTCCTTAACTCTGAACTTGTGAACTATGCTTTCAACGGTGTCTCAAGGAACATTGAGTTCCTTCGCTATCTTTTTGTATCATGTTCCTTGTTCGTGAAGGCAAGAGCTGTTTTGCAGATTTGTGCTGTTGTGAGAGATTATATTCAGGGGGTTGAATAATTTTGAGATTATTCACTAACCCTAACCATCACAGAAAACTTTCTGCATTTTTACATTTTCAAAAAAACATAATTGAATATGATTTGTATGCAGACGCAGTTAAGACTATTTGATGTATTCCACTTAATACACAACAATTTTTTTTAAATAAAAACACAATATAATGCGTAGGCTACGTATCCCGCACCGTAACAGATTGCCTGGTTTTATAAGCCGGCACAGACTGGGGGAGGAGCCACAAATCCGTGAGTACAGTTTACAAACCCGTGGGAATGGATTGCGAAAGCGTGGGCACAGTTTATGAAGTCGTGGGTACAGATCGCAAAAACTGAAGGCACGGTTTGCAAATCTGAGCGCAGATTAGAAACTCGTGGGTACGGTTTATTAATCCATGGGCACGATTTGTTAAACCGAGGGAACAGTTTGAGAATTCGTGAGTACGGTTTATAAACTGAGCGGACGGATTGCAAAACCGTCACCACGGATTGTTTTTTTTTCTCCCACAGGAGACTTCCCGGGAATTGAATATGATTTGTAAGCTGGTTTTCACATTGGACCAAAATATTTCCCCACAAGGACTTAATTGACCGGTCGCAAAGACCCGCCCCCTTTAGTTACTGTTTCTATGTCCGACAAGCTACGCTGCTCTCACGACACGCCATGTTCTCATGCAGTGAAAAATACATCGCGGAGCAGAGAGGACACTGACAACACACTGACAGACAGGACAGACTAGGTTACTTTTGATATGAAACAAAGTCTCAACTTAAAAATTTGGTAATTTTTTAAAGAAATGTAAACAATAAATACCATTTTGTGGCTCTTTAATGTGTCTGACAGATCGCTGTAGCGCCTCAGTTAAAGCTGCTCGTGAACCGATCATCTCTTCCTTCTAGTTCATTTATAGCATCAAATAAACATGAATGAACATAAGAAGGAATGTTATTTTAACCGCGGAAAGACATCAGTACACTTTGTTTTTCAAGTTCAAATCCTCCAACGTTAATCTACTAACTCTCCTGACTGCTTTGTCGGACAAAAATGGCGGATTCGGCAGATGGTGGATTATGATTGGTCAGATCGCCTGTCAATCAAACTCCCTGCGAAGGGTCAATTAGAGTCGTTTTGTCCCCATAATGTAGGGTTTAATTGGACACACACACACACACACACACACACACACACACACACACACACACACACACACACACACACACACACACACACACACACACACACACACACACACACACACACACACACACACACACACACACACACACACACACACACCAGTGTGTTAGTGATTAGCAGCAGCTGATAGGAAAGGTATCCCGCAAATCTGGATTACATATTCAAACAAACCTGACCCTTAAAATCATTTAGCTTCTCAGCTGCGAAACGAGCGACTGAAGGCAGAAGCTCCATTTGTCTGATATCTCTTCATTATAGATGAGCGGCACTGTAATTCAAAGACATTAAATATTCAGGACCAAGTGTGTGTGTGAGTGTGTGAGTGAGAGAGAGAGAGAGAGAGAGAGAGAGAGAGAGAGAGAGATGAGTGATGGAGAGTGAAGGGGTAGAATGAGACAAATGAAAGATAGATGGACAGATGAAAGCGTGCGACAGTAAGTGTGTGTGCATGTGTCCTTGCTGTTGTGCTCAGTTCATTAAACTCCTTGATATAAAAAACTGCAGCGAATTGAAGCCTATAATGTCAAATCATGTGCTAAATTAGATCCTGTTAATCTTTTATAATGCTGCTTACTGGAAACGAGTTTTATTTACAGTGAGGAGTTGATGACAATAAAATAATGCAGCTTTATGGACTAAAATTAAAACATGATAGCCTCCAATTGGAGAAAAAAAATAACATTTTGCATTTTCGGCGATGTCACAAGATCAATTCCTGTGTAACATACTGATAACATTTTACTTTGAATGCACAGTAAGTCAGTTTGGAGAAAAGCATGTGCCAAATGCAATGCAGATAAATTGATTTACGCTTTGACGCTCACACATTAGGTACAGAATCCCTGTCAGCTTAAAGGAGCCAGTGGCCCTCAATGTGTTCTCTGTTAAATGGATATTTGATGACCAGGTTTATTTGCAAATATGTACCTATCTCTCTCTCTCTCCTCGAGTTAGTGGAGAGATGAAGTGTGATAACACCCTGTCAATTATCCTCAGGTTTTAATTGCTCCAGGGGGAAGTTTCCATCCCTCGTGACTTCTGGCAGGACTGGGTAAACAGGAACAGACGGTTACCGCATCTCAGGACTTCTGGACAACACATCCCCATGTCAACTAGACTCAGTAGGCTGCATGTAAAACTACTGAGATGTCTAAAACAAAGACAAAGCAAGTGGACTGTTTTGTCTTTTTTTTTTTAAAGGTACACTAAGTAACTTTTTTTTGTTCAAAATTGAAACCATTTCACACTAGGGGCTCTATCTTGCACCCGGCGCAAATGACTTTGTACACTGACGCATGTATCATTCCTATTTTGCATCCGCGCAAAGCGGACGTTTCCCTCCACAGACACACGTCGGTTAACTAAGAAATACACTTGCGCTCCCCGAGGCGGTTCAGCGCAAACTTTCCCTCATGCTATTTTGCTGTTCTATAAAACAATTGCGCCACTGACCAGGAAAAACCCAGTCTAAAGTCAGTGGCGCGTTGCGCGTACATTCAGATGCTATTTTAAGCGCGCATGCTTGGCCATAATACAGAGTGTGAACAACGCGCATACACTGTAGATGATTCTCTCATCTACACAGATGCATTTAACTTTTTGCAAATGATACATTATTATAAGGAAAAATATTAAAACACAAGGGAAATCATTGTTGTGTCCATGACGATGGGGAAAATAGGCATAAAGCTTACACATTTACCCAAAATTATTATATGCATGTTTAACCGAAGCTAATTTGGGAGGGTTTGTCCCATCCTCAATGTCACTTCTCTTTCTTTTACGGCTCTGACGAGAACATCGATCTCCTCGGCTGAGAACCGATTCTGAAGCACGCCTGGTAAATGCGCCGTTATAATAATATTGCGCCATGGAACAAGCGCACCTCGTTCATCATGCTCTTAAAGGGAATGTGATATAAAGCTCTTATTTGTTTGTTTCCCGTTACGCCCAAACCACACCTATGAATAATGAAGCTACTTCAGACCAACCCCTTTTAGATTTGCGCCAGGCGCAAGAGGCATTTATCCCGCCGGGAAAATAGCAACAGCGCCGGGATCCACCCACAAAGTTACTTGCGCTTTGCGCTTTGACACTTGCGTTTCAGATCGTTAAAATAGGGCCCTAGAACTGCCACAAGCGGTCATTTTGATTCCAAACTCTATATCTTTAAAATTCTGTCAGTAATTACTCTCCCTCATGTTGTTCAACCCGTAAGACCTTCGTTCATCTTCGGAACACGAATTAAGATATTTGTGATTAAATCTGAGAGCTGGATCACTCCTCCATAGGCTTCTAAGGGATTGACACTTGTTCCCCGAAAAGTTATTAAAGACATCATTAAAACAGTCCAAGTGACTACAGTGGCTCAATCTTAAGTTTATCAAGCGACGAGAATACTTTTTGTGCGCAAAAACAAACAAAAATAACGACTTTATTTCAACTATTGATTTCCTTCTCTGTGGGCGTCGAGTGAGTTCACTAGTGTAACAGCGCAGCGCTTCTGTGTTGTACGTCACACGCATCATCACACACATGACCAGCGTCGGCCAATAGTGAGCCTACGTGTGACGTACAACACACTATGATAAGCCCGTTATAAGTGTTCATATTTTAGGTCTGATGGGATGGTTCTGGCGGGAAATTGCGTACATACATCACTTGCCCGTGCGTGTCTCGTCATAACCATGTATTATGACAGAAAAGTTGCTCCGGCTACTTTGATGCATGTAGGAGTGGGATAGGTTATTGTCACAACGAGCGGGAATGTTTGATATGGAGCAGCTAAATCTTCCAGGGAATCACCCGTTTAAAAAAAAAAAAGCTCGTAATAAAACAAGAATCAACATCGGCTTGGCTTTTTGGAGATGTTGAGAACCGAGGGATTTAAAATGTCGTAAAATTAATGCGGAGATGACAGTGTTTTTATTACTCAACAGGTGAGTAACATATTGGATTGAACATAAAAATTGCCATATGTAGTTCTCTAACAGAGCTCACTGTAAAGCATTATCTGAAGGGTTATTTCATTATGGTTTTAGCAGCGCTGTGCTGGAATACATTTTCAAGGAAGTATTGTGTCTTTAATGGGTTTATCTACATTAAAGCCTTCAGCTATAGTCAGCCTGAGATCCTTTCCATCTAAACGATTATATCTCTTAAGTCTAGTAGTAAATATCTTATGAGCAATAGGAGAACCATATTAATCCGCACAGAGCCGAAGCACAGCCAAAACAATGTTCTTCTGCAAAATACATGCGCTTTTGTTTTTAACCACTAGAGGGCCAAGAGTTACATACTGTACATTTAAATATGCATTTTGTATGTATAGTTTGTGTATATTAAAAAATGAAAACAAAGGGTCAGATCAAAGGGTCTACTTCAGTGGCGTTACAAGTCAGCCCTGGGCCCATATAGGCAAAATATATAGGCAAAATATAGGCAAAATACGTCACTTTATTTTAAGGTGACGTAACTAGACATTACTACATGTATTTACTATAGTAATAACAGGAAATTATGCATAATTATAAGTAACTAACCCTAAACCTTACATTAACTCTATAGTAAGTAGGCCTACATGTAGTTAATTAATATTACTCAGTACTTATTTGAGTAAGTATATGTAACTACGTCACCTTAAAATAAATTGTAACCAAAACATTTGTATTTGCCCCCTCTCGGTTGAAATCGTGTTTGCTATATGCATGTGCTACGCCACTCGTCTACTTTATATACAGAATAGAAATAATGCCTTAGCAAGCACAACTAACCAGAAAATGCTAGTTCTTTAGCAATACAAACATTTTACATTTTATACTTCAGTTCTACACAACGTATAATAAAAAGGATGCAAAAATAGGATATTAACCACATGAGACTTTCTCTCTTTCTCTCAGGGTTAGTCGTAATGGTGTTTCTGTCAGCTGCTCCACCTGAACAATGTGCACTGAATGTTACCGTGGAGACCGACAATTACTCCATTACGCTTTTGTGGAGTTGACATTGTTCTTTTAGGTCCGTACATCTTCCCCGAAAGCCACATTTGCCCTTGTGCAAAAAAAAAAAAAAAAAAAAAAAACGTGTTCAAGTTTCCAAGAACTCACATTACATAAATCATGTAACCACAGATCTTTCGTCTCATGCTGTCGGACACAGTAACACGCTAACGTGCATATTCATAATTTAAGCGAACAACGCCATTTTTGATGTGCTGAATTTTTACCTCTCGTCTCCACTGCAGCTGCTGCTATCGGAGGTAATTAGCCCCTGGCTACGGTTTAATTGCCTGTCAGCACATGCAGTAAAATGCAGGTTAAACGCCCAGGTGCCAAAAGCCTGTGTTTCCTCAGTGTCTGCCACCCACGGTGCCGTGATGCGCAGACAGACCGTATACAGAGCCAGACGCTCCTTTCTGGAATACAGCTGTCCTGTGAAGCCTGCAAATTTGCAAAAGTCGGGTTGTCATGTCTGATACACCCACTTTCTACCCAGAACACCCCCCTACCCCCTCCCAAACCATGATTCTTTCTCTTTCCTTGACAGCTGCTCTTTTTCCAGCATGTACTGAACAAAAAAAAAAAGCTTTTAGCTATTTCAGAGACATGTCTATTTTGCGGTTTGCATTCTCTCTGACTCTTCACTACGAGACGTTATCTGTCTCTTTAGGTGATTTGACGGGTGGAGGAAGGTGAGTCTGTTACTGTGGCAACCAGCGGAGTGACTCGTAGGCTTTGACATTAGCATGTAAGCGGGTGGAGACGGGGGGTTGGTGGTGTTGCTGGAGGCAGATCAGAGCAATGTGTCACTGGGCTCCTGCACCAAGACATTCTCCCCGTCTCCTTCTCACAGGAATAAGCTCTGAGAGAGAGAGAGAGAGACAGAGAAAATAATCCCTTTTTGGGGTCCTGTCTCTGAGGAGATCAAGCCCCCAGCAATGTCTTACTCAAAATTCATATGACTGAACATTCAGAAAAAAATGCATTTTTTATGCATTATACATGTAATACTTTTGACGGACTAAGCCTTTTTGAAATCGGACGGTGCCATCCAGTGTGCTACAAAAAGCCCTTGGCACACTTTTCGACACAACAAAATGCCGCCGTGAGCGAAATTTTAAATATAAACTACAAGACTGTTTGTATTAATTAGTAGTGCGTGTTAAGGCAAACATCACTATCACTACAAATAATACAAACCCTGAACTCTAAATAATTAACTCTTTCCCCACCGGCATTTATTTTTTTTAAGTTGAAAGCCACCGCCAGAGTTTTTGATCGTTTTCATACAATTTTCATGACCCACAGAATATTTTGTTGTATGAATATCTGAACATACAATATATCCAAAGATAGAACAGACCCTCTGATTTGAAAAATTTAATAAAAAATCGGTTCTACTTTATATTAAGTGGCTTTAAGTGCTATGTACTTGCATCGAAAAATATGTACAATGTACTTATTGTGTTGATGTTGTATTGCAAAACACTTTTGCTGCTATTGAGGTGTGATACGGGTAAGGTTGGGTCAGGTGTCTGTGATACGGGTAAGGTTGGGTCAGGTGTGTGTGATAGGGGTAAGGGTAGGGTCAGGTGTGTGTGATACGGCTGAGGTTAGGGTCAGGTGTGTGTGATACGGCTTAGGTTAGGGTCAGGTGTGTGTGATACGGCTGAGGTTAGGGTCAGGTGCGTGTCATACGGCTGAGGTTAGGGTCAGGTGTGTGTGATACGGCTGAGGTTAGGGTCAGATGTGTGTGATATGGGTGAGGTTAGGGTCAGGTGTGTGTGATACTGGTAAGGTTAGGGTCAGGTGTATGTGATACGGCTGAGGTTAGGGTCAGGTGTATGTGATACGGCTGAGGTTAGGGTCAGATGTGTGTGATATGGGTAAGGTTAGGGTCAGGTGTGTGTGATACTGGTAAGGTTAGGGTCAGGTGTGTGTGATACGGGTGAGGTTAGGGTCAGGTGTGTGTGATACTGGTAATGTTGGGTCAGGTGTGTGTGATATGGCTGAGGTTAGGGTGAGGTGTGTGTGATACGGCTGAGGTTAGGGATAGGTGTGTGTGATACGGGTAAGATTGGGTCAGGTGTGTGTGATACGGGTAAGGTTAGGGTCAGGTGTGTGTGATACGGCTGATGTTAGGGTCAGGTGTGTGTGATATGGGTAAGGTTAGGGTCAGGTGTGTGTGATACTGGTAAGGTTAGGGTCAGGTGTGTGTGATACGGCTGAGGTTAGGGTCAGGTGTGTGTGATACGGCTGAGGTTAGGGTCAGGTGTCTGTGATACTGGTAATGTTAGGGTTAGGTCTATGTGATACTGGTAAGGTTGGGTCAGGTGTGTGTGATACGGCTGAGGTTAGGGTCAGGTTTGTGTGATACGGTTGAGGTTAGGGTTAGGTCTATGTGATACTGGTAAGGTTGGGTCAGGTGTGTGTGATACGGGTAAGGTTGGGTCAGGTGTGTGTGATACGGGTAAGGGTAGGGTCAGGTGCGTGTGATACGGTTGAGGTTAGGGTCAGGTGTGTGTGATACGGCTGAGGTTAGGGTTATGTATGTGTGATACGGCTGAGGTTAGGGTCGGGTGTGTGATAAGGCTGAGGTTAGGGTCAGGTGTGTGGGATATGGCTGAGGTTAGGGTCAGGTGTGTGTGATACGGGTAAGGTTAGGATCAGGTGTGTGTGATACTGGTAAGGTTGGGTCAGGTGTGTGGGATACGGGTAAGGTTGGGTCAGGTGTGTGTGATACGGGTAAGGTTAGGATCAGGTGTGTGTGATACGGCTGAGGTTAGGGTCAGGTGTGTGTGATACGGCTGAGGTTAGGGTCAGGTGTGTGTGATACTGGTAATGTTGGGTGGTCAGGTGTGTGTGATACGGCTGAGGTTAGGGTCAGGTGTGTGTGATACGGCTGAGGTTAGGGTCAGGTGTGTGTGATACTGGTAATGTTAGGGTTAGGTCTATGTGATACTGGTAAGGTTGGGTCAGGTGTGTGTGATACGGGTAAGGTTGGGTCAGGTGTGTGTGATACGGGTAAGGGTAGGGTCAGGTGCGTGTGATACGGTTGAGGTTAGGGTCGGGTGTGTGTGATACGGCTGAGGTTAGGGTTATGTCTGTGTGATACGGCTGAGGTTAGGGTCGGGTGTGTGATAAGGCTGAGGTTAGGGTCAGGTGTGTGGGATATGGCTGAGGTTAGGGTCAGGTGTGTGTGATACGGGTAAGGTTAGGATCAGGTGTGTGTGATACTGGTAAGGTTGGGTCAGGTGTGTGGGATACGGGTAAGGTTGGGTCAGGTGTGTGTGATAGGGGTAAGGGTAGGGTCAGGTGCGTGTGATACGATTGAGGTTAGGGTCAGGTGTGTGTGATACGGCTGAGGTTAGGGTTATGTCTGTGTGATACGGCTGAGGTTAGGGTCGGGTGTGTGATAAGGCTGAGGTTAGGGTCAGGTGTGTGGGATATGGCTGAGGTTAGGGTCAGGTGTGTGTGATACGAGTAAGGTTAGGATCAGGTGTGTGTGATACGGCTGAGGTTAGGGTCAGGTGTGTGTGATATGGCTGAGGTTAGGGTCTGGTGTGTGTGATACGGGTGAGGTTAGGGTCAGGTTTGTGTGATACGGTTGAGGTTAGGGTCAGGTGTGTGTGATACGGCTGAGGTTAGGGTTATGTGTGTGTGATACGGCTGAGGTTAGAGTCAGGTGTGTGTGATACGGCTGAGGTTAGGGTCAGGTGTGTGGGATATGGCTGAGGTTAGGGTCAGGTGTGTGTGATACGAGTAAGGTTAGGATCAGGTGTGTGTGATACGGCTGAGGTTAGGGTCAGGTGTGTGTGATATGGCTGAGGTTAGGGTCTGGTGTGTGTGATACGGGTGAGGTTAGGGTCAGGTTTGTGTGATACGGTTGAGGTTAGGGTCAGGTGTGTGTGATACGGCTGAGGTTAGGGTTATGTGTGTGTGATACGGCTGAGGTTAGAGTCAGGTGTGTGTGATACGGCTGAGGTTAGGGTCAGGTTTGTGTGATACGGTTGAGGTTAGGGTCAGGTGTGTGTGATACGGCTGAGGTTAGGGTTATGTGTGTGTGATACGGCTGAGGTTAGGGTTGGGTGTGTGTGATAAGGCTGAGGTTAGGGTCAGGTGTGTGGGATAAGGCTGAGGTTAGGGTCAGGTGTGTGTGATACGGCTGAGGTTAGGGTCAGGTGTGTGTGATACGGGTAAGGTTAGGATCAGGTGTGAGTGATACGGCTGAGGTTAGGGTCAGGTGTGTGTGATAATTACATAAATTAATTACAGCTGTAATTACATGCAGGTATTTTTAAAATATAAGTACGATGTAAAAACATGTATGTACACAATAAGTCCATTGTATCAAATTATTCATTTCAATGTTAGTACATAGTAGGTAAAGCCACTTAATATAAAGTGGGACCAAAAAATCCACTTCATCAGCACTTGAATGTGGGAAAATTGTATTTAAAAAAAGTCGTGTTTTTGTCAAATACTACGTCTGGATCGGATTCAGAACGTTGATCAAAACATAGATGGAGTCCAGCAACTCCCCTAATACTTTCACAGTCCCATAGCTCGTGAGGAGAAGTGTATGATTTACTTTGAAACAATTTCATTCAGAAATTGCTAGTTAATTTCATGAATAATTACAAAAAAATTGCAAACAATTTTAACAACGACAAAAAAAAAATCCATGAATGGTAAAATTTCTACATAATATTTTGAAGTAGAAATAGTATTTGTTTTTGGTGATTTCAAAATATCAACAGCATTTTTCAGAAATTGCTTACTGCACCGTTAATGCCAAATTCGTGCACCAGAATATCATTGAGACTTGGGTCAGAAAGCAACCTCCTAGTGACCAACCAATCCTATTAATGCCATAGCAACCACAGATAAAACGCTAGCAACTGCTTGCCAATGCACAGGCAAGAACCACTCACATTTTCTTCTGAAAATGTAAACATTGGATATGACTGATCCAGAAACAGCAGCTAGAGTCATAACTGAAGGAATAGTGTTTTTTTTTCTTTTTCTTTTTTTTTGCTGGGAATGAATCATTCAGAACCAGATCCATTCAAAAGACCTGACTCAAAACACAGATTTGTTCACAAATACTAAACAATACGTCGGTGGCAAGGAAGTCTAAGGCTACGATTAAGATTTTTGTTAAATAACAACTTCAAATTGGGTCCGATTGTCACACAAAGTCACATGATTTATAATGTAGAACATGATATATGCAGACCAAGTTTTATGCTTTTGCATATTTTTGAAGTTTTAAAGCACAGAACATTCTTCTACTTATTTTATTTTGAATTGGTAAATATATAAAACATAAAAAAGTATAAAAATATTATAATATAATAATAAGTGTGTGTGTGTACAGTATATATATATATATATATATATATATATATATATATATATATATATATAAATTACACTATTTATATGAAATATTTACTATATAATAATATAAATAAATGGTATATAAATGTACACAATATACTGTATGTATACCATTTATGTATATATATATATATATATATATATATATATATATATATATATATATATACACCACCAAATGTAATTTTATTAAATATTTACTAAATAATAATTATATAGGACATTAAAAAATGTATTAAAGATAAAACATACATATAGATATATACATACATACACATTCACTATTTATTTGACACTATTTATATAATATACTGAAAATATACAAATAAAGAAAAAAATTACAAATCCTAAAAAAAAACTACTATAATATAAATAGGCTAATAGTAAAATAAATAAATGAATAAAGCAGAGCTCCGGATTTGATCTACGCTGATCATGTACTCGCAAACGCGGATAAGTGTTTCATGACTGAAGTGTTAGTCAACAGGAGTTTCTCACAGGTGTCTGCAGAGGATCAATGAGCTAGTAACACATCGCAGAGATCAATCTAAGAAGCAGACGTTGCATGATCAGAACAGTTTTCCACATTATGCAGAGCAAACTGACAGATCTTTGATCGCGACAACAGACGGCACGAAAAAAGAAGCTCCCCTGTTCCTCTCCGCATCCCGTTTCATGTCTGGTGAGGTTCTGGTGCTCTGGGCATATGGTGCCTGGATCTCCTGTGATGACAAGTGACAGGTTAACAGAGCCGCCCGCGGGGGGAGAAGGTGGGCTGTGAGTTTGCTAAACACTCCCATCTGTTCATATCCTGAGGCGCTACTGTATCATCTTATGCAGATTAACTCGTGCGGGAGGCGCGTTAATGCACATACAGTACAGCAGAGTTAAAGGGATAGTTCACCCAAAAATTTAAATTCTGTCAGTAATTACTCTCAACCCCGTAAGACCTTCGTTCATCTTCGGAACACGAATTAAGATATTTGTAATTAAATCTGAGAGCTGGATCACTCCTCCATAGGCTTCTAAGGGATTGACACTTGTTCCCCGAAAAGTTATTAAAGACATCGTTAAAACAGTCCAAGTGACTACAGTGGCTCAATCTTAAGTTTATCAAGTGACGAGAATACTTTTTGTGCGCAAAAAAAAAACTAAAATAACTTTATTTCAACTATTCATTTCCTTCTCTGTGGGCCTCGAGTGAGTTAGCGTAGTGTGATAGCGTAGAGCTACATCACACGTAGCCTCACTATTGGCCGACGCTGGTCATGTGTGTGATGCGTGTGACGTACAACACAGAAGCGCTGCGGGCTATAACAGGCTATTCAACTAGCAAACACTCAATATGACTCAAGGAATAAATGTAAGAAAATGAATTGTAAACTGATTTGTGTCTTCGTCAGAATAGCCTGAGATTACGCAAAATGCGCATTAGGCTTATTATCGCCTATTGTCTATTGGGCGACAGAACAAAAATGGTTAATATGAACCTTTAAATTTAAATAAATTACAAAATATGTTTGTAACAATATGCACATAAGTAACTTGTCAGGTAGTGTTCATAAAAACAAGTATTAGATGAATAGTTGCCATTTAAACTGATATGTTTCATCCGGCCCACCCGTGTGCACAACTACCGTTCAAAGTCAGTTTTTACTTAAATCATTCTATATTTGTACCGAATCAGCCCTAAGATACTAAGAGAACACATATGTGAGTTGTTGATTACAAAAAGAAAAAAATAAATCCGTAACCTTATCTTAGAAAACAACGTTTATCAAAAAAGTGTCTCAGCTGTCCCGGCTCTCCGCTACTGATTGTTAAAAAACTCATTGTTAAAAAATCCAAAAATGGCCTGAAATCAAAATCAACACTATTTACTTTTTAATACACAATATTAATGTTCTTTGCTAACCTAAATTTGGAAAAGAGTAGTCATTAAAAGTGCATGTTTTGTCTTTACACTGAGTTGTGTATATCCTCAAGACCTTCAATACAGATTAAATCAGTTTTCCTTACACAAACAGAAATCTACAGTGTTAAATTCAGTTCAGTTAATCCTTGCGAGAGATTTAGGTATTAATGTGGAGGGTTTTTAAAAGCAGATGTCTTATCCAGTGGAAAATCAAAAAAAAAAAGTCAGATTAGGCGCTTGAGAACATTGAAACACATGTTATTTTACGAACAGCTGATGCTTGATCTCTATAATCCTATAGTATGTAACTAGATACACGTATTATATTTGCTTTAGCTCTGAGACGAGTTTGAAATAAACCCAAGGAGCTTTTGATGGAACGAAACATTTGAAATGAAATCCTCAAATCCATGTGAAACTGATGTAATTACTTCACTAATATACTTTGAGTAATGAGAGGATGATGATGATAATACTAATAATAGTAATTTTTTTTCCTGATTGGGCTGATTAATATCACACACTGACCTGATGGTTTAAGGAGTTTATAGATGAAGAGAGAGGTAATGAGAGCGGATCTTAGAGGCTGTCACGCCGCACTCCCTCATTAGGAGCCAATTAGACATTAACGGCCTTGACTTACTGCCATGAAGAGAAGTGATGCGTCTCTGCCCACGTCCGGTCATCAGCCCCACACACGTCTAACACACACTGCGTAACAATGCTCATTTTCTTTCCTTAAAATGATTTCTTAATTCTAAAAGCTCATTTACTACAAGTGCAAAGTCAATATAAAATATTACAATATATCGTGTCACAATATATCGCAATACAAAAATGCAATTGTGTATAGTTCACCCAAAATAATATTGGGTGTATAGTTCACTGCTGCGGCAGGACAGGGAACCAGAGTCCCCGTGGTGCTGGCGAACACTACCTCTTGCAGAGATGCATTGACAAAATACAAGCTGGAATGTAGGTCTTCACTGAGAACTGCAGGAGACAAGAGAGGACATGCGGTTAGTGTCTGAACTGTTCATGCAGTCTGAACCATTTTTAGAGTTAAAGGTGCATTGTGTAATATTTCTGAGGATCTATTGACAGAAATGCAATATAAGATCCATAACTATGTTTTCAGTGGTGTATAAAGACCTTGCATAATGAACCGTTATGTTTTTATTAGCTTAGAATGAGACATTTATATCTCCATAACCGCGGGCGCCCCCTTCTATGGAGGTCGACATATTGTGTGGTCATGTTTCTAGCGTAGCCGACAGCGAACACACAGCGCTACAGAGCGCGTTTCCTCACTACCTTGAAAAAGAAGTTTTCAGTGGTGTATAAAGACCTTACTTAATGAACCGTTATATTTGTATTAGCTTAGAATGAGCAGTTTCTGTCTACACACACCGCGAGTTCCCGATCATTGAAATGCGCTGGCACACACAACGCTGGCTCTGAACGAAAACGCCTTGTGGAAACGCGTTGGCCTAGTACTTTTTGTCCCTCTCTGCTATTATAGTTTTTCAAGATGGCGGAACGACACGGAAGCCTCCGTGGACCTACCCGTCACATGTATATAAAGATAATAAATTCTTCGTTTACGAGGATAAGTCAGATCATTGGCAGAGGTATTTGTACACCATTGAGGACATATTTATGAATAAAAATATTGATTTTAGATAATAAAATACCTAAAAAAACTACACATTGTCCCTTTAATACAACATCCAATCAATTGCAGCAACAAATTCGAGATTCTCCTCTCCGTCCAAGCTCAGATTCTCCCGGAGCACTTGTGCTGTGAGTCAGCGAGCGTCTGTCTAAACCACTTCAGCTCAGCGGAGAATCCTGACAGGTCACCAAAAAAACAAATATTTGCTCTTAAGCTTCTGGCCGCTTTGATTCATTTGTTTTCGCCTCTGCGTTAATTCTGTTCATCTCCATATGCCAGGCGGATTACCGCACACCAACAGATCTGCTGTCTGGATGAGGATGCTTTAATTATTCCGCGCGGCCCCTGTCTGTGTGGCCCTGGATTGCGTCCCAGGGGTCCATTTTTCAACCTACTTATCAGACAAGTGGCATCACCATCACAGAAGGGAAACTTTATACAGTGCCATCTTCAGCTACAGTCCAAAGAAAGAGCAAAGATTAAAAAAAGTTCTTTTATTTTTATTTTATTGTTGTAGATTGGAAAGAATTTAAAATGAAAAAATGATTTCAAATGAACTTTTTCCCATTATTTTCTCATTGCCGTAATGCAAAAGCATAAAACATACACAAAACTATAAACTATATTTATTTTTAATGTATAATATAATAGTTACACATAACATGGTATAATACATCAGGGAAACAATATATATCATAATTAAACATGTATGTACATATGTACATAATATGTATGAATGTATGTATGTATATATATTAATTATTATTGATAATTATATAATTATTATGATACAAATACTGTAGACACAAACTTGATTATTTGGCCCTATGCAATTAAAACATGACCAAGAATTAACTACTCAAGGGAATTTATGTTAATGGACTAATAATTAAAAGCACTTCTACAGCATTTATTAACCTTTGTTAATGTTAATTTCAACATTTACTAATACATAATTAAAATCAAAAGTTGTATTTGTTAAAATTGGTTGCATTGTAAAGTAACATGAACAAACAATGAACAGCTGTATTTTTTATTAACTAATGTTAACAAAGATTAAAATTAAATTAAAACAAATACAGTAACAAATGTATTGCTTATGGTTGGTTAATGTTAGTTAATACTAATGTTAACAAATAAAACCTTATTGTAAAGTGTTACATAATTTATATTACAACGAGGAGAGTCACCATAATAAGAATGTTTAAAAAAAATCTAAATTACATTTCCAGACATATTACAGTAATGAGAATTGTGGGGGGGAATCTCCTTCTTTGTATTATCTCAATTTCAATGAAGTAAAAATTTTAAGGCAACCATTTACTTACGTTTTTGCACCAACAATTATTTTTTACAGTGTAATAATGAAAATGAAAAACAAAAAAGAGGAATGTAATGGCCCTACTTCTCTGTACACTTCTCTTGTCGTCTTCTCTTTTCCTCTAAATCTTACATCTCAAGGGACAGCATTTTGACCACCCCCCCCACACACACACACACACACACACTTCCACTCATCTGTCCATCTAATCTGCTGAGACCCATCTGCTCAATGCACCCCACGCAGGAGACCAGCCAGAAATGAGGAGAGACAACAGCAACACAAGATGTTTGACGTGTGTGTCCATCGCTCACCAGTGTTTTGTCCAGAGTAGATGCTGACACGCTCAAACCTTTACTTCAACGACGGATGCAAAGTCACAGCAAAATTTATATGTCACAACTAAGACAAAAAATATACAGATAGACAGACAGACAGACAGACAGACAGACAGACAGTTAGACAGATAGATAGATAGATAGATAGATAGATAGATAGATAGATAGATAGATAGATAGATAGATAGATAGATAGATAGATAGATAGATAGATAGATAGATAGATAGATAGATAGACAGACAGACAGACAGACAGACAGACAGACAGACAGACAGACAGACAGACAGACAGACAGACAGACAGACAGACAGACAGACAGACAGACAGACAGACAGACAGACAGACAGACAGACAGATAGATAGATAGATAGATAGATAGATAGATAGATAGATAGATAGATAGATAGATAGATAGACAGACAGACAGACAGACAGACAGATAGACAGATAGACAGACAGATAGATAGATAGATAGATAGATAGATAGATAGATAGATAGATACTGTAGACAGACAGACAGACAGACAGTTAGACGGACAGACAGATAGATAGATAGATAGATAGATAGATAGATAGATAGATAGATAGATAGATAGATAGATAGATAGATAGATAGATAGATAGATAGATAGATAGATAGATAGATAGATAGATAGATAGATAGATAGATAGATAGATAGATACTGTAGACAGACAGACAGACAGACAGACAGATAGATAGATAGATAGATAGATAGATAGATAGATAGATAGATAGATAGATAGATAGATAGATAGATAGATAGATAGATAGATACTGTAGACAGACAGACAGACAGACAGACAGACAGACAGACAGACAGACAGACAGACAGACAGACAGACAGACAGACAGACAGATAGATAGATAGATAGATAGATAGATAGATAGATAGATAGATAGATAGATAGATAGATAGATAGATAGATAGATAGATAGATAGATAGATAGATAGATAGATAGATAGATAGATAGATAGATACTGTAGACAGACAGACAGACAGACAGACAGTTAGACGGACGGACGGACGGATGGATGGATGGATGGATGGATGGATATTCTGTCTATCTGTCTAAAGCTGTTTTGAAACAATCTGTATTGTAAAAAGCGCTATATAAATAAAGGTGACTTGACTTGACTATTGATTACATATTAATATTGTTATAGTATGCGCTCACAGGTGGTTTAATTTGTGCAATAGACACACATCGTCTCAAAAACTACTTGAGCCAAAGCTTTAAAAATGAATTCTCAGATGTCATCAATTATAAATCCAGGTTCAGATGAGAATGCATTTATACATTTTAACACATTTTAACAAGTGTGGCATCTGGGGTTAGTCATTCATAAATAATTCACCATATGTTCACAATATTCATATCAGGAGTCATTTATGTGGAAAGAAACTGGTGTCTGGTGCCTCTGGCTAAAGCCACATTGCAAAAATGTTTGTTTGCCAGTAAATATATTTTATTACTACTACTATTATTATATATATATATTTTTAAAGTTTAGTTCAATTTTAAAATTGTGTAAAATGTAATATTGTTTCCAGAGAATATAAATTAAATTCGTCTTACCTCATTGTTAATTTATTTCTTCGTACACACAAAATTAAGCAGCTTTATGTTTACATCAAGAATGTAAAGAAAAGTAATTGCAGTGTGGTGTATAGAGAGACAGCAATACATCTATTGCAAGCATATCATTGTTTTATGCACGTCTGTCTGTTAGAATGTCAATATTAAACAATAAATCTATCCTTTTTCCCCAAAAAACATTCGTTCAGCAGTGTAAATGAACAGCTTGGTCTTGACTTAAACTTGACTGCGCAGTCATACAGAAAATGGCTGCTCACAGTCACATGATTTGGCCTCCATTTTGGAGTTTGCATGTTTGAGCAGCTGCACTAGCGGCTTTACAGCGGGAGGAAGAGAGATAGCAGGCCTGAAACCTCAGAGTGCAATAGAAAGGATGAAACATGCTTACAAACAGAGTGAGTAATAACTGTTAAGAGAACAGGGCTTATCTTCTCCGCACAGATAATATGAAGCTCTCAATTAGATGAAACGCAACTCCCCCTCTCCCCTTTCAGTTATTTTGTTCAATTTCTCCAGGCAATTTACTAAAAAAAAAGGCGCAGGAGATTTTACTGGCTACAAATAGAAGAGGCATGCAACGTTTCAGCCAATCATTTACTTGCGTAGCTAGCAGCGCAGAACCCTAGCAACAACACTTCTTTTTATTGAGGACTACAGAAGTTTTATCCTCGTTGCAAAATACAGTTCTGTCTAATGCTATTTGTAATTTTGTAATGATTATTTTTGCGTGTGTGTGCTTTTGCCCGAAAGCAGACAGTAAACAATCCTTGATATTGACTAGGCTAATACAACACCTAAAACCATCCTAAGGTAGGTTATCAAGTCCACACATAGTAAAAAACACTCTAGCTCTATATGACATTAAATAGTTGAGTGAACTTAGTCATAATAAATCAGTAAGTAAACACATCAAATGTGAACAGCAGAGTTATATGCAATATCAACAACAACTAAGTGCTTGTAGCTGTTAGCTGCTAGCTTTGTTTGTTTCAAATAGCATTGTGCAGTCTTGCAATGCAAACAACCTTGAGCGTTTTACTCTTCCTTCACCGAGCATTTCACCCTCTTCTTCTATTCACGAACATTTCAAAGATTATCATGAAAGCTCCTGCCAGGTTTTTTCCCTCTTCTCTCGGTAAACAATAGCAGGGAAGCGGTGTGTAAGGGGGCTGTGGTCATGAGCACAATGAACGCTGCACAAACGTCGCCTCCATTCACACACACTGCAGCAGCTGTCCGCCGCGATAACGGCGCGTGGACACGGTCCTCAAGAGTGATTAGCTGTTGCTGTGGGGAAACTGATATGCAGATGCAGGATAGAGAACAAGGAGTCAAAGGTCAAATGAAGATTATAACATCATCATAATTAGCCAGATTGAGGGACAACTTTTACATTCCAATTTAAATCTTTAGGGAAACAAATGTTATTTTTATGATGCGTTTTCTAAGCTGGATATGATCCAGGTTTAATCATCTAGGTGGGAAGAACTGTAATGAACACCATCATATGATATGAGCAATTTAATTGATTCTGAAATCAGAAACTGGATTCAGTATAATATCTTTCAGTAGACCAAGAATAAACTGACTATGTAGGGTGGGACATGATTTTATCCATTGGAAATGTATTTAACAATGGAGCCTGGTCATGAGAGGTTTAAAAATAAAAAGGGCTTGGTGACAACAGGCAACAAAAAAAAGTTTTTGTTGATTCCACCAAAGAGTGTAAACAGATCTGCTCTGTGATGCTATAAAACACTGCCCTCGTTTAAGAATGTTTGGGAAACTTCCATTGCCAAATCACACTTACCCCCAGTTTCACAGACAAGGCCGTGTGTCCACCAAAGCGTTTTTAGACGGCTGAAAACCGCTAGACGCTCTGCTGAAAACGCCTAGCCATGGGCGCTTGAGAGCGTTTTGGCAGCACGGCATTTTTTTTTCAGTTGAGACACTTTGCTTGTTATGATACAGAATATCCGCGAAAGTGTTACTAGTATCTCATTTCACACATATTTTTTTTCTGTGTTGATTATATTATATTAAAATGTCGATACAATCTAACGTATTTTCTCTGGCTCTTGCTTTAAATTATTTTGTTACGTTATTATGCTTGTTGTCGTCTGTTGACGTTGAACAAGCAGAAAGTGGCGGTTGGTCGGTGTGATATTAGTCCCGCCCCTCCTCCACTGTGATTGGACGGTTGGGTAAAAAGTGAAAGTGATGAGCGCTGCGTTTTACTCAAAGTTGAACATTCTTCAACTCTCGGCGACCAGTAAAAAACGCCGGGCGCTCAGCACTTCAGCGTGAAAAAAAAACGCTCAGTGCCTCGTTACGTTCATGGCGTTTAAAAAACGCGGCGCTCCCATTTAAAAAACAATTGGAAAAATACGCCAGCTGTGTGAAAAAATGCTTTGGTGGACACGCGGCCTTAAGCCTAGTCCCAGGCTAAAATGCATGTTTGAGCTGTTTTAACTAAAAGCAACTTACACTGTACAATATATCTTAAAATATATCAGTGCCATTGTTTTATCTCAAGATGCACAACAGCAATGTTTTTTTCTAATGCAGATTTATAATTGAACTAAGGCCTAATCCTAGCTTAATCTTAACCTTTAAGAAAGTTAACAGTGTCCATTTTTACATTGACTTTAGAAATCACCATCATGGGCTGATCGCATTTAATGAAGCCCCATTTCTGAAACAACAAAGAATTTCATCAGTTCACTGATCAGAAATATTTCAACAATCAGTAATAACGTAATTTACATTTAAGAATCAAGAAATTATACCAAACTCCTTTAAATCACTCTAACCTGAAGCCTGAGAAAACCAGTGAGCCTTGAGAACATTTACTATGCAAAATCACACATGAATCTCTCCCTCTGTGTACCCATAATTCTCTCTGGTACCCGCAGAATGATTAATGCACACCAATATTGATTTTCTTCTTCTCCTTTTTAGAGTATCCCTTTTATTTATCCGTCTAAGCTTCGCTTGCCTCTGTCAGAGTGGAAAAGGCACAGGGATTGAGAGAGGGTTGGGAATTCTGGGAATTCTGCTCATGGAGCACTGATGTACAGAAAAGGTTTTAAAACAGTTTGGCTGAAGAGGCTAGCCTGGTCCCACCAGACTCTCGTACATTTCATTTGTACATAGAGTCTGGCACCGCTTAATTGACAAGCGTTAACTTCCTTGTAGGCGGGTACTCTATTGAAGTCCAAAACTATTGGATCTGTCCAGAGTCACTCTGGATCTGCCATAACCAATCGCTAACGTTTGGTCGTGACGTATGCCTAGCGTTCGCCTTAGCCAACTCATTCCCCACTAACAGAGCGAGCTGGAAAATCAAACTTTTCCCGAACCCCGTGGGGAGGAGGGCCACAACATCATGGCCACCAACAAAACTAAGCAAAGATTGTTCTTGCGCCGGCTTTAACTTCTTGATATTCGGCAGCGTTACCACAACGGCACGAATGGCTTCGCTCGCATCTTTCTCCGCCGCCATTACAGAACTACAACTCAAAATAACGCACAACATCATCTCATCGTTCTCAGCCACTCCCTCTATTCGCTGATTGGCCCCGGTAAAAAATTGACTGGAGAAAACCAAAGACTACAGCACAATCCCAGGCGTAGTACTGAAGGAAAATGAAAATTGAGCGGAAGTACGTAGGAGGTTTGCCACCTTCTCTCTGGTTTGCCTGTTTACACATGCGCTCCTTGCTGGGCTGGTTGACCCATTTTTCTCTAGATAACAATACTTCAACCAATCACAGGGAAAACTAAGGACAAGAGCCCCCAATCCTGCCTGTCACAAACAGAAACATCGACTGCAGAGGCGAGAGCTCAGCCTCACCCAGCTTGGAGGAAAGGAGCCGCAGTGGGACCAGTTAAAAACATAAACACTCCTATCCCATTGTTTGGAATGCTACGCAACCTTTTTCTTTCCATTTTCAAGCATGGATGATTTCATCATTGACTATATAGGCTCAGATTTGTGTTCTCCTTTTCATAATTGTCAAAATGTAGGAATGTATTGATTACTCTCGGCCCCACTTGCTAAACGATCTTGAAATATTGAGCATTTATGGGTATTTATGAAGCAGATTAGCGCTAATGAATCTATTCGTTACTGCTGGGCCTTGTTAGATTCAGTCCATTTAATGGGCGCTGGGTTAAATGTGTGCTTTGCCCCACGATGGGCGCCGAATTTGGTTGGTTAGCTTGCTGCTCAATGGTTTTTAAAATGTCAACAACACAACAGGAAAACATGGAAAGAAATGGCAAAACTGGCAGTCTTTACGGCATTTATTCTCCATCAATATGTGTAAGCTTCAACGAGTGAGTAGAAAGAATGTATTTTCATGTTAGCCAAATCTGTCTGCACTGAAATGCATTAGTTCACTGTGAAATATGAGCAGGGTTGAATGAGAAAGAGAGGAAAAGCGGAATAGAAAGGGTCTGTCTCACTGGTGCTCTCTCTCTTTAGTGGTTGTTCTGGCCAGAGGTCTCAGAGCGAGGCATGTGTGCAGAATGCTAAGGATTCACTAAAGAGCCTGTAGCGGTTTTCTGTATGTGGCTCACCACTGCATAACACAGCCACCTGCATCCAGATCTACCCACAATCCCCTGCGCTAAAACATCTGAGCAATAGCAAATAATAATGAATATACTTCAGCCATAAAACCTCAGTTAGAAGTGCCTGCTAAGGCAATGATCACTATTATTATTGCCAATAATTTGCACTAAAGGTACTGAATGCATTGTTTTGACTGTAATAAAGCGTTTAATACCATACAATATTTGCAGAGATTTAGGAAACATGTCAAGTTTACATATGTGGAGACGGGCCAAGTGCCAGAGCTAGTACAGTCCAATGCTGTAAGATGTGAATCTTCATTTTCAGAGGTTGGTTCTGATGCCGTGTTTTGCTGCTCTCAGCATGTTTTATTTATGTTTTGTACCGTCTATTTTTATTTTTTGATGATTTGTTTTGTTTATTTTGAACTTGATTTGGAGCACAGATGCTGAGACAGCTGTCCTAAATAAATTCACTTGGACGTTAATGATCTCCTGTGTGGTGCTCGAGTCATTCCATCTCTTCCCGGGCCTATCGGCATACAAATTTATGTAACAACTCAGGGTAACGGTACACAATCAGCCCTCTGACCACAAGCCAGTGCGACTGCAGTTGTAACAGCATCCCGACACAGTCATAGAGAGCCTAAGCCCCGCCCCTCCGCTTCCGGCTCATCGGACCTTATTTCGGAAAAAATATGTATGGTAGTCAATGGCGAGAAACAACTTATCTTTTTATTCCGTCTGAACTGTGCCCTGAATTACACATATGATGTTTGTCAATTTAAAATATAATTATGAACGTCAAGAAAGTCACAGTTTATCATAAAACAGAAGAGTAACATTTCGTTTTATGTGAAAATCGCTCCATGAACTACATCTTTCGTCTCGCACTATGTACGTCACCAAGCTCGTGTGTGTGCAGTCTGCTACAAAACACACAGGCATGACGGCGTAATGTTATTATTATAACGTTAGACTATAGAAAACATGACAGATGTTAGCTTCAGTAAAGTTAGCTTCATTCATTGAGAGAAAAGGTATGACGTCACATGCGCGCCTTTTGGGTTTGTAGTCTTTGTAATTACGTATTTTCACAGTCTTATACCTCAACAGTTTTACATCAAACTGCGACTTTCTTGAGTTTAAAATGTATCTTTTAAATTGACAAACATCATATGTGTAATTCAGGGCACAATTCAAACGGGATCCAAATATTTGTTGTCTCTCGCCATTGACTACCATACAATATTTTTCCGAAAAAAGGTCCCATGGTCCACCGGAAGGGGAGGGGCTTAGGCTCTCTATTTTAATCAGAATTGTGTGTTCCGTGTCAGAATGTCTGTTTTTGTTTTGATCCATGTGATCCCACACACTGGCAATTTACTCAATAGTATTCCAACACTCTAGGTTGCCAGTTGGCAGAAAACGGCGTATTGCAATCATGAAAGCCAGCAAACGAACTGGGTCAGAGATCACAGATGCCTTTTAGGCTGGGCCGAATCTATCTAAAAAGCTCTATGACCAGAGGCATATTAAAACGTGGATAAATCAACTCATCCACCTACAGAGTAAGGCTTGTCGCCTTCCATTGTCACATGTGCTCGTTCCTGTTGTGTGTCCTCAATCTGGCAACCCGCGTGAGCGTCGAGTCCGAGGACAACGTGGCAGGGGGAACAACTCTCTCCAATACTTTGAATTTGGTCTGCAGTACCAATTTCAACCACTAGCTGTTATTATTACATATTGTACCTTTAATGGGGGGTTACAACCGTAATTCCTCCCACAGTTTTTATACTATGGACGTACAGACCTCAGATCTTCTGACTTATTAATAATAGGAGGGCTAATGGTTTTCTAAGTGGACAGACTTTTAGTGTTCACTTTGCACATAATAAAATGGCAGACGTACCGTCCATCTACATTGGAAGAGGAACCAAGCAAAATTTAAAGACAAAAACTTTTTATTACTTGATGGAGTCCAAATGCACCAGACAAAAATACAGATAGAAATTAATATTTTATAACAAAAAAGTATAGCTTTATTCTTACTTACATGAGGTCACTTAGAAAACTTATTTATTTATAGCATATTGCAGAAGAATAGGTTTTAGAAAATTTTAGAGGGGCCATCAGCAAACACACACACACACACACACACACACACACACACACACACACACACACACACACACACACACACACACACACACACACACACACACACACACACACACACACACACACACACACACACACACACACACACCTCCAAAATGGCCTCATAAGCCTCTGTGGAAAGGTGAAAGTGTTCCATACGCAGTGAACTGTGTTTTAACTGTGTTTGTGTGCAGGAATATTGCTTTACCTATAAAATATTTAGCACGGAAAACACGCACAGACAAGCGACAAGCTAATGTTTTGTGACAGCCGCTATTAAATGACAGGCATCTGTCAAATTCATTGCACATTTTCTCGATTCTATGTTAAAACAGACCCATCTTGGGCTCCAACGTTCATATAGAAATATAATGTCCACACAAATTGAGATTGAGCATTAGACGTGAGATGTTTGAAGAATTTAAAGACTGGAGGCGAACATTAGTCACATTACTCCCAAAAGATGAATAAAAGATTCATATATCTCATTGGTATCTTCTACCCGTACAGAAAAATGCTACACATCTATGGAAAATGTCCCCGCTCGCTCCCCAGTCTAAACGACTTTTGATTCTTTATTGAATTTGCTAAATGCCCCATAAAACGAGCCGACAGCCCCCAGGGAAGGAAACAGTTGTGTAGACAAGTGTTCCATTTAGCTAATACGGGTTTTCAAAACCGCGCTGCCTCTGGAAGGGAAGTAGGTCAGTACAGTGAATCTCGGGGACACGACTGCCACCGTCCACTTCTTCAGGATTAGACAGCCGTGAGCCGAGAGAGGAGCTCTTTATAAGAGCGTTACTGTGACAGCATGCCAAGTTAGAGACTAATAAATCTCACGTTGTCACCAACAGGACAAGAAATGACTTGAAGATGTGAATGTGTTTTCAAGAGCAGGCTTGAGGATGTTAAACTGATCAAAACTGCACTTAGAGATGCCTGTATATATTTTTAAAATCACAGGAATAGTTCACCTCAAAATGTTGTCATTTCCTTATGAAATAACTATTTTGAAGTGAATGTTTGAAAAATGTCCTGGTCAGTATGTTGAAAGTGATTGACAATTAAAAGCACCATGAAAGTATCATAAAAGGTTTATATGACTCATGCACTATACTCATGAATGCACCACAATAACTCTGGGAATATAGCTCTCAAATCAAATATGGCAGCATTGACGTCAATGACATTTGAGTCCCCATTTACTTTCATTATATAGAAGCGAGCGGACACAGAGGCAAACCACTTTGGAACAGCATAAGATGACACTGGTGAACTATTCCTTTAAAGTAAGATAACACTGCATCCTGAAGCTCAAGCTCAAAGTATGCAGACGAGTATCCAGTGTCCTACCTGAGACGAGTGGTACGGTGTCTCTCTCCCATGACACAACAGTGATGTAGTTCTCCACTGAGGAAGGAATAATGCACTTGAAGACCGCTACGCTGCCTCTCATCGCGGTGTGATCCGCCACACGGACCGTATAGGGCTCTCGTAAAACTAAAGAGAAAGAGCTTGTGTCATTGGTTAAAAAAAATACACACTGATAAAATATGTAAAAAACATTCTTCTAGATTAATATGCACAGGCAATTAGTCTTTTACCAAAATGTAAAAGTTAAACACCATGGTACTATCAATGCATTGGTCTTTTTGTATGATAATCCAACCAGCCCGACATAGCAACACTGGCTCAGCCAATGGCGTGAGTTTAGGGCAGGAATATCTGTTTGTCTGACCAATAACAGATGGGGAGAGGGAAACCTGTTTGAAAACAGACATTATTTTTGCAATTCCATTTATTATCAGTAGCATTGCAGAAATTACACATTTGGCCTTAAAAACAAAGAACCTGTAAAGTTTCCTAAAAGGAAAATTATTTGTTTTAAAAAAAGTAGAAATTAAAGCGTAAAATCAACGTAATAAAATTAAGTAAAACCTACTAAACTTTTCTGATACTGTCAGAAATGCACTGGGGCATGAATAATTAATAAGGTTGATTTTTTGCTTCAACTAAGTAGAAATTACTCATCAAACTTTTACTGGCCAAGTTAAAGTTACTTATTTTCTTTGTTAATTTTAATGGACTTAATTAAGTAGAGTTTACTTAAAGAGATAGTTTACCCAAAAATGAAAAATCTGTCATCATTTGTCATCATCAGCTGTTTGGTTACTGACATTCTTCAAAATATCTTCTTTTGTTTTCAGCAGAAGACAGACATTCATACAGGTTTGGAACAACTTGAGGGTGAGTGAATGATGACAGAATTTTTATTTTTAGTGAAATTTACTTCTTTAAATCTGCATGCAAAAAGTATCTATACTTTTTAAGCATAAATTAATTGTATTGTTTTTTGAGCAATGATTTGCGACAAGCTTGTTAGGTGCAGGGACATTCTGATTCTAAAGGTAATTTGATTGGACAAAAATGTGTGTGGTACAGGATGAGTCATCAATATTTTTGGTCCATTTTCCCAGAAAAGACTGTAAATTTCAATTGTGTATATCAGCTAAAAGAATGAGTTTGGTCAACATTTAGGAGTATAGATTAGCCTCAAAGCACATAGACATCTTCTAAAATCCACAATACCTTCAAATCTTTTTGCGTCTTTAAAACATTTGCGATAATCACACTCACCGGCCTTAATATGAACATCTTGGCTTCTAATTTTCCCTGAAGGATTTTCCGCTGTGCAATAGTAAGTGTTGTCATGGATCACTTTGCTAAAGCTGGACGGAGGAAAGTGGAAGATCTGGAGAGTGCCGTTCGGGTGGACATGGCGGATCCCTGGGACGTTGTAGCTCTCCTCGCCGGTGGCCAGATACCAGCGCAGGGTAGCGGGCGGCACCGCTGCGGCAGGACAGGGAACCAGAGTCCCCGTGGTGCTGGCGAACACTACCTCTTGCAGAGATGCATTGACAAAATACAAGCTGGAATGTAGGTCTTCACTGAGAACTGCAGGAGACAAGAGAGGACATGCGGTTAGTGTCTGAACTGTTCATGCAGTCTGAACCATTTTTAGAGTTAATCAGGGGCCAGTTGCTTACACTTAGCCACTATGTTAAGACTTTGCCTTAAAGGGATAGTTTACCCAAAAATGTAAATTCTGTCAGTAACTACTCTCCCTCATGTTGAGAATATGTAAGACCTTCGTTCATCTTCGCAACACAAATTAAGATATTTGTGATTAAATCTGAGAGCTGGATCACTCCTCCATAGGCTTCTAAGGGATTGACACTTGTTCCCCGAAAAGTTATTGAAGACATCGTTACAATAGTCCAAGTGACTACAGTGGCTCAATCTTAAGTTTATCAAGCGACGAGAATACTTTTTGTGCGCAAAAACAAACAAAAATAACGACTTTATTTCAACCATTCATTTCCTTCTCTGTGAGCCTCGAGTCAGTTAGCGTAGTGTGATAGCGTAGTGCTACGTCACACGTAGGCTCACTACAGAGGGTACGCATTGTTGACGTCACTTTCCCAGGGGAACCGCCCCCTCAGCCGGACTGAGTGGCAAAAGAGCTGCTGTGTGACTGGATTTAATAGGGGAAACTGCGGAAACGAGAGTAAAACAAATGATGGTTGGACTCAATATAAGTGTTCCTTACAACTTAGGCCTACCAAAGATCCAGTGATCCATGGATATTGACATGCAGCCATCGTGTTTCCTGACATTTATATGTGCCTGATTTCGACGCAGGGGAAATACGTGAAGCAAATTTGCCTGTGAAGGCTTTAAATCCAGGTAATCACAATATCATTGTTTTATATAGGCTATAATCATATCGTCCAGCCCTAAAACTTGTAGCCTATAGTTTTTTTGTCAGTTTATTTAAAAAGATCCGATTATGCGTAATAAGCCGACAACGCATGTGGTCATGTGAACTCGAAAACCCGTTTTCTTTTATCGGAGTATAGGGTCATAACCGGCTTAAGCATAAACCGGTCGACACAGGTAGTTTTTTGCCTCTTACTCGGATTGCGCATTATGTAAACGCATTAACCTGCTTTCTGTCGGCTTATTGAAGTGTGAAATGTGACAGAAACGCATCCTTATTGCAGATTTAAACACATCCAGACAGAGTGAGCGTTTTGCGGGAAAGGAAGAAGGAAATATACCACAAATGCAGACTTTTTCATGACCCAGAACATTATAAAAATGTCCTCTCATCTCGCGCAGAAGTAGAAGTGGTTCAGTCAAAACGCTGCATCTGTTACTGCATGAGAGGATAATATACGAGCTGTGAGTTTCCCGCTGACATGTTGCAAGCTTTATTTAACATCAACCGACATAACAAATGAAAAATTTAAAGTCAGATACGCAGATGATTGTTTTGTCGTCACACAGGGTCATGGCCCGATTTATTAATTAAGTCATGGTGTGTTGTTAATAAAGTCATTACTTGCATTGGTTTTACTGGTTTGCATGTAAGCAGCGGAAACTGGTTATTTCAATAAGCTGACATTTGTGAGTTATCAGCTTACTGGTGTGCATGTAAACGTGCTCAGTGATAACTGCTGATCCATTTTTCTCTGCCTGGAGTCGAGTTGTTTCTATGAATTGCAGTGATCCATTTGCTTCTCTGTTCCGTAGCTTTCCCGGCAGTCAAAAATATACCTCAGATTTCTTGTCAAATGTAGTTGTACAGTCAATCGCAAAGCTCGTTCCCGTTTTAAATGTGTTTTTTGTGTTTTTCACGACATTCACGCTGAAAACCAATGCTGCCGCTCAGTCTTTTTGCCACTCAGTGGGCGTGGCCTCAATCACTCCAGCTGATGTGACGTCACGCGCATTCCCTCTATTGGCCAACACTGGTCATGTGTGTGTGATACGTGTGACGTACAACACAGAAGCGCTGCGCTGTTACACTAGTGAACTCACTCGACGCCCACAGAGAAGGAAATCAATAGTTGAAATAAAGTCGTTATTTTTGTTTGTTTTTGCGCACAAAAAGTATTCTCGTCGCTTGATAAACTTAAGATTGAGTCACTGTAGTCACTTGGACTATTTTAACGATGTCTTTAATAACTTTTCGGGGAACAAGTGTCAATCCCTTAGAAGCCTATGGAGGAGTGATCCAGCTCTCAGATTTAATCAAAAATATCTTAATTCGTGTTCCGAAGATGAACGAAGGTCTTACGGCGTTGAACAACATGAGGGAGAGTAATTACTGACAGAATTTACATTTTTGGGTGAACTATCCCTTTAAGAAATAATTTGACCGCTAGAAATTAGTCGAGAGGTAACCCGTCCTACTTGTCTTATTCAAATGAGACCGATCAATCTTTTTGTGTAACTGACTTTAAAAAGTAAGCACCAGTCTTGAAGAAAAAAAAATGAGATGACTAAGTTTTAAGACCAGTTTATGCAACACAAGGTTCTTTCTCTCTGTTTGAAAGAACTAACAGCTTGTTTGTCACAGCTGGTCTACACATCTCCAGGGACGCATTACTTTAACAGCTCATAAATATATTAAAACAGTTAGTTTTGGCACTTTTTAGTCAATATGGTCCATTAGATTCAGGATTCAGAGTCATGCTTGCTTACAGAGGCAAAAACTTCTATTTGGAGCCCAAACACATGGAACGCGCTGTTTCAGGTAACTCTAAACAGAAAACTTACTGACCAAGTCTTAAAGGGATCGATCACCCAAAAATTAAAATTTACTCTCCCTTTAGTTGTTTCAAACCTGTATGAGTTGCTTTCTTCTGCTGAACACAGAAGAAGATATTTTGAAGAATGTCGGTAACCAGAGAGTTGATGGACCCCATTGACTTCCATAGTATTTTTTTTCCAACTATGGAAGTTAATGGCTTCGTCAACGTGTTTGATTACCGACATTCTTCAAAATATCTTCTTTTGTGTTCAACGGAAGAAAGAAACTGAAACAACTTGAGGGTGAGGAAATGATGGCAACATTTTCATTTTTGGGTGAACTATCCCTTTAAATCTCTCAAATTAAACACAGATTGTTCCGGAAATAGGCCAAATATAGCTAAATAACAGCTTAGAGAGCGATTTCTCCACTGGGGCTTTTACAAGAGGAAGATTTCATTTAGAGAATGAGTGCTGAACCTTGTTTTAATGAAACTATATCATTTTTCATATGTTTTAACACATTCATTTATTATATTTTTAATGGCCATTGCTTTGGCAATACGGCAACACGGTTATGTCTAAAGCCCTAATGGATTTGAATTGATTTGTTCACATATAACTTATTCTTATATAACAGACGGACATACTGGGAAAAAAACAAAATTTGTTCCAAAAATGGAGCTCAGTTTTAGGCCATGGAAAAGCTACTATTGTCTAAAAGCACATACTGTACAAAATAAAATATTTATACCCATACTCTAGATAGTTGATGAAAACACAGATTAATGGAAATAGATGGAATAGCAGAAAAACGACAACAACAACAAAAACAAAACAATAAAAAGCATATTTCTTATCCATTTGACTTAGGTTGTGGTCAAAAATCTACTTGCTTGAAAAACAGGTACAAAGTTACAGCACAATTCATCAACATCATTTTTAAAAGTCAGCGAGTTTTTTTTAAAACAAAGAGAGATGCATATCATACTTGACATTTCATATCTATTATGTATATTGCGTTAGGCGTATAACTTTCTCTATTTTTTCAGCATTTAACACACAAGCCTAAACGCATTTATAATCCAACACTGTATATTAAAACCCACTAAGGTCTATATTGATATTCCAGAGCAAAGCACCAGTGTAAGATCAAAAACACTTTGAATCTTAAGAAGAATCATTAAATATTAAAAGACTTTATGTCAATACTGAGAATCTACAGTGATACACGGCAACATTTTAACAGATATTATATGCACTGACACTGTATAGAATTTTATAAAAACACTATTATAAAACTATATAATAAACAAACTTAAATAACAAAAATAATAATTAAAAAGTCAATCAGGTGAACATTTTACATTATTTAAAATACTGTAAATATGTTCATAATCCTTTAATGTTTATTCTGACTAAACCCAACTGTGGCCGTATATTTTATAGTATTCTCATATTTTTTATAATTTTATTTTTATAATTTGTATTACGGTTTCTTGTTGTATTTGTATCTGTATATGTGCACTGGAAGCTTCAGTACCAAAGAAAATTCCTTGTGTGTGCAAGCAAACTTATATAAAGCTCATAAAGCTTAAGCTCTTTCAATAAAGCTCTTTCTGATTCTGATTCTGATTCTGATTCTGATTTGACTTATTATATATAATATTTCGGTAACACTTTACAATAAGCTTCATTAGTTAACATGAACTAAGAATGAACAATTCTTCTACAGTATTTATTAATCTTAGTTAATATTAATTACAACATTTACTAATACATTATTAAAATCAAAGGTTAATGCAGTTAATGCACTGTGAACAAACATGAATAAACAATGAACAGCTGTATTTGTATTAACTAACGTTAACAAAGATGAACTAATACTGTAACAAATGTATTAATTATTGTTAGTTCATGTTAGTTAATGCATTAACTAATGAACCTTATTGTAAAGTGTTACCAATATTTCTTATAAATAAATGTTACATTTCAGTAGGCCTATTTTTGATATATCTATATTTATTATATACCTTTCAATATATCTAAGAATATGCTGCCATGGCAAAAAGATTTTCACTTTAAGAAAGCATTAGACACAAAATAAAGACGACAGCAGCTGTTATCCAGACATGATTCATCTGATGCACAGACATCATGCAGCTTCTGGATTCAAGACTGATGGACTCTTAAAAATCTGCATGGTCAGCGTCTGTCAATCTGATTCAAATTCAGAGAGTAAAACCCAGCACACGCTTCACGACGCAGCCAGAACCGCTCTGCTCTCGATTATCTAAATGATAGAAACGGCCAGACACGACTCCTCAAATATGAATTGAATGAATTTATAATTAATCTGGCTTTTTTAGTAAGTGCTTCAGGCAGTTTGATTAACAGCGATTCTTATCAGCCTGGAATAACGGACAGAGCGCTTTCTTTGTCACTGCTTGTTTCTGTCTTTCGGAGCCGATGATTGTAAAGTCCCGCTGAGAGAGGCGGTAATGCGCTGTGGTCCTGTCTGGACTCGACTCAGGGTGATCTTTATGGGGTGAGCATGTGACAGCTCAAGGGCACAGACCATTTTAAAGTCAAGCTGATCTAAGGGCATGGTGGTCAGGCAAGCGTGCATTCTGCTTCAACAATCTATGAGATCAAGATGAAGGACTGGGTAACATTTAACAGTGGACTCCCCCCAAACTCTACCTTAAAGGTGCATTGTGTAATATTTTTTAGGATCTATTGACAGAAATGCAATATAAGATCCATAACTATGTTTTCAGTGGTGTATAAAGACCTTGCATAATGAACCGTTATGTTTTTATTAGCTTAGAATGAGACATTTATATCTCCATAACCGCGGGCGCCCCCTTCTATGGAGGTCGACATATTGTGTGGTCATGTTTCTAGCGTAGCTGACAGCGAACACACAGCGCTACAGAGCGCGTTTCCTCACTACCTTGAAAAAGAAGTTTTCAGTGGTGTATAAAGACCTTACTTAATGAACCGTTATATTTGTATTAGCTTAGAATGAGCAGTTTCTGTCTACACACACCGCGGGTTCCCGATCATTGAAATGCGCCGACATGTTTCTACGGTGGCCCTAAACGGACAAACGCGTTTCGTTACTATGTTGCTCTTCGTGCAAGGAAGCAAGCTTAGTTCAGCGAATAAAACACTGACACATGATGAACAAGTAACAATAATATTCACAATAACATATAGTTTTACTGAATAATTAAGTAAACAATTTCTTAATTTATCCTTGTAAAGAAACCTCATTGCTGAACTGCTACTCTCTGCTGTCTCAGACGATGACATCACTTCCTGTCGGCCACCGTAACTTCTGTTGGTTGCAATTCGTAGCCTCACCACTAGATGCCGCTAAAAATCACACACTGCACCTTTAATGGGATAGTTCACCCAAAAATTAAAGTTCGGTCAGTAATTACTCTCCCTCATGTCGTTCCAAACCTGTAAGACTTTCGTTCATCTTCGGAACACAAATAAAAATCTTTTTAATGAAATCTGAGAGTTATTTTTTCCTTCCATTGACAGTTCAATCCCCCAGAAAGGTAGTAAATACATCATTAAAGTAATCCATGTGACTCCAGTGCTTAAACCTCAATTTTATGAAGTGACGTGAGTGCTTTGTTTGCGTAAACCCCCACCCCCCCCCCCCCAATATATCACTTTATTTACAAATTTATTTAAATGTATTAATCTCCAACATGTGTTCATGCAACGTCTGCTCTCGAGTCAAAACAACACGCATGCGTAGTGCTGCACTCGTGAACGCGTTGGATATTAATATTTTATAAATAAAGTGGTAAATTGTGTTTTATTTTGTGCAAACAAAGCACTCTTCATGAATTGAGGTGCACTGCAGTCAGATGGATTACTTTAATTATGTCTTTACTGTCTTCCTGGGCCTTGAAAGTGGTAGTTGCGTCGCTGTCAATCTCGGATTTCATTAAAAAGATCTTCATTTGTGTTCCGAAGATGAACAAAAGTCTTATGGGTTTGGAACGACATGAGGAGAGTAATTAATGACTGAATTTTCATTTTTGGGTGAACTATCCCTTTAAATTTTGTATGCAGGCCAAATAAGACGAGTTCTACATTCTATATTAACAATGAGTTCTATATATCTGATCAGTCATGAGTAGTTTCAAACATGTTAAAATTATTAAACACACACACACACACACACACACACACACACACACACACACACACACACACACACACACACACACACACACAGGTTGAGGAGAGACCCCCTGATATAATGTACATGAAAGCTTCATTGATGAACCCACAAATGAGACAAAAGTTAGTCAAAACTATTATAGTGTTAAAAGTAAGTATTTTACTGTAAAATTAACAGTAAAGGTTTATTCAAAAAAAAAATCAAACCTATTTAATATAACTGAATTTACCTCGGTACATTAAATCTCAGCAAAAAAGAGATAAATTTTTAAGATCACATTAGATAAAAAAAAACATTTTCAGATTTTTTTTCGTTACTAAAGAAAAGAAGAAAACAAAAATAAATGAGTTATTTATGAGTGTGACAGAGTGACAGTTGCATTTAGGATGAGCAGAAATATGGGTTTGTCTTTTGAAAACACATTAACATTTGACCACTGATAGTGTGTAACCAGCCGTCACGACACTCTTTTAAAACTAGACAGGCGATTGATTTGAGTTATGTGCGATCAATATTTACCCTGCAACCGCATGGGCGCCTCTGGTATTAACCCTTACAAGCCTGAGATAGGACAGGACAGACACATTAAACCCTTCAAAAAGTTGTAACTGTACACTAATGGAATAAATTTGCCTAATTTAAATATTTTTTGGAAGCTTTGAAAAATATCATGATAAATTGCTTATGTATCAATGCAAAAATGGTCTAAAAACATGTTGAACATTTTTCACAAGTGAAATAGCCCCATGACCATTCCAAAACTAAATCAAATATGTTTAGATGATTTTAATATTTCAATCATGAATTGAGCACATATATAATTCTCAAAAATAAACAAATGTCCAAAATCACATGGTACTTACCATTGTTCACAAATTTATACCCTGAATAACCTGGTATTAAATCTGCACATTTGATCAAATCCAATGTATTTTTGAATGATTTGAGTATTTTTATGATAAACTGCTTATGCATAATTCAAAAAATATATATAAAAAACATTGTATTCCATGGAACCTTTAAAAAAATAGAACATTGTAATAACATAGATGATTTAAATATTTTCATGATTAATTCATAAAAAATAAACATATGTTGCCTCTGTGCAGGTTTTAACGGAACAGTATTTTTTAAATCAATTCTTTTTTGGGATAATTCATCAATTTTCATGATGAATTGCTTGTGCAATAATACAACAAACATTATGTTGTAAACTCTTGCTCGATCGGCCCAAGGTCCGGCATCCGACCGGCACAGAAGGTTTAGTTGTCTTTTCTCGTGGCAAAGTATTTTTGATTAAATTCAATACATTTTCTCATGTATTAACTCGTTATTTCATCTGACTCCATAAATGAAAAGGTTTTAATGATATCCGTGCATCATTAAGTGTGAGCGAATGTTTGACTATTTCATTTAACTCAAAGGTAAATAATGTCAAAGTCAGTTAGAATAATCAAATGTAACAATTTATTATGTCAGGAAAATGAATCATAATTTCATTATCAGTTCAAAGATAATCAATACAAAACTTCAAATGCTCTTGGATAAAGAAGAGAAATGTTAACCCAACATTTAGGAAATACATGAAGCTGAGAGTTTCGGCAACTCTCAGCCTCACGGGCTGATCTGAGATGGGTCACTGCTGATGGGTCACTCTGTTGGGTCACTGCTGATGGGTCACTCTGCTGGGTCACTCTGTTGGGTCACTGCTGATGGGTCACTCTGCTGGGTCACTCTGTTGGGTCACTCTATCGGCTAATGGGTCACTGATGAGTGGTCACACTGTTGGGTCGCTCTGTTGGGTCACTCTGTTGGATCACTCTATCGGCTAATGGGTCACTGCTGATGGGTCACTCTGTTGGGTCGCTCTGTTGGGTCACTCTGTTGGCTGATGGGTCACTCTGTCGGCTAATGGGTCACTGCTGATGGGTCACTCTGTTGGGTCACTCTATTGGCTGAAGGGTCACTGCTGATGGGTCACTCTGTCGGCTAATGGGTCACTGCTGATGGGTCACTCTGTTGGGTCACTCTGTTGGCTGATGGGTCACTCTGTTGGGTCACTCTGTCGGCTAATGGGTCACTGCTGATGGGTCACTCTGTTGGGTCACTCTGTTGGGTCACTCTGTTGGGTCACTCTGTTGGCCTCTGTTGGCTGATGGGTCACTCTGTTGGGTCACTCTGTTGGGTCACTCTGTCGGCTGATGGGTCACTCTGATGGGTCACTCTGTTGGGTCACTTTGTATTGTCACTCTGTATTGTCACTCTGTATTGTCACTCTGTATTGTCACTCTGTCGGGTCACTCTGATGGGTCACTCTGTCGGCTGTTGGGTCACTCTGTCGGCTGATGGGTCACTCTGTTGGGTCACTCTGTCGGCTGATGGATCACTCTGTCGGCTGTTGGGTCACTCTGTTGGGTCACTCTGTCGGCTGATGGATCACTCTGTCGGCTGATGGGTCACTCTGTCGGCTGATGGATTACTGTGTTGGCTGATGGGTCACTCTGATGGGTCACTCTGTCGGCTAATGGGTCACTGTCGGCTGTTGGGTCACTCTGTTGGCTGATGGGTCACTCTGATGGGTCACTCTGATGGGTCACTCTGATGGGTCACTCTGTTGGGTCTCTCTGTCGGCTGTTGGGTCACTCTGTCGGCTGATGGGTCACTCTGTTGGGTCACTCTGTCGGCTGATGGATCACTCTGTCGGCTGATGGGTCACTCTGTTGGGTCACTCTGTCGGCTGATGGATCACTCTGTCGGCTGATGGGTCACTCTGTTGGGTCCCTCTGTCGGCTGATGGATCACTCTGTCGGCTGATGGATCACTCTGTTGGGTCACTCTGTCGGTTGATGGATCACTCTGTCGGCTGATGGGTCACTCTGTCGGCTGATGGTCACTCTGTCGGCTGATGGGTCACTCTGTCGGCTGATGGGTCACTCTGTCGGCTGATGGGTCACTCTGTTGGGTCCCTCTGTCGGCTGATGGATCACTCTGTCGGCTGTTGGGTCACTCTGTTGGGTCACTCTGTCGGTTGATGGATCACTCTGTCGGCTGATGGGTCACTCTGTCGGCTGATGGGTCACTCTGTCGGCTGATGGGTCACTGTGTTGGCTGATGGGTCACTCTGTCGGCTAATGGGTCACTGTCGGCTGTTGGGTCACTCTGTTGGCTGATGGGTCACTCTGATGGGTCACTCTGTTGGGTCAATCAGTTGGTCACTCTGATGGGTCACTCTGTCGGCTGTTGGGTCACTGTGTCTGCACTGTTGTCTGTGCTGTAAACAGGAGGCTGGTTCCTCCGCGCGTCACAGGCTCGAGGTAATTAAGGCAGTGGCGTGCGGAGAGCCAGAGAGTGCAGTGGGATGCACTCTGATGGGTCACTCTGATGGGTCACTCTGTTGGGTCTCTCTGTCGGCTGTTGGGTCACTCTGTCGGCTGATGGGTCACTCTGTTGGGTCACTCTGTCGGCTGATGGATCACTCTGTCGGCTGATGGGTCACTCTGTTGGGTCACTCTGTCGGCTGATGGATCACTCTGTCGGCTGATGGGTCACTCTGTTGGGTCCCTCTGTCGGCTGATGGATCACTCTGTCGGCTGATGGATCACTCTGTTGGGTCACTCTGTCGGTTGATGGATCACTCTGTCGGCTGATGGGTCACTCTGTCGGCTGATGGTCACTCTGTCGGCTGATGGGTCACTCTGTCGGCTGATGGATCACTCTGTCGGCTGATGGGTCACTCTGTTGGGTCCCTCTGTCGGCTGATGGATCACTCTGTCGGCTGTTGGGTCACTCTGTTGGGTCACTCTGTCGGTTGATGGGTCACTCTGTCGGCTGATGGGTCACTCTGTCGGCTGATGGGTCACTCTGTCGGCTGATGGGTCACTGTGTTGGCTGATGGGTCACTCTGTCGGCTAATGGGTCACTGTCGGCTGTTGGGTCACTCTGTTGGCTGATGGGTCACTCTGATGGGTCACTCTGTTGGGTCAATCAGTTGGTCACTCTGATGGGTCACTCTGTCGGCTGTTGGGTCACTGTGTCTGCACTGTTGTCTGTGCTGTAAACAGGAGGCTGGTTCCTCCGCGCGTCACAGGCTCGAGGTAATTAAGGCAGTGGCGTGCGGAGAGCCAGAGAGTGCAGTGGGACCCGGAACAGCGGCCGGGATCGTCAGAACTCCTGTCTCTGCCCCAGGGCTACACCGGGCCTGGCGTCCGGGAGCTGTAGCGGAGCACCGCAATTGAACCAATTTGCAATTTGCTCTCATGAATATTAAGCACAGCCCATCCGTGTCTGGGTTAATGGACCCCCGCTCACTGCCAATATATAAAGCCGAAGAAATCCCCCAGATGCCCGGGTGAGAGCGGGAGCAGCACAAGTCCCACAGGAAAAGCCAAGTTTCTGTGTGTGTGTGTGTGTTTTTATCTCTTAAGTGAGATGATTTGAATATCATCTGAATAATGTCAGAGCAAATGTTCGTTTAGAGCCTCCCTGGTGGTGAGAATGAGATCAAACGGCCTCCGCGGATCGACATCAATTACGCGAGCCGGCGCCGCTGATGTCTGAATCTAAACGCTGTGACTCGAGGATGAGGAGACACGAGACGAGCTGAACCGGCTCCCAGAGACACGTGCAATACAACAACTCCGTCACATCGGCAAAAATATGCATGTATACTTATTTAAGCAGCAAATCTAATTATTGGTTTATTGAAAAACTTGAAAAATATTCTAGTATAGTAAAAAAATGACTTCTTAAGAAAAGGTACATTACAGTACCGGTTATCAGCCAGGTACATTTTCAGTATGTAACATTTATCCTAATTTAATGTGTAACTTGTTTCTTTGTAATTATTTGTAAAAATGTACTTGTCATTTCTGAGTGAAAATTGTTTCAAAATAAACTCTTATGCTCTTATGCTCACGATTGGTTCTAGATTTTGATTCAAATTTCAATTCGATATATATGCATAGCTTTTATTTTAGTTTACAATTTGTGTTACTTTTCCTATTTCAGTGCGCTAGACAGTTTAATATGTCTTGAAGAAAAAAAATTCCACTTAATTAAAGAATTTTCCAGTGAATTGGTCAAAGTCAACCCAATATTATAAAACAGATGTTTAAGCTGACTGCAATCATTACACACATGACTGGCAGTCTTCTGTAATAAAGCAATTTAATAAAATTTTTGTTATTAAAAATAGGAACAAAGAAGAAAATTACACAATAGGGCAAATAAAATTGAAAAATATACTAGTTAAATAAACTAAGTTTATCAGGTACAGTAGCCTATTGTTTACTTAACATGTAGGCTAGTAAGATACAATACAAAATTTGAATGATCAAGTGTAAAAATAAAACAGTGTATAGTCTATTAAATATAAATTGATTCATATTAAAGATACAAAAGTGATTCAGTCAAAAGCAGTGAGTTATTTATTTTACTTAAAATTAATGAAACAGACGGCAACAGTTTATAAGGCTTCTGTCCCTTTAAGAATGAATGCACGGATCTAAAAGATTTGTTTTCATTCGTTTAGGTCATAACAGACTGTGCATGAAAACTTCACACAATGTGCATTTGTGTGTGTGTGTGTGTTTGATGCAAGCGCAATAAGCTATGAAAGATAACTGAGTACGGGATCACAGTAATACTGTGACTTTAAAGAGGTGTAACACACTTGATATAAAATAGAAATTTTGACATTTGTGAATCGGTAAGATAGAATCGCAATTGATTTGTGAATTGATTTTTCCCCCTACTGTATATTTAAGCTTATAATCAATTTGCATTTAATATATACACTCTTTCTTTTCAGGGAAAACAGTGCACAAATACTGATGACTCATCCTGCACTAAGATTTTTGTTCAATCAAATTCTCTCTATAACGTCCCTCCCCCCAATACCACATGCAACTGACTAGAAAGTAATCATGATTTCTGGTAAAGCCTATCGGCTCTTTATTTATAATTTGCGGCATCACCCAAAATCCGCCTTCCAAAAATGTCTGCCAATGTAATGTCAGCAAATCTGACCACATGGAAGCCAAGAGCCTTTTCCACATATAGCTCAAAGGTTGTAGGGATTCTCTGAATCCTTTGTTGTTTATAGTCTTGCTCGGGACACATTTCCTTGTGTTTATCACATAAAACACACACACTCACGCGCGCACACACACACACACGCACGCACGCACGCACGCACGCACGCACGCACGCACGCACGCACGCACGCACACACACACACACACAGAGCAGCTCCACAGTGAGGACTCACGCTGTGTGTGTTGGTCAGATAAATCCCCCAGCATCAGTGGTGAAAAAAACAAAGAAAGGTAATAATGATCAATTCCACAATTTCCACTCTATAGATAAGAGATTTTGGACAACCAAAATAAACTAGGCCCAAGAAAAAAAGCCAGATCTGAATTATGAATTATGAATTATTCCCTTTTTTGAACAAAATCAGATGCTGCTATTTGTCGTTTTTCAATTGACTAAATATATCATGTAAATATATAAAAAGTTGTTATTTAAACAATTTCAGTATACCGAATTGTTACATAATTATCCAGTATATTTAATTACACGCATACATGTGCAAATACTGTAGACCCCTGAAAAATCAATCTGTTCATCGCTAGTCTAAATACTCCAGTAACTGTCTCGTTTGGTTTGGTTGAGGAGTTTACAGTATCCCGATGTCTCAGTTCCTGGCCTCTTCTAAACACGTGCCTGTGCTAATATTTGTAATATTTGTAATATTTGGGTGTGAGTCTCAGGTCCTGTCCTCTCCGACTGCATGGCAGAACGCTCGCACACTGACGCAGCCAAGCAGATGGAAATGTATTCTGAGCATTTAGTGCTCAGGATTAATCAAATTATAATTTAATCATCTGATCAAACAGCAATTAGCATAATCACTTCTGGGGACGGGCCGATAGAGAGCAGTGGAAACACAACAGACCTGAGGCGAGAGCAATGAGACATTTGCTGGATCTCGGTTAATGTTACACATTTCTGCGTGTTGAAATTCTGCCCAGTTTTTTCCGTCTGCTTTGCATGGACACAATCAGTGGTCAAACAGACTTTGTTAACTCATGCACACAAATCAAGGATGCAACCAGATATTCAGGACTGCAGATTTAACCCATTTTCTCCCTCATTCTTTACTGTCAAACAAAATAGGTGTTTTTGTATAAATAATAATACATAGTCTCATTGAGGGGGAAACATCACCTTCAATACTCAGATTTAATTCACATTAATTGGAAAGCCATAGTTGATTATGAGTATTTGAGATGATGTAAAAAAAAATATATATATATATATATAATGATTCAATACAGATTGTATTTAGGTAAATATTATCATATTTAACATCCATTTTGTAATTTAAATATGTGGTATAAGTGGGTAAAACTTCATATGCCGTAAAAAATACTTTTTTTCAGGGAACCTAAAATGTGCTTTATTTAGTTACTGAATTAAAACCAACCAGTATTATTCCTTATAAATAATATAAAATGTTAATTAGTGACCGAAAATCACACGGAAATCACATTATATTAAGGTCTCCTTAAGGTATTAACATGCACTTTAAAAAAAGATGTATGTTAATTTAGCCAAAATTACAATCTTGAGATAATCATTATTTGGAAAATCCTGAGTCAAGTCACATATATGAATGTTTGCAATTAATGAAAGTTATTACAAAGTGTCACTGACAAAGATCTGAGATAGATCGATAGATTGAAAGATCTTCATCCACTTCTTTTCACATATTAACAGAATAAGGCTCACAAAAAACAGCACAGCTCTTTTCATTCACAACAACAGACCGAGAGCACCACTGACACACACTCAGTCTCACAGACACACACTCAGTCTCACAGACACACACTCAGTCTCACAGACACACACTCAGTCTCACAGACACACACTCAGTCTCACAGACACACACTCAGTCTCGCAGACACACACTCAGTCTCGCAGACACACACTCAGTCTCGCAGACACACACTCAGTCTCGCAGACACACACTCAGTCTCGCAGACACACACTCAGTCTCGCAGACACACACTCAGTCTCACTGACACACACTCAGTCTCACAGACACACACTCAGTCTCACAGACACACACTCAGTCTCGCAGACACACACTCAGTCTCACAGACACACACTCAGTCTCACAGACACACACTCAGTCTCACAGACACACACTCAGTCTCACAAACACACTCAGTCTCACAGACACACACTCAGTCTCACAGACACACACTCAGTCTCACAGACACACACTCAGTCTCGCAGACACACACTCAGTCTCGCAGACACACACTCAGTCTCACAGACACACACTCAGTATCACAGACACACACTCAGTCTCGCAGACACACTCTCAGTCTCACAGACACACACTCAGTCTCGCAGACACACACTCAGTCTCACTGACACACACTCAGTCTCACAGACACACACTCAGTCTCACAGACACACACTCAGTCTCGCAGACACACACTCAGTCTCGCAGACACACACTCAGTCTCGCAGACACACTCTCAGTCTCACAGACACACACTCAGTCTCGCAGACACACACTCAGTCTCACAGACACACACTCAGTCTCACAGACACACACTCAGTCTCACAGACACACACTCAGTCTCACAGACACACACTCAGTCTCACAGACCGAGAGCACCATTGACACACACTCAGTCTCACAGACACACACTCAGTCTCACAGACACACACTCAGTCTCACAGACACACACTCAGTCTCACAGACACACACTCAGTCTCACAGACACACACTCAGTCTCACTGACACACACTCAGTCTCACTGACACACACTCAGTCTCACTGACACACACTCAGTCTCACAGACACACACTCAGTCTCACAGACACACACTCAGTCTCACTGACACACACTCAGTCTCACTGACACACACTCAGTCTCGCAGACACACACTCAGTCTCACAGACACACACTCAGTCTCACAGACACACACTCAGTCTCACGGACACACACTCAGTCTCGCAGACACACACTCAGTCTCACAGACACACACTCAGTCTCACAGACACACACTCAGTCTCACTGACACACACTCAGTCTCACTGACACACACTCAGTCTCACTGACACACACTCAGTCTCACAGACACACACTCAGTCTCACAGACACACACTCAGTCTCACAGACACACACTCAGTCTCACAGACACACACTCAGTCTCACAGACACACACTCAGTCTCACTGACACACACTCAGTCTCACAGACACACACAGACACACACTCAGTCTCACAGACACACACTCAGTCTCACAGACACACACTCAGTCTCACAGACCGAGAGCACCACTGACACACACTCAGTCTCACAGACACACACTCAGTCTCACAGACACACACTCAGTCTCACTGACACACACTCAGTCTCACTGACACACACTCAGTCTCACTGACACACACTCAGTCTCACTGACACACACTCAGTCTCACAGACACACACTCAGTCTCACAGACACACACTCAGTCTCACAGACACACACTCAGTCTCACAGACACACACTCAGTCTCACAGACACACACTCAGTCTCGCAGACACATTCTCAGTCTCGCAGACACACACTCGGTCTCGCAGACACACACTCGGTCTCGCAGACACACACTCAGTCTCGCAGACACACTCTCAGTCTCGCAGACACACACTCAGTCTCACAGACACACACTCAGTCTCACAGACACACACTCAGTCTCACAGACACACACTCAGTCTCACTGACACACACTCAGTCTCACAGACACACACTCAGTCTCACAGACACACACTCAGTCTCACAGACCGAGAGCACCATTGACACACACTCAGTCTCACAGACACACACTCAGTCTCACAGACCGAGAGCACCACTGACACACACTCAGTCTCACGGACACACACTCAGTCTCACAGACACACACTCAGTCTCACAGACCGAGAGCACCATTGACACACACTCAGTCTCACAGACACACACTCAGTCTCACAGACACACACTCAGTCTCACAGACCGAGAGCACCATTGACACACACTCAGTCTCACAGACACACACTCAGTCTCACAGACACACACTCAGTCTCACAGACCGAGAGCACCACTGCCACACACTCAGTCTCACAGACACACACTCAGTCTCACAGACACACACTCAGTCTCACAGACACACACTCAGTCTCACAGACACACACTCAGTCTCACTGACACACACTCAGTCTCACAGACACACACTCAGTCTCACAGACACACACTCAGTCTCACAGACCGAGAGCACCATTGACACACACTCAGTCTCACAGACACACACTCAGTCTCACAGACCGAGAGCACCACTGACACACACTCAGTCTCACGGACACACACTCAGTCTCACAGACACACACTCAGTCTCACAGACCGAGAGCACCATTGACACACACTCAGTCTCACAGACACACACTCAGTCTCACAGACACACACTCAGTCTCACAGACCGAGAGCACCATTGACACACACTCAGTCTCACAGACACACACTCAGTCTCACAGACACACACTCAGTCTCACAGACCGAGAGCACCACTGCCACACACTCAGTCTCACAGACACACACTCAGTCTCACAGACACACACTCAGTCTCACAGACACACACTCAGTCTCACAGACACACACTCAGTCTCACTGACACACACTCAGTCTCACAGACACACACTCAGTCTCACAGACCGAGAGCACCACTGCCACACACTCAGTCTCACAGACACACACTCAGTCTCACAGACACACACTCAGTCTCACAGACACACACTCAGTCTCACAGACACACACTCAGTCTCACAGACACACACTCAGTCTCACAGACCGAGAGCACCATTGACACACACTCAGTCTCACAGACACACACTCAGTCTCACAGACCGAGAGCACCACTGCCACACACTCAGTCTCACAGACACACACTCAGTCTCACAGACCGAGAGCACCATTGACACACACTCAGTCTCACAGACACACACTCAGTCTCACAGACACACACTCAGTCTCACAGACCGAGAGCACCACTGCCACACACTCAGTCTCACTGACACACACTCAGTCTCACTGACACACACTCAGTCTCATTTAAGATCACAGTGGATTGAGAAACCCAGTGGTTTGTGCTAAAGCTTCTTTACTAAAAACAAAAAAAAGCCTGAAGGTCCTCATCAGTGTAAAACACAAAGTGCTTTTTCTGCCAAGTCATCAAAGCAGGAAATAAATACACATTACGTCCACCAGCACAGGCCCGTCTGTCAGACATATTTCCTGCTGATTGACAATAAGCTGTGCTGATGTAAAATATGAACACTGATCAGCCTTACTTCTCGCTAAACAGTTAGTACAAGCAGATCATCAAAACGTCATTATGCCAAACGACTCCTGGAATTACTGATATGCTGGAGAAAGAGCTACTAGGTCGTGCGCGCGTGTGTGTGTGTGTCCATCCTACAGAGCCTAACTCCCACCACACGTTTATCTCTATTTCTAATACACATTGTGCTTTACTGGCACAGCTTTAACCTTCCCAGTTAGTTACTTTATGACTTATATAATATTAAAAAGCACCAATACCGTATCTTTATGAAACATCTGATTAAAATCCTTTTCAACTGCTATGCTTTTTGTTTTTTTTACAAATAAAACAAAGAAAGTTGGTGTACATTTTAAAAGAAAATACTATATCAGTCTTTCTACTCCATAATTTCTTGCCATCTATGTGTAATTAGATGTATATATTCAGCAATTTCAGAGTGAAACTGTTTCAGAGTAAACACCTTTTTTTTCAGTGCATCATCTATGGCAAGTTAGGGTTTACGTAACTATATTTTGGGGACAGAGTTGTCTCTAATAAGTGAGATAAATCACAAAAAGTAATATTAACAATGAAAGTAAATTATGTTATTTAAAAAAAAAATCTAAAAATAAAAAAGTCTAATAAAAATGGATATTTGTTATATCTGTAAAAACAATTAATAAATAAAAGTAAATCTTGGTTAGTTTGTTTTAATTCTAAAAATGCAAAAACGAACAAAACAAATTATGAAAATGAAAACGCTTATAGCCTATATAATAACCATAATAATATAAAAACAACAAGAATATGTTTGCTTTACTTAACATTCTATGCGCGTTCAGGAACAATGACTATATGGAACAAGGAACAAAACAATAAATCGGCATTGTTCTGAAACCAAGTTGATTGTAAAGCATATCAAATGATTTGTAGAACAATATGAGTTTGCTTTGCTTTCAGGACTGTAAACAAGGCCTTGATTTCTCTCCACGACACACATCACAGTGCAGCTGCAGTCTTAAAAACCCAGGCGTACAGTTGAGCGAAACAAATGGATATGCCCACACACACTTTTGTGTGTTTGATCTGGACTCAGCTAAAAGCTCTCTTAAAAACCATCTCATGGAAAGCGACAGCTGATTGGGCACTTTGCTCGACGCCGCGCTGTTTACTCGTGTCCATTTGAGTGTATGTCAGAGTTGTCCCCTATCATCAGTTTACAAAAACAACATCGCACCTACTTTGGGCTCCGTCTGTGCGAGGACGCTTATGTTGTTCCAATTACATGTGTGTGTTAATATGCACACGGTCTCGAGAGCTCTTCACCAACACAAGAGCCATTGAAAACAACTCAGCATGATTTTACATGCTAAAACATTTGTTGTTAAATACTAGAAAGCTGAGCTCAGAAAAAGCAGTGCGAATGTTATTAGGACCACATTATAAAAATTTTATTAATTGTGCATCTACACTCTTAGAAGAAAAGGTTCTATATAGAACCTCAAATGGTTCAGTCAGGCGCTTCATATAGAACTACTCAGTTTCCCATCATGTAAAGATTCTATGAATTTATTTCTAAATAATTAGTTTAGTTTTAATTTTAATAAAATGTTATGTTATGTTATATTTTATAATAACATTTACATTTATGCATTTGGTAGATGCTTTTATCCAAAGCGACTAACATTGCATTTCAAGGTACACATTTACATTCTTATAAGTTCTTGCTTTTCCTGCTAATCGAACACGACCTTGACGTTGCAAGCACCAACGCTCTACAGTTTGAGCTACATGAAAGTAGCTCAAATTAATAATATGTTAAACATGCAATCATTTAAAGTCCCCTGTGATGAAAATAAAGCTTTTAATGTTGTAATACGTCTATGTGGTGTTTTTAATATGCTTTAAGAGAAACCATGTGTAAATTCATAAGTCGAGTATTTTCTGCTTAAAACTGCAGTGAACCAAAGACAGTCTCAAAAACACGCTTTGAAATCACTGGTATTTCTGACGTCACAAACTACCTTGTAACCAATCAGATCAACGTGTGATTGTCAACGAATGGATCTCTGAGCTGAGTGAGTGGAGGCGGGGCTAATTTGCATATTCATAGAACCGCGTATACTAAATGAGGCAAGAGTGTCGAGTTACATTCAAGCTACTTTAAGACACTCCTTATGTAACAGAGGCCAGCTAGTAAAGAGCTGTTCAGGTAAACCTCACTCCTCTGATCTCAAGAGGCACACTAGCGATTGGCACCGCGGTGTTAAGTATCCTTGTTAGCGCGCCCGCCTTCCATGCCGGAAATATTGGTTTGAATCCCGCTCGGAGCGGTTGCAAATAGAACCTCAGGGGTTACATTGGTGCCGTGACCCAGATAAGAACGAGTGTAATTTAGGGACAGCTTGTAAAGTGCTGTGCAGGTAAACCTCAGTCACCTGGCCTCAAGAGGCACACTAGCGACAGACGCTAGCTTCCGCTGTCTTTAGTGTCCTTGTTAGCGGCCGCCTCCCATGCTGGAAAAGCTGGGAGTGGAATCCCACTCGGAGCGGTTACACTTATATAGAACCTTTTTGGCATGAAGTTTTCTTTAAAATTGATTCAAGAACCCTAGGGTTCTATATAAAAACCCAATGGACCTGCTTTTCAAAGAGTGTACAAGCTGCAACTGCACTGATCAACAAAAAAGGAAAAAATATGAAATCTCAAAAGGGATATTTAAGAGACCAGTGAATTAATTAATCCTTCCAGATAAACATCCCAAACGTCTTGGCAAAAAAGCATGCCAGATTTTCCTCTGCGAGTCATTATGGAAGCACTTCCGGGGTCACCTGTACAGGAAGCTCCAAGACCACTGCGCCAACATACATCTCAGGGGTTTCCATGGAGACCAGTGGAGAACTGGGCTGTGAGCTTAACCAAATCATGAAAGGCTCATTTTGTATGGCTTCTCTCTCTCCCCCACACACACCCGCAAGAAACATGCAACACTGGCCAGAGATCGAGAGAGAGAGAGAGAGAGAGAGAGAGAGAGCTCACTGCACTGACAGCAGCGGCACTGCATCAGAACGCTGATCAATGGAGCCTCCGAGACCCACATACACGACTAGAGAGCAGTGGCACAAATGGGACCATATTGATTCAAAGAGAAACACTTAAATGCTTTTTAGAAATGCTCATTTGAATACAGTTCAGTAGACATGCACCACTCAATTGGCCAAAAATAAAATCCCTCTGAAATGATAATCAATTTCATCGATACATAATTAATTGAGGTTAAACGATTGTGTTCAATTCCGGCTTCATCGCAGCCCTGCAGAAAACTGATGAAGCTTGGAAAAAATCATTCAAAAGACTGAAAATTAGACTTATATGATTCAATAAAATGTGGCCTCATGGCATTCAACAACACCCTTTATGCTAAAACATTGCTGTGTACGCTTTGTGTGTGTGTGTGTGTGTGTGTGTGTGTGTGCATCCTATCAAAATGCATCTCCTGTTCTTGCTATCACCGGTCAGACTACAGTGGCCTGGGTCTGAAATTAACGCTCCACAGTGTAACTCTGTTAAAACCACTTAAACGGCCCCATTTTCTCCTTGCTTCCTCCCCCACCCCTCATAACCCCCCTCTCACTCTCTCTCTATTCCACCACAAACACACCCATCCTGATTTAGCCCAGCAACCAGCACCCACTCACTGTCTCTCCATTTTAAAGCCATCAACACTTGCCTCCTGTCGAGCATTTGTGGTAGAATTGGGTTTTTTTAGAGGTCAATATGATTCGGACACCCACATAGAATTTATTTTTTATTTTTGAATAAATGTTTTGTGAAAAGGTCACAGTGAAAGCATTCTGTAAATTGTGTGACAGTGAGTTATTTTTTCATTCAATGCTTCAGTGCTTCTTCTTTAAACATGGCGGCTGTGTCACTATGCCACAATACAGCAATTTTTTTTATTCTTTTATTTTTTATTGTTAGATGCTTTTCAAATTGATGCTTTTTAAATTAATAAAAACTGCTTAATTACTTAAATTGTCTATTTTTTGTGTGTTTTTAAAAAGTATAGCAGAAAATCTGTTTTTCTACGATGAAATAAAATATGTATTATATGTAAAATGTTATATGTAAAATATACTAATATGGTCATAATAAAGAAAGGGAAGGAAAAACAAAACAAATTTTGTGAAGCAAAAATTTTGTGAAGCAAGGTTTGGTCCAAAAAGGATGTCAAGATTCATATTTTTGACATTCTTGATGCACTTGAGGATATTTGCATATTCATGCTTGCTTGTTTGTTTAGTATTATAAGCTGTTAAATGTAATAAAGTGACTAATCATATAAAACTGACGATTTAAATGCCTATTTAGGAGTCTGCTGCTGTACTGGTTTCACCTGAATTACTTGCTCAAATTAATTTGCGATGAACTATTAGGGAGGGAAATTGCATGGATGATATTTATGACATAAGCACTAAAATTATATTCGTAAACCTTTTAAAATATATATAAATGGTGTTGTGAATTAACGAGAGACTAAATCGACCGGACCAGGATGCATCGCATTTCAAACGTGCTTAAATGCATTCGTCGTGCATTGCTTTGACAGTGCATGTTAATTAATTTCAACGAAGTTATAGCCTGAATAACAATAATTTAAAAAAAAAAAAAAAGCACTACTCACCATTCAAAATGCACTGGAAAAAGATGATGGCCAATATCCACATGCCCCGCTCCTTTCAATCTCCAAACTAAGATTGTTCTTTGCCCACTGCACACTTTTCCTCCAAAAAAAAAAAAAAAAAAAACCCGAAACAAAACAGAAAAAAACACCGTTGCGCAGGAATATGAATATCTGTAATTAGTAGTTCCAGTGGAAAGGGTGCATATGAAGCAGAGCTGCGCTCGCGTGCGCTCCCAGGCTGATTGTCTCCGAGCTGGGATCCAGCTGTGGCTCGCGCGAGATGGTGCGCGGCGGGCAGGTGCGATGCTGAGTCAGAGCGCGCGCTTACTGAGAGGGCACTGCGCACAGGTGTAGGCTCGTGCGAGGAATAAAACAGCGGTAAAGTAAATCCACTGAATTATTAATGATTACAAGTCATCGCGGAAAAGTTTACAGAAATGGAAAAAGAAAAAGAAAAAAAAGAACGAAAAAAAGAAACTAAAAAGAAAAAGCTCTGGAAGTGCAGCGCGTGAAGGGATCGTCTCGATGGCTGTTAGCTGTACTCAGAGCAACATCCCTCTTCACCACCTCGCACCGTCCAGCCGTCAGCAAGCACGCGCATCTTCCCCTGCTGCACTGATCACTCCAGAGCTCAGCATCAGCAGCAGAGCATCACACAACACCTCTCTCTCTCTCTCTCTCTCTCTCTCTCTCTCTCTCTCTCTCCTCTGCAGCCTTAAAGGTGCAGGGGTGCTGCTCTTAAAGAGAGAGTCCAAACACACCAAAAGCAACTCTAAGAAATCATGAAGTATCATGCAACCCTCACATGCAACAAATTAGGCTCAATGATGTGAGGTTCATTTTTATTTTCAAGCTATTTAGTTATTAAATACATTGCATTACAAACCATTTGATGATAAACATTATTTAAATGTTGTTGTTTTTTTTGAGTGTGTGTGACAAGTATAAAAAGTCTTAGCATGTAACTGTCTGCATATTGTAAGCCTCATTAAAAGGAAGCCATCTTGTTGTCGTGTGACAAGAAAACAAGAGGACCACCAATAAAAATATAAAATACTATACCTTTTTTTTATGAAAATGTTTTGTTCAACTCTTTTTATCTTAATATTCATGAAAATAATGATAGTAAAAATTCAATTCAAAATGCAAGTAAAATGTTACTAATTTATTTAACTTTAATTTAGTTAAACCATTGAAAAAAAACCTGTAACACTTTACAATATGGACTCATTTGTTAATGCATTAATTTACACAAACTAAAAAGGAGTAATATATTCTTACAGCATTTTTTAACCTTAATGTTAGTTCATAAAAATGTTCATGTTCACAGTAACTAACGTTAACAGATACAACTTCTGTATTAGTAAATGTTGAGATGCACGCAGGTTCTTGAGCTTTATTTGACCCGTTAGCAATTGCACACCATACATGTATAAAAGTAAAAAATAAACAGCGTGGAATGAAGGTAACAGTGACATCACAGTTGTGTATGACAACTTCCAAATGATCTTAATTGGAGGACATGAATTGATGTCGTTTAATGCGGGTTGTGTCAGGATTCAGGACCCCTGAGGCCGTGCGAGTTTGGGGTTTTTCTGGCTGCATTAATTGACCTTGACAAATCAGAGCATTTGCTTCCTGCGCAGTGAGCCGTTGGTCCGACTCGAAACATTAACCTTTAATTACATTTGAGTAGCCTATCTTCTGTCTAATAATAACACAATAAACTTGATGTCGGAATATATAAAGAAATACATTAATTTGACATCTATTATTATTATAACCTACAATTAATGATATAATAATAATATTTTAAGTAGGTAATACTTTATTTGAGTGTCCTTGTTACACATTACATGTAGTAACTATAGTAATAATAACTATAAATTATGCATAATTGCATGCAACTAACCTTAATCCTAACCATAACATTATAGCAAGTACATGTAGTTCATTAATATTACTCAGTCCTTAAATGTATAATTACACTATAAAAAGGACACCCTAAAATAAAGAGAAATCTTTTAAGTATTATATATGATATTTAATATATTAAATTCTTTCATGTATTATATTTTTTTTAAAAGTGATATTTACTATTATTGTAATTATTAACTAAACAATTAATACTGCTGCTGTTACTAAAATTGTTTGAAGTATTATTATTTGTGCGCGTGTGTGAGTGTATATAATACTTTATTTTTAATATAATAAAATGAATTAAGAAAATAATAATTACTATAGTATACCCCCTAACAAGGCCAGATACTAAGCTGGAAAGCAAACATTCAGTTGTCGTGATCAAGGTGTTGAATGCAGGAATAAAGATCTGAGCTGGATATCCGACTGGATAAGAGTATCTCTGAAGTGTCGGGGTTTGTGGGTCGCTCCGGGTCAGGACAGCGGTCCGAGGAGGGAAAACCACAAACCGGCGACAGATCTGAGCCAGAAGAAGGTGTACTGTGGCACAACTCAACATTATAATGATGGTTATGGGAGGAATGTGCTGGATGTCCACTGACGAAAGTGACACTTCTCTAAAATACTTTATTCGGAATGATAAAATCATTTTTGTATATTGACCACTAACCCATAATCAGCCATTGATGATTGATGTTATATGTCTTATCACATGCTCTCTTACAGTAAATGATAGTAATAATGCAATAGCATTTCTATATTTCTTCTATCTCGTGTGATTTGTAGACAGTTTGCTGGTTTTCTGGTGTGTACAGGGTTTTCAGATTCAGCACAGATCTTTGCAGAATACGTCACTCGTCACAGCGCATCATTAGACTCAGCCACCGCAACACGAGTAACAGTCTCCTCCTTCATCCCGAAACATTCACACACATCCCCTTCCACATACACAACTTACTAGAAAGTGTGCTGTTATGATTAACTCATCAGGCGGCATAAAAAATAAATTCCGGTGGCAAATAAAGCAAGAATCTGAGAATCGGTCCAATCTCTTCTCAAACAGCCCTGTGATTTAAGGCGCCCGTATTGTTCCCGTTCAGTGTCCGGTAGTGTGCTGTCTTCACGTGAGCTTCACTAGTCATTTCATTCCCCTCGGATCTTCCTACCCCCCCCCAACCTCTGCACCATTTACTGAATTAAGGATTTTATTCCCCTCAGGATTCCCTTTTGGAGCCATTTTTGTCTTATCTTGTTTCTTAAGACATGCTGATATCATTTAGCTATTTATTTTATAGGTGAATGACAAGGCTTGTGCTGTACCGTAAAAGGCAACACATTCTCTCCATGCATGAGGCGCTTCACTGCAGCATACGAGCTCCCACATGCATGTTGTGCGCTGTAAGCTTGTGTAAAGCAGCCGTTGATTCACAGAGCATCCGCTCAGACCAGACAGGCTTTTGTCACGAGATGCCAAACAGAGAAAAAGCAATGGTTTCGTGTGCTTTTGTAGCCAATAACAATGTTGGCGCTGGGTTTGCACAGCCCACGGTCGGTACGGGAGTCATGTTGGCTGCTATCACAGAGCAAATATCGGGCGGCTCTCTCTGTTGTTTCTCAGGGGGCGAGTCATGTGACCCAGGCACGCCGCGGAGGTTGTGTCCACGGATAGGCGTTGCCCATGGACACGTCTCCTGCGGTTTGCTCTCTCGGAGTGACTCTAGCCTAGAGGATGGGAGAGATCCTCGGGGAACGGATAAAACAGAACAGCTCATTATGAGCAGGACAGGCAGTGGGAAGGAGGGATATGGGATGATGTTTGCATGTGCTTTAGTTTTGTAGACCGTTTTATGCATTATAACATAAAATAAAATATATTTGTTTATAGAATAAAGCAGAAAATAATCCAGGAAACATTTTCAGAATTCTCAGGGTTTGCATGCGTTTTAGTTTCGTAAAAGGTTAATGCATTAAAATGTGTTCTTTAGTTCCTATAGATTGCAAATGATCATTAAATGCAATACATTTGAGTCACTATGAGTCTCTAAATGTTTTAATATCTTCTGGCATTCAGAAATCACAGAAATATATATCTATAAATCTATATTCTATAATACTTTGCTATTGAAAACATTATATAGTTCTATATAAATAACATTTTGAATAAAATAAAATAAATCTTTTATAGAATAAAGTAGAAAATAGTCCAGGGAAACATTTCAGGACGATTTTTGCATGCGTTTAGAATATAATAGAATCGAATTGAATCGAAACAAATAGAATAAAATAAAATAAAAAAATAGTCCAGGAAACATTTGCAGGATTCTTAGGGATTTGGGATGATGTTGCATGTGTAGAATAGAATAGAATAGAATAGAAAATAGTCCAGGAAACATTTGCAGGATTCTCAGGGATTTGGGACGATGTTTACATGTGTTTAGAATAGAATGGAATAGAATAGATTAGAATTTAATAAAGTAGGAAGTAGTCCAGGAAACGTTTGCAGGATTCTCAGGGATTTGGGATGATGTTGCATGTGTAGAACAGAATAGAATAGAATAGAATAGAATAGAATAGAATAGAATAGAATAGAATAGAAAATAGTCCAGGAAACATGTGCAGGATTCTCAGGGATTTGGGACGATGTCTGCATGTGTTTAGAATAGAATGGAATAGAATAGATTAGAATTTAATAAAGTAGGAAGTAGTCCAGGAAACGTTTGCAGGATTCTCAGGGATTTGGGATGATGTTGCATGTGTAGAATAGAATAGAATAGAATAGAAAATAATCCAGGAAACATTTTCAGAATTCTCAGGGTTTGCATGCGGTTTAGTTTCGTAAAAGGTTAATGCATTAAAATGTGTTCTTTAGTTCCTATAGATTGTAAATGATCATTAAATGCAATACATTTGAGTCACTATGAGTCTCTAAATGTTTTAATATCTTCTGGCATTCAGAAATCACAGAAATATATATCTATAAATCTATATTCTATAATACTTTGCTATTGAAAACATTATATAGTTCTATATAAATAACATTTTGAATAAAATAAAATAAAATAAATCTTTTATAGAATAAAGTAGAAAATAGTCCAGGGAAACATGTCAGGACGATTTTTGCATGCGTTTAGAATATAATAGAATCGAATTGAATCGAAACAAATAGAATAAAATAAAATAAAAAAATAGTCCAGGAAACATTTGCAGAATTCTTAGGGATTTGGGATGATGTTGCATGTGTAGAATAGAATAGAATAGAATAGAAAATAGTCCAGGAAACATTTGCAGGATTCTCAGGGATTTGGGACGATGTTTGCATGTGTTTAGAATAGAATGGAATAGAATAGATTAGAATTTAATAAAGTAGGAAGTAGTCCAGGAAACGTTTGCAGGATTCTCAGGGATTTGGGATGATGTTGCATGTGTAGAATAGAATAGAATAGAATAGAATAGAATAGAATAGAATAGAAAATAGTCCAGGAAACATTTGCAGGATTCTCAGGGATTTGGGATGATGTTGCATGTGTAGAACAGAATAGAATAGAATAGAAAATAGTCCAGGAAACATTCGAGGATTCTCAGGGATTTGGGACGATGTTTGCATGTGTTTAGAATAGAATGGAATAGAATAGATTAGAATTTAATAAAGTAGGAAGTAGTCCAGGAAACGTTTGCAGGATTCTCAGGGATTTGGGATGATGTTGCATGTGTAGAACAGAATAGAATAGAATAGAATAGAATAGAATAGAATAGAATAGAATAGAATAGAATAGAAAATAGTCCAGGAAACATGTGCAGGATTCTCAGGGATTTGGGACGATGTCTGCATGTGTTTAGAATAGAATGGAATAGAATAGATTAGAATTTAATAAAGTAGGAAGTAGTCCAGGAAACGTTTGCAGGATTCTCAGGGATTTGGGATGATGTTGCATGTGTAGAATAGAATAGAATAGAATAGAAAATAATCCAG